>NC_091282.1:831961936-832305061 GCF_032444005.1 Ranitomeya imitator
TTGTGTGCCTTTAAATCAGAGCGTCATATTGCACAAAATAGTTACCGTATATACTCGAGTATAAGCTGACCCGAGTATAAGCCGAGACCCCTAATTTTGCCACAAAAAACTGGGAAAACTTAATGACTCAAGTATAAGCCTAGGGTGGAAAATGCAGCAGCTACCGGTAAATGTCAAAAATAAAAATAGATACCAATAAAAGTAAAATTAATTGAGACATCAGTAGATTAAGTGTTTTTGAATATCCATATTGAATCAGGAGCCCCATATAATGCTCCATACAGTTCATGATGGGCCCCATATAATGCTCCATACAAAATACGCTCCATATAATGCTCCATACAGTTTATGATGGGCCCCATAAGATGCTCCATACAAAATACACCCCATATAATGCTGCACAAATGCTGATTATGGCCCCATAAGATGCTCCATACAGACATTTGCCCTATATAATGCTCCACAAATGCTGATAAGGGCCCCATAAGATGCTCCATACAGACATTTGCCCCATATAATGCTGCACAAATGCTGATTATGGCCCCATAAGATGCTCCATACAATAATTTGCCTCATGTAACGCTCCATAAATGCTGATTACGCCCCATAAGATGCTCCATACAGATATCTGCCCCATATAATGCTGCACATGACCCTATAAGATGCTCCATAGTCATTTGCCCCATATGTAGTTTCTGCGATAAAAAAAAAAAAATCACATACTCACCTCTCGTCGCTCAGGCCCCCCGGCACTTGTTATATTCACCTGCTCCACGTTCCAGCGCCGACCGCCGCTGTGTCTTCCCCGTCCTCTGCACTGACTGTTCAGGCAGAGGGCGGCGCGCACTAATCGTGTCACCGAGCCCTCTGACCTGAGCGTCAGTGCAGAGGATGTAGAAGACGCAGCAGCGGCTGGCGACGGTGGAACGGGGAGCAGGTGAATATCGAGCACTGCTTATACTCACCTGCTCCTGGCACGGTCCCTGCTTCCTCGGCAGCTTCTTCCTGTATTGAGCGGTCACATGGTACCGCTCATTACAGTAATGAATATGCGGCTCCACCCCTATGGGAGTGGAGTGGGGTCCATATTCATTACTGTAATGAGCGGTGCCATGTGACCGCTCACTACCGGAAGAAGCTGTCGGCAAAAAGACCTGCAGGGACAGCGCCAGGAGCAGGTGAGTATGCTTAGACAGCTGCCATACCACCTCCCCTCTCGACCCCCTGGGTATGACTCGAGTATAAGCCGAGAGGGGCAATTTCAGCCTAAAAAAAATGGGCTGAAATTCTCGGCTTATACTCGAGTATATATGGTAAGTAACATTTCCCACATGTCTACTTTACTTCAGAACAATTTTGGAAACATAATTTTTGTTAGGGCGTTATAAGGGTTAAAATGTTGACCAGCAATTTCTAATTTTCCAACAAAATTTACAAAACCAATATGTTTTAGGGACCACCTCACATTTGAAGTGAGTTTGGGAGGTCAATATAACAGAAAATACCCCAAAGTGACACCATTCTAAAAACTGCACTCCTCAAGGTGCGCAAAACCACATTCAAGAAGTTTATTAACCCTTCAGGTGCTTCACGAGAACTAAAGCAATGTGGAAAGAAAAATTTACATTTTACTTTTTTAACACAAAAAAATACTTTGGAACCAAACTTTTTTATTTTCACAAAGGTATCAGGAGAAAATGGACCACAAAATTTGTTGTGCAATTTCTCCAGAGTATGCGTATACCCCATATGTGGGGAAAGCCACTGTTTGGGTGCATGGCAGGGCTCAGAAGGGAGGAAGCACCGTTTGACTTTTTGAATGCAAAATTTCCTGGAATCAATGGCAGGGCCATGTCGCGTTTGGAGAAACCCTAACGTACCTAAACAGTGGAAACCCCCCAATTCTAACTCGAACCCTAACACAGCCCTAACCCTAATCCCAACCTTAACCAAAGCCTTAAAGGGGTTGTCCACTACTTTCAATTAACCCCCCAATGTACCCCCCCCCCGGGGCCCCTAATGAATTGTGCAATTACCTTCCGTTGCCGTTTTCGCCTGTGAGCGGCGCTATTCTGTCTGCTGGGTCCGGGTCACGTGACCCCCAGGCTGCAGCCGCCGCTCATTTCCGCCGACGTCACGTCAATTTCCAGACTCTAGAAATTGACGTGACGTCAGCAGCAGGCGTGACCCAGCCTCACAGTCAGCGGTCACTCATCAAGAGTGACTGGGCTGTGGGCGGTGCTGGGGGCTGCCTGCGGGGCTGTGCTGGGGGCGGGCGGGGCTGACTGTGTGTGCTCACTGCTCAGTGCTGGGATGTATTAGCGCCGGATTGTGCCTGATGGCCACACGTTTAATCCGTTTTTGCAGGATCCGTCAAAAAAGCTGTTTCCGCCGGACGGAAAACACATACAGAGGAACGGTTTTTCGGTACGTCGAAAAAATGCACAGCGACTGATCTAGCAAAAAACGGATGAAACGTGTGGCCATCAGACGCACTCCGGCGCTAATACAACTCTATGAGAAAAAAACGGATCTGGCGGAAAAAAACGATCAGGTGGAAAAAAACGGATACAGCGGGAAAAAAAAGATCCGGCGAAAAAAACCAGATCCTGCAAATGTGCTCGCAGGATGCGTTTTGTACCCATAGACTTGTATTAGCAACGGATCCGTCGTGTTTTGGCGTACGCGACGCACAAAAAAAGTTCAATGTAACTTTTTTTGTGCGACGTGTCTGCCATTTCCAACCGCGCATGCGTGGCTGGAACTCCGCCCCCTCCTCCATGCTCATCACAATGGGCAGCGGATGCGTTGTAAAACTGCATCCGCTGCCCACGTTGTGCTAAATTTAGCATAACGTCCGTCGGTACGTCTGGCCGAAGGTTTGCGACGGCCCCGTACCGACGCAAGTGTGAAAGTAGCCTTACATCTGAATTTGCTGAGTATAATGCAGCCACCCGAGTATAATGTAACCCCCCAAAGAATATAATGCAGCCCCCCATAGAGTATGATGCAATCACCCCTCAGAATATAAATATAATACAGCCCCCCATAGAATATAATGTAGCCCCGAATAGAATAGAATGCAGCCCACTTCCCCATAGAATCTAATGCAGCCCAAGAGTATGATGCAATCATCCCTCATAAAATCTAATACAGCCCCCCATAGAATATAATGCAGCCCACCTCCCCATAATATATAATGTAGCCCCCATTGAATATAATGTAGCCCCCATTGAATATAATGCAGCCCCCCATAGTATATAAGACAGCCTCCCCATAGAATATAATATACCCCCCATAATATATAAGACAGCCTCCCCATAGAATAGAATATACCCCCTCAATAGTATATAATACAGCCACATAGTATATAACACGGCCTCCCCCATAGAATATAATATACCTCCCATAGTATATATCAAAGCCCGCATATAATATAGCACAACTTGCATAGTATATAGCACAGCCTGCATAATATAGCACAGCCCATGTAGTAGTATACAGCACAGCCCGGGTCGTAGTATATACAGCACAGCCCGCGTAATAGTATATACAGCACAGCCCACGTAGTAGTATACACAGCACAGCCCACACAGTGGTATATACACAGCACAGCCCGGGTCGTAGTATATACAGCACAGCCCGCGTAGTAGTATACACAGCACAGCCCACACAGTGATATATACACAGCACAGCCCACACAGTGATATATACACAGCACAGCCCACACAGTGATATATACACAGCACAGCCCACACAGTGGTATATACACAGCACAGCCCACACAGTGGTATATACAGCACAGCCCACATCTCATCCCCCCGATAATGGCTCCACAGTCCAGTAAAAAAAAAAAAAAACAACACTCTCCTCACCTTTCCTCTTGCCCGCACTGCTCCTGGCTCCTGTCTCTGCGGCTGCAGTCTGCCCGGGACACAGCAGGTGTGCGATGATATGACGTCATCGTGCACCCGCAGCGTCAGAGGCAGAGCGGGGAATGATGGGAGAGGGAGCGTCAGCAGACGCTCTCTCCTCCATCATTGCATTGAACTATACGAGAGAGAGAGAGAGAGAGAGAGAGAGAGAGAGATCTGTATGTATCTATCTATCCCATATCTATCTATCTGTCTGTGTCTATATCTATCTATCTAATATCTATCTATCTATCCCATATCTATCTATCTATCTATCTATCTAGAAAAAGAAAACAAAAAGCAGCACCAAAAGAAGACAGAGGGTGCAAAAAATCCTTCCAGGTATATACCAAACCTCATGCTATTGTTCAGAAAGATGAAGGCAGCACTCCAGTAGAAAAAATAAGAGTATCTATCTATCTATCTATCTATCTCTCTAATATCTCTCTAATATCTATTCATCTATCCCATATCTATCTATCTATCCCATATCTATCCATCTGTCTGTCTATCTATCCCATATCTATCTATCTCTATCTATCTATCTATCTATCTATCTATCCCATATCTATCTGTCTGTCTGTCTATCTATCCCATATCTATCTATCTCTATCTATCTATCTATCCCATATCTATCTGTCTGTCTGTCTATCCCATATCTATCTATCTAATATATATATCTAATATCTATCTATCCCATATCTATCTATCTATCTAATATATATCTATCTAATATCTATTTATCTATCTATTTATCTAATATCTATCTATCTAATATCTATCTATCCTATATCTATCTATTTATCTAATATCTATCAATCTAATATCTATCTAATATCTATTTATCTATCTATCTATCTAATATCTATCTATCTAATATCTATCTATCTAGCACATATCTATCTATTATCTATATATCTATCTATTATCTATCTATCTATCTATTAATCTAATATCTATCTATCCATCTATCAATCTATGTGTAATGGAGTGTGGGTTGGACAAATGTAAAAGAGGAGTTGGACAGAAATGACACTACAAATCTTTTTGAAGAGAGAGGAGGGAGGGGTTTGGGTGTGTTTTGGAGTGGGTGTGCTAGGTTCGGGCTTAGTGGCAGTGCAAAGCATCATGGAACTTGTAGTATTAGAGCACAATAACTCAGGAGAAAGGAAGTTGTCGATTAACCCCATGAGAGCTGAATCCAGCACTGAAGATGTGCTGCTACAGCATAACAACAGGTAAGGCTACTTTCACACTAGCGTTTTCTGCAATCCGTCACAATGCGTCATTTTGCAGAAAAAACGCATCCTGCAAAAGTGCTTGCAGGATGCGTTTTTTCCCCATAGACTTGTATTGACGACGCATTTGCGACGGATTGCCACACGTCGCATCCGTTGAGCGACGGATGCGTCGTGCTCTTGCGGACCGTCGGGAGCAAAAAACGCTACATGTAACGTTTTTTGCTCCTGACGGACCGCTTTTTCCGACCGCGCATGCGCGGCCGGAACTCCGCCCCCACCTCCCCGCACCTTACAATGGGGCAGCGGATGCGCCGGAGAAATGCATCCGCTGCCTCCATTGTGCAGTACGTTAAACGCTAGCGTCGGAATCTCTCCCCGACGCATTGCGACGGGGAGATTCCGACGCTAGTGTGAAAGTAGCCTAATAGCAAGATTTATGAAAAAAAAAAAAAAAACTTTATAGTAGTGGACAACTTCTTTAACCACAATCCTAACCCCAACACCACACTAACTCCAACACAACCCTAACCCCTACCTAAAACTAACCCTAGCTCTAACCCTAGCCCCAATCCGAACTTTAGCCCAACCCTAACCCTAGCTCTAACCCCAACTCTACATAGTAACATAGTAAGTAAGGCCGAAAAAAGACATTTGTCCATCCAGTTCAGCCTATATTCCATCATAATAAATCCCCAGATCTACGTCCTTCTACAGAACCTAATAATTGTATGATACAATATTGTTCTGCTCCAGGAAGACATCCAGGCCTCTCTTGAACCCCTCGACTGAGTTCGCCATCACCACCTCCTCAGGCAAGCAATTCCAGATTCTCACTGCCCTAACAGTAAAGAATCCTCTTCTATGTTGGTGGAAAAACCTTCTCTCCTCCAGACGCAAAGAATGCCCACTTGTGCCCGTCACCTTCCTTGGTATAAACAGATCCTCAGCGAGATATTTGTATTGTTCCCTTACATACCGTATATACTCGAGTATAAGCCGAGATTTTCAGCCCAAATTTTTCGGCTTATACTCGAGTCACGGTGAGCGGCAGGGCCGGCGGGTCAGGGGGAGAGGGCGCTGAGGCATACTTACCTAGTCCTGGCGATCCTGACGCTGCCCCTGCCTGTCACACTGTCTTCGGGTGCCGCAGCTCTTCCTGTCAGCGGTCACGTGGGACCGCTCATAAGAGAACTGAATATGGACTCCACTCCCATAGGGGTGGAGCCACATATTCATTTCTCTGAGCGGTGCCAGTGACCGCTGACAGGAAGAGCTGCGGCACCCGAAGACAGTGTGACAGGCAGGGGCAGCGTCAGGACTAGGTGAGTATTTTATATTCACCTGTCCGCGTTCCACACGCCGGGCGTCGCTCCATCTTCCCGGCGCCGCTCTGTCTTCCCGGCGTCTCTGCGCTCTGACTGTTCAGGTCAGAGGGTGCGATGACGCATATAGTGTGCACGGCGCCCTCTGCCTGAACAGTCAGTGCAGAGAGATGCCGGGACCGGACGCTGGGAGCTGCAATCAAGAGAGGTGAGTATGTGTTTTTTTTTATTTTTTTATTATTGCAGCAGCAGCAATGGCACAGATTTATAAGGAGCATACAGTTAGGGCCAGAAATATTTGGACAGTGACACAAGTTGTTATTTTAGCTGTTTACAAAAACATGTTCAGAAATACAATTATATATATAATATGGGCTGAAAGTGCACACTCCCAGCTGCAATATGATAGTTTCCACATCCAAATCGGAGAAAGGGTTTAGGAATCATAGCTCTGTAATGCATAGCGTCCTCTTTTTCAAGGGACCAAAAGTAATTGGACAATGGACTCTAAGGGCTGCAATTAACTCTGAAGGCGTCTCCCTCGGTAACCTGTAATCAATGAAGTAGTTAAAAGGTCAGGGGTGGATTCAAGGTGTGTGGTTTTGCATTTGGAAGCTGTTGCTGTGAGCAGACAACATGCGGTCAAAGGAACTCTCAATTGAGGTGAAGCAGAACATCCTGAGGCTGACAAAAAAGAAAAAATCCATCAGAGAGATAGCAGACATGCTTGGAGTAGCAAAATCAACAGTTGGGTACATTCTGAGAAAAAAGGAATTGACTGGTGAGCTTGGGAACTCAAAAAGGCCTGGGCGTCCACGGATGACAACAGTGGTGGATGATCGCCGCATACTTAATTTGGTGAAGAAGAACCCGTTCACAACATCAACTGAAGTCCAGAACACTCTCAGTGAAGTAGGTGTATCTGTCTCTAAGTCAACAGTAAAGAGAAGACTCCATGACAGTAAATACAAAGGGTTCACATCTAGATGCAAACCATTCATCAATAACAAAAATAGACAGGCCAGAGTTAAATTTGCAGAAAAACACCTCAAGAAGCCAGCTCAGTTCTGGAAAAGTATTCTATGGACAGATGAGACAAAGATCAACCTGTACCAGAATGATGGGAAGAAAAAAGTTTGGAGAAGAAAGGGAACGGCACATGATCCAAGGCACACCACATCCTCTGTAAAACATGGTGGAGGCAACGTGATGGCATGGGCATGCATGGCTTTCAATGGCACTGGGTCACTTGTGTTTATTGATGACATAAGAGCAGACAAGAGTAGCCGGATGAATTCTGAAGTGTACCGGGATATACTTTCAGCCCAGATTCAGCCAAATGCTGCAAAGTTGATTGGACGGCGCTTCATAGTACAGATGGACAATGACCCCAAGCATACATCCAAAGCTAACCAGGAGTTCATGAGTGCCAAAAAGTGGAACATTCTACAATGGCCAAGTCAATCTCCAGATCTAAACCCAATTGAGCATGCATTTCACTTGCTCAAATCCAGACTTAAGACGGAAAGACCCACAAACAAGCAAGACCTGAAGGCTGCGGCTGTAAAGGCCTGGCAAAGCATTAAGAAGGAGGAAACCCAGCGTTTGGTGATGTCCATGGGTTCCAGACTTAAGGCAGTGATTGCCTCCAAAGGATTTGCAACAAAATATTGAAAATAAAAATATTTTGTTTGGGTTATGTTTATTTGTCCAATTACTTTTGACCTCCTAAAATGTGGGGTGTTTGTAAAGAAATGTGTACAATTCCTACATTTTCTATCAGATATTTTTGTTCAACCCTTCAAATTAAACGTTACAATCTGCACTTGAATTCTGTTGTAGAGGTTTCATTTCAAATCCAATGTGGTGGCATGCAGAGCCCAACTCGCGAAAATTGTGTCACTGTCCAAATATTTCTGGCCCTAACTGTACATGGGGCAATAATGAACGTGCAGAGCACTATATGGCACAGCTATGGGGCAAGAATGAACGGTGCAGAGCACTATATGGCACAGCTATGGGGCAATAATGAACGGTGCAGAGCACTATATGGCACAGCTATGGGGCAAGAATGAACGGTGCAGAGCACTATATGGAGCATCTATGGGGCAAAAATGAACGATGCAGAGCACTATATGGCGCAGCTATGTGACAATAATGAACGGTGCAGAGCACTATATGGCACAGCTATGGGACAATAATGAACGGTGCAGAGCACTATATGGCACAGCTAGGGGGCAAGAATGAACGGTGCAGAGCACTATATGGCACACCTTTCTATGGTACATCTATGGGGTAATAATGAACGGTGCAGAGCACTATATGGCACAGCTATGGGGCCATAATGAACGGTATGGAGCATCTATTTTTATTTTTGAAATTCACCGGAAGCTGCTGCATTTTCCGCCCTAGGCTTATACTCGAGTCAATAAGTTTTCCCAGTTTTTTGTGGCAAAATTAGGGGGTCGGCTTATACTCGGGTCGGCTTATACTCGAGTATATACGGTACTTATACATGGTTATTAGATCGCCCCTCAGTCGTCTTTTTTCTAGACTAAATAATCCTAATTTCGCTAATCTATCAGGGGATTGTAGTTCTCCCATCCCCTTTATTGATTTTGTTGCCCTCCTTTGTACTCTCTCTAGTTCCATTATATCCTTCCTGAGCACCGGTGCCCAAAACTGGACACAGTACTCCATGTGCGGTCTAGCTAGGGATTTGTACAGAGGCAGTATAGTGCTCTCATCATGTGTTTCCAGACCTCTTTTAATGCACCCCATGATCCTGTTTGCCTTGGCAGCTGCTGCCTCTAACCCTAGCTCTATCGCTAACCCTAGCTCTAACCCAAACCCTAACTCTAATAGAAATACTTTTTTTATTTTATTATTTTTACCTAAGGGGTTGATAAAAGGGGGTTTTATATATATATTTTTTATTTTGATCACTGTAATAGGGTCTATCACAGTGATCAAAATGAACCTGCTGCTGGGTGCCGGCCAGCAGATCTCAGTGGGCGAAATGCGCATGCGCCCGCCGTTTTCCTCCCGGAAGAAGACACAGTGGGCTGGAGGACATCACCAAAGGATGCAGGAGGTGCCGGGGAACCCCATTTCTCTCTCCTCTGATGTGCTATCAGAGGAGAAATAAATAAATAGGAAATCAAACTTTTTTTTGCGGTCGCCATTATTCCGTGAATAAGTGAATAACGGTGATCGGAACACTTGGGACAGTAAAAACCAACCCGACTCAAGTTCTCCGGGGTCTCAGTTAGCCCCAGTAGCTGAGACCGCAGAGAATTTCCAATGCTGGGGGGCGCTATAACCTTATTTTTCAGTGCCGTTAAAAAGTGGCGCTGGGGAATAAGTACCCTTAACAATCCTTTCAAGGCTTCGGTTATCCCGGTTACTTTTGCATCTGTTTCTACCACACTTTTTCCTTCCACTCAACTTTCCATTAATATGCTTGGATACAGCAGTCTGTGAACAGCCAGTTTCTTTAGGAATGTGCCTTTTGTGGCTTACCCTCCTTTTGGAGTGTCAATGACTGCTTTCTGGACATCTGTCAAGTCAGCAGTCTTCCCCATGATTGTGGAGCCTACTGAAACAGACGTAGGGACCCTTTTAAATGCTTAGTGTTGTGAATTCTGTGGTCAAGCTCCCTCTTGTGGTCATGAGTGGTACTTCGGCTGGTTCTGTCTATGAGCTTCCTCTGGTGGATGTGAGTGGGGCTGCGGCTTCTGAGTTTCCTTCCTAAGGTGACGAGGTTAAGTCGTTAGGTGCTGCTCTATTTAACTCCACCTAGTTCTTTGTTCTGGCCTCCAGTCAATGTTCCAGTATTGGTCTTGCTTTCTCCTGGATCGTTCTTGTGGCCTGTCTGCCCTGCATAAGCTAAGTTTTGCTTGTGTGACTTTTGTTTGCTATATTTTCTGTCCAGCTTGCTATATTGGTTTTTCTTGCTTGCTGGAAGCTCTGAGACGCAGAGGGAGCACCTCCGTACCGTTAGTCGGTGCGGAGGGTCTTTTTGCCCCCTCTGCGTGGTTGTTTGTAGGTTTTTGTGCTGACCGCAAAGCTATCTTTCCTATCCTCGGTCTATTTAGTAAGTCGGGCCTCACTTTGCTAAAATCTATTTCATCTCTGTGTTTGTATTTTCATCTTAACTCACAGTCATTATATGTGGGGGGCTGCCTTTTCCTTTGGGGAATTTCTCTGAGGCAAGGTAGGCTTATTTTTCTATCTTCAGGGCTAGTTAGTTTCTCAGGCTGTGCCGAGTTGCATAGGGAGCGTTAGGCGCAATCCACGGCTACCTCTAGTGTGGTATGATAGGATTAGGGATTGCGGTCAGCAGAGTTCCCACGTCTCAGAGCTCGTCCTATGTTAGTAACTATCAGGTCACTTTGTGTGCTCTTAACCACTAGGGCCATTGTGGTTCTGAATCACCTGTTCATAACAGTACTGGAGGCCCAAAGTACTAATGCTTCTCAATAGAGGGAAAAGAGAAGTTCTGAGACCATTTTTTTTCTCTGTACTGTGTTTTGTCTTTCTTTTCCCCTAGCATTTGGGTGGTTCAGGACACAGGTGTAGTGATGGACATTAAAGATCTGTCTTCTTGTGTGGATCATCTCACTGCAAGAGTACAAAATATTCAAGACTTTGTGGTTCAGAATTCTATGTTAGAGCCAAGAATTTCTATTCCTGATTTGTTTTCTGGAGATAGAGCTAAGTTTCTGAGTTTTAAGAATAATTGTAAACTGTTTCTGGCTTTGAAACCCCGCTCCTCTGGTGACCCAGTTCAACAAGTTAAGATCATTATTTCTTTATTACGTGGCGACCCTCAAGACTGGGCATTTTCCCTTGCGCCAGGAGATCCTGCATTGCGTGATGTTGATGCGTTTTTCCAGGCGCTTGGATTGCTGTATGATGAACCTAATTCAGAGGATCAGGCAGAGAAAAATTTGCTGGCTCTGTCTCAGGGTCAGGATGCGGTAGAGATATATTGTCAGAAGTTTAGGAAGTGGTCTGTGCTCACTCAATGGAATGAATGTGCGCTGGCAGCAATTTTCAGAAAAGGTCTTTCTGAAGCCCTTAAGGATGCCATGGTGGGATTTCCTATGCCTGCTGGTCTGAATGAGTCTATGTCTTTGGCCATTCAGAACGGTCGACGCTTGCGTGAGCGTAAAACTGTGCACCATTTGGCGGTATTATCTGAGCATGGACCTGAGCCTATGCAGTGCGATAGGACTTTGACCAGAGCTGAATGGCAAGAACACAGACGTCAGAATGGGCTGTGTTTTTATTGTGGTGATTCCACTCATGCTATCTCCGATTGTCCTAAGCGCACTAAGCGGTTCGCTAGGTCTGCCACCATTGGTACGGTACAGTCGAAATTTCTTTTGTCCGTTACTTTGATCTGCTCTTTGTCATCCTATTCTGTCATGGCATTTGTGGATTCAGGCGCTGCCCTGAATTTGATGGACCTGGAGTATGCTAGGCGCTGTGGGTTTTTCTTGGAGCCCTTGCAGTATCCTATTCCATTGAGAGAAATTGATGCTACGCCTTTGGCCAAGAATAAGCCTCAGTACTGGACCCAGCTGACCATGTGCATGGCTCCTGCACATCAGGAGGATATTCGCTTTTTGGTGTTGCATAATCTGCATGATGTGGTCGTGTTGGGGTTGCCATGGCTACAAGTCCATAACCCAGTATTGGATTGGAAATCAATGTCGGTCTCCAGCTGGGGTTGTCAGGGGGTACATGGTGATGTTCCTTTTCTATTTCATCATCCACCCCTTCTGAGGTCCCAGAGTTCTTGTCGGATTACCGGGATGTATTTGATGAGCCCAAGTCCAGTGCCCTACCTCCGCATAGGGATTGTGATTGTGCTATCGATTTGATTCCTGGTAGTAAGTTTCCTAAGGGTCGACTGTTTAATTTGTCTGTGCCTGAGCACGCCGCTATGCGGAGTTACGTAAAGGAATCCTTGGAGAAGGGTCATATTCGTCCGTCGTCGTCGCCATTGGGAGCAGGGTTCTTTTTTGTGGCCAAGAAGGATGGTTCGCTGAGACCTTGTATTGATTACCGCCTTCTAAATAAAATCACGGTCAAATTTCAGTACCCCCTGCCCCTGCTGTCTGATTTATTTGCTCGGATTAAGGGGGCTAGTTGGTTCACCAAGATAGATCTTCATGGTGCGTATAATCTTGTGCGTATTAAACAGGGCGATGAATGGAAAACAGCATTTAATACGCCCGAGGGTCATTTTGAGTACCTGGTTATGCCATTCGGGCTTTCTAATGCTCCATCAGTGTTTCAGTCCTTTATGCATGACATCTTCCGAGAGTACCTGGATAAATTCCTGATTGTATACTTGGATGATATTTTGGTCTTCTCGGATGATTGGGAGTCTCACGTGAAGCAGGTCAGCATGGTGTTCCAGGTTCTGCGTGCAAATTCTTTGTTTGTGAAGGGGTCAAAGTGTCTCTTTGGTGTTCAGAAGGTTTCATTTTTGGGGTTCATTTTTTCCCCTTCTACTATCGAGATGGACCCTGTTAAAGTTCAGGCTATTTATGATTGGACTCAGCCGACATCCCTGAAGAGTCTGCAAAAGTTCCTGGGCTTTGCTAATTTTTATCGTCGCTTCATCAATAATTTTTCTAGTATTGCTAAACCGTTGACTGATTTGACCAAGAAGGGTGCTGATGTGGTCAATTGGTCTTCTGCTGCTGTGGAAGCTTTTCAAGAGTTGAAGCGTCGGTTTTCTTCTGCCCCTGTGTTGTGCCAACCAGATGTTTCGCTCCCGTTGCAGGTCGAGGATGATGCTTCTGAGATTGGAGCAGGGCTGTTTTGTCGCAAAGAAGTTCTGATGGCTCGGTGATGAAACCATGCGCCTTCTTTTCCAGGAAGTTTTCGCCTGCTGAGCGTAATTATGATGTTGGCAATCGAGAGTTGCTGGCCATGAAGTGGGCATTCGAGGAGTGGCGTCATTGGCTTGAAGGAGCTAAGCATCGCGTGGTGGTCTTGACTGATCACAAGAACTTGACTTATCTCGAGTCTGCCAAACGGTTGATTCCTAGACAGGCTCGTTGGTCGCTGTTTTTCTCCCGTTTTGACTTTGTGGTTTCGTACCTTCCGGGCTCTAAGAATGTGAAGGCTGATGCCCTGTCTAGGAGTTTTGTGGCCGACTCTCCGGGTTTGTCTGAGCCGGCGGGTATTCTCAAAGAGGGGGTAATTTTGTCTGCCATCTCCCATGATTTGCGGCGGGTGCTGCAAAAATTTCAGGCTAATAGACCTGACCGTTGCCCAGCGGAGAAACTGTTTGTCCCTGATAAATGGACGAGTAGAGTTATCTCTGAGGTTCATGGTTCGGTGTTGGCTGGTCATCCTGGAATCTTTGGTACCAGAGATTTGGTGGCTAGATCCTTTTGGTGGCCGTCTCTGTCGCGGGATGTGCGTTCGTTTGTGCAGTCCTGTGGGATTTGTGCTCGGGCTAAGCCCTGCTGTTCTCGTGCCAGTGGGTTGCTTTTGCCCTTGCCGGTCCTGAAGAGGCCTTGGACACATATCTCTATGGATTTTATTTCGGATCTCCCCGTCTCTCAAAAAATGTCAGTCATTTGGGTTGTTTGGGATCGCTTCTCTAAAATGGTCCATTTGGTACCCTTGTCTAAATTGCCTTCCTCCTCTGATTTGGTGCCATTGTTCTTTCAGCATGTGGTTCGTTTACATGGCATTCCGGAGAACATCGTTTCTGAAAGAGGTTCCCAGTTTGTTTCGAGGTTTTGGCGAGCCTTTTGTGCTAGGATGGGCATTGATTTGTCTTTTTCCTCGGCTTTCCATCCTCAGACAAATGGCCAGACTGAACGAACTAATCAGACCTTGGAAACATATCTGAGATGTTTTGTTTCTGCCGATCAGGATGATTGGGTGTCCTTTTTGCCTTTGGCTGAGTTCGCCCTTAATAATCGGGCCAGCTCGGCTACTTTGGTTTCGCCGTTTTTCTGCAATTCTGGTTTCCATCCTCGTTTCTCTTCAGGGCAGGTTGAGTCTTCTGACTGTCCTGGTGTGGATACTGTGGTGGATAGGTTGCAGCAGATTTGGACTCATGTGGTGGACAATTTGACATTGTCTCAGGAGAAGGCTCAACGTTTCGCTAACCGCAGGCGCTGTGTGGGTCTCCGACTTCGTGTTGGGGATTTGGTTTGGTTGTCATCTCGTTATATTCCTATGAAGGTTTCCTCTCCTAAGTTTAAGCCTCGTTTCATTGGTCCGTATAGGATTTCTGAGGTTCTTAATCCTGTGTCTTTTCGTTTGACCCTTCCAGCTTCTTTTTCCATCCATAACGTATTCCATAGGTCATTGTTGCGGAGATACGTGGCACCTGTGGTTCCATCCGTTGATCCTCCTGCCCCGGTTTTGGTTGAGGGGGAGTTGGAGTATATAGTGGAGAAGATTTTGGATTCTCGTATTTCGAGACGGAAACTCCAGTACCTGGTTAAGTGGAAGGGTTATGGTCAGGAAGATAATTCCTGGGTCTTTGCCTCTGATGTTCATGCTGCCGATCTGGTTCGTGCCTTTCATTTGGCTCATCCTGGTCGGCCTGGGGGCTCTGGTGAGGGTTCGGTGACCCCTCCTCAAGGGGGGGGTACTGTTGTGAATTCTGTGGTCAAGCTCCCTCTTGTGGTCATGAGTGGTACTTCGGCTGGTTCTGTCTATGAGCTTCCTCTGGTGGATGTGAGTGGGGCTGCGGCTTCTGAGTTTCCTTCCTCAGGTGACAAGGTTAAGTCGTTAGGTGCTGCTCTATTTAACTCCACCTAGTTCTTTGTTCCTGGCCTCCAGTCAATGTTCCAGTATTGGTCTTGCTTTCTCCTGGATCGTTCTTGTGGCCTGTCTGCCCTGCATAAGCTAAGTTTTGCTTGTGTGACTTTTGTTTGCTATATTTTCTGTCCAGCTTGCTATATTGGTTTTTCTTGCTTGCTGGAAGCTCTGAGACGCAGAGGGAGCACCTCCGTACCGTTAGTCGGTGCGGAGGGTCTTTTTGCCCCCTCTGCGTGGTTGTTTGTAGGTTTTTGTGCTGACCGCAAAGCTATCTTTCCTATCCTCGGTCTATTCAGTAAGTCGGGCCTCACTTTGCTAAATCTATTTCATCTCTGTGTTTGTATTTTCATCTTAACTCACAGTCATTATATGTGGGGGGCTGCCTTTTCCCTTGGGGAATTTCTCTGAGGCAAGGTAGGCTTATTTTTCTATCTTCAGGGCTAGTTAGTTTCTCAGGCTGTGCCGAGTTGCATAGGGAGCGTTAGGCGCAATCCACGGCTACCTCTAGTGTGGTATGATAGGATCAGGGATTGCGGTCAGCAGAGTTCCCACGTCTCAGAGCTCGTCCTATGTTAGTAACTATCAGGTCACTTTGTGTGCTCTTAACCACTAGGGCCATTGTGGTTCTGAATCACCTGTTCATAACAGCTTAGGAAGCCTTTGAGGGTGTTTTTTGTTAATTATTCTAATTTACTGAGATAATGACTTTTGGGTTTTCATTGGCTGTAGCCATAATCATCAACATTACCAGAAATAAACACTTGAAATAGATCACTCTGTTTGTAATGACTCTATATAATGAGTTTCACTTTTTGTATTGAAGAAATGAAATAAATTAACTTTTCGAAGATATTCTAATTTAGTGTGCAGCACTTGTATTATAAAATAATATAGATGGGAGTGCCTCTTCAAGTGCACTACGTTCAATGAATTTAACTTTTCTGTGGCTTTCCAATGTACACAGTGCACAAGTCTGCAGGACTACATGGGTGACTACATGGGTCTGAAGTCCTGGACTACAACCAGGGTCAGACTGGCCCACCGGAGAACCGGAGGATTCTCCGGTAGGCCTAGGCACTGACAGCTGCTGGCATATAGGGCCAGCAGCAGCCTAGGGCCCCGGCTGCTCCAGGGGCTCCCAGCCAGTGGCGTGTCACTAATAGCGGCACACCACTGCTATGGGAGCTGCTATGGGAGCTCCCGGTGACAGCAGAGCAGTAGCGGGTGACAAGAGGCAGAAGCTGGCTGCTGCAGCTAAAGTCTGTCCCGAAGCTAAAGAGAAATGAATAATCACCCTTTCCCACACCTCCATGGGCGTGGAGAGGGGTGAATATTCATTTCACTTTAATAGCAGGCAGTGTTAGCCGCAAGCTGCATCTAAAACTGTCCGCTATCCGGGCTGGCAGACCAAGCCCCAGCGCCCGCTATGGGGCCGCATGTCAGGGGGGCTTGGCGCCAGCGCAGCCCCTCAGTGCGCGCCGCATTTAACTGTGTCGGCATCTATGATGCCGATTCAGTTGATTGCAACAATGGAGGAGAGAGCGTCTGGAGACACTCCCTTTCCCATCAGTCCCCTTTGCCTCTGTCACCGCGTGTGCACGATGACATCACTTCATCGCGTACCCGCTGTGTGCCAGGCAGACGGCAGTGCAGCTGCTGATACCGAAACAGTGCCGGAATCAGCGTGGGAGCAAGGCGAAGTGGTGTGTATTGCTATATATATTATATATAAAAATCACTGAATCCTAGCTGCATTATATTCTGTGTGGGTGGGAGGCTGTATTATACCCTATGAGGGGAGGCTGCATTATATTCTGGGGAGGTTGCTGTATTATATAATATGAGGGGAGGCTGCATTATATTCTGTGGGGGGAGCTGCATTATACCCTATGAGGTGAGGCTGCAATATATTCTGTGTGGGAGGCTTCATTATAGCCTATGAGGGGAGGTGCATTATACCCTATAAGGGGAGGCTGTATTATATTCTGTGTGGGGGGGTAGGCTGCATTATACTCTATGAGGGGAGCTGCATTATAACCTATGAGGGGAGGCTGCATTATATTCTGTGGGAGGAGGCTGCATTATACCCTATGAGGGGAGTCTGCATTGTATTCTGTGTATGGGGAGGCTACATTATACCCTATGATGGGGCTGCATCATACCCTATGAGGAGGCTGCATTATACCCTATGAGGGAGGCTGAATAATAACCTATAAGGGGGTTGCATTATATTCTATGGGGGGCTGCATTATACTATATGAGGGGGGTTACAATATACCCTATGAGGTGGCTACATTATATTCTATGCCGAATCCCCTAGACCTGATATTAGCCCCACATGAAGGGACTGATTTACAGTTTTATTATTTTATCCAAAATCACAATCATGTTTAACCCTGCTGTTCTGTTCGGTCTGGGGAGACCTATTTTGAACTTTGGTATTTTTTGGGGTGTTCAAGATGCGGTTCTGAAACTTGTGGTTGATTGACTTAAATGAGGATGGGTCGGTCGGCCACGGGTTTCAGAGCCGCATCTTGAATATTTTAAAGAATATTGAAGTTCAAAGTCGGTCATTTTTGACCAACAGAACAGCAGGGTTAAAGGGAACCTGTCACCCCCAAAATGGAAGATGAGCTAAGCCAACCGGCATCAGGGGCTTATCTACAGAATTCTGGAATGCTGTAGATAAGCCCCCGATGTATCCTGAAAGATGAGAAAGTCATAATTACTCACCGATAATGGTGTTTCTCTGAGCCCATGACAGCACCACGGAGAGAGGGGATCCGCCCTTCAGGGACAGGAAACCTATAGATAAAAGGGCAGTACCTCTCCCTCGCATCAGTTGGTTTACAGAGCATCGTAGGACCTCCAGGTTAGTTACAACAGAAAAAAACATTATAACATTGCTTATTAGAGGAACACCGTGCCTATATTGTTACGTTAGTTATAAAAAAGGAAGTGCTCACCGTACTCGTGATGGGAGGGAATAAATGGGTGCTGTCATGGGCTCCGAGAAACACCGTTATCAGTGAGTAACTATGACTTTCACGGTCTCCCATGACAGCACCACGGAGAGAATTGCAGAGACTAAGCTTAGGGAGGGACCATGGCCTCGAGAACCCTTCGCCCAAAGGTTAAGTCAGACACAGAGGCTAGATTTAATCTGTAGTGATTGAAAAAGGTTGATGATGATGACCAGGTGGCCGCTTTGCAGATTTGTTCAATTGATACCTCTGACCTCTCAGCCCATGAGGTAGCTACCGCTCTTGTGGAATGCGCTTTTATACCATCCGGGATCGTATTCCCCGTGGATGAATATGCCAAGGCTATTGCCTCCTTTATCCACCTTGCCAAGGTACCCTTGGATGCCCGGAATCCTTTTCTGGGACCCTGAAAACAGACAAGAGCCTTCCTTCCTATACTCTCGGGTGGAATCTAAATATTGGACTAGACATCTTCTGACATCTAAATTATGGAAATTTCACTATTCCTCATTTTTTGGGTTTGGGCAAAAGGACGGCAAGGATACTTCCTGTGACCTATGAAATTTGGATGCCACTTTTGGCAAATAGGCCGGGTCAGGTTTAAGAGTGACTTGGTCATCTAATATTTTTGTAAAGGGTTGGTTAGCAGACAGGGCTTAAATGTCACTTATTCTGCGTGCAGATATTATAGCTACCAGAAGAATGGTCTTAAGTAGTGTTGAGCATTCCGATACCGCAAGTATCGGGTATCGGCCGATACTTGCGGTATCGGAATTCCGATACCGAGATCTGATATTTTTGTGATATCGGGTATCGGTATCGGAAGTGTAAAATAAAGAATTAAAATAAAAAATATTGTTATATTCACCTCTCCGGCGGCCCCTGGACATCTGCGCGAGGAACCGGCGTCCGGCACGGCTTCTTTCTTCAAAATGCGCGCCTTTAGGACCTGTGGTATGACGTCCCGGCTTCTGATTGGTCGCGTGCTGCCCATGTGACCGCCACGCGACCAATCAGAAGCCGCGACGTCATTCCTCAGCTAAAGTCCTAGAATGAGCGCCTTTTAGGACCTGAGGAATGACGTCGCGGCTTCTGATTGGTCGCGTGGCGGCACGCGACCAATCAGAAGCCGGGACGTCATTCCACAGGTCCTAAAGGCGCGCATTTTGAAGAAAGAAGCCGTGCCGGACGCCGGATCCTCCCGCTGATGTCCAGGGGCCGCCGGAGAGGTGAATATAACAATATTTTTTATTTTAATTCTTTATTTTACACTTTAATATGGATCCCAGGGCCTGAAGGAGAGTTTCCTCTCCTTCAGACCCTGGGATCCATGAGGATACATTCCGATACTTGATGTCCCATTGACTTGTATTGGTATCGGATATCGGTATCGGCAATATCCGATATTTTTCGGGTATCGGCCGATACTATCCGATACCGATACTTTCAAGTATCGGACGGTATCGCTCAACACTAGTCTTAAGTGATAGTGTTTTTATGGGAATTGTGTCTATAGGTTCAAATGGAGGACCTGTTAGTGAAGAGAGGACTAGGTTTAGGTCCCACGGGGTTATTTTGAATAACTAGAGGTTTTGATCTTGTTACCGCTTTAATAAATCTTATTACCCATGGATTGGCCGCAATATTTTGATTATAGAGTGCTCCTAGAGCTGCCACCTGTACTTTTAGAGTACTGACCGCCAACCCTTGTTCCAGACCCTTTTGTAGGAATTCAAGTATTTTATTAATTGAAGCCTCATCCTGGACTTTCGCCTTGGAGACAGATAAGAATTTCCTCCAAGTTTTCCCATAGGCTTTAGTAGTAACAGGTTTCCTACTTTTTAATAACGTAGCTACTAGGTTGTCCGAAAACCCCCTTTCTTTTAATAGTCTCTGTTCAAAATCCAGGCTGTTAAATGTAAGTTCGTCGCCTGCGGGTAGAAGATCGGTCCTTGCTGTAGTAGGTCTGGTATATTCGGTAGGATCCATGGGTCTAAGACCGATAGTATCCTTAGCCAAGAAAACCATGTCCGTTTTGGCCAGAACGGAGCTATAAGGATCATTTTTGTTTTGTCCTCTCTGATTTTCCGAATGACTGCCGGAATCAGAATAATTGGAGGAAAAGCATATGTCAGTTTGTAGGTCCACGGGATCAGGAAAGCATCCAGAGCCTGGGGATTTCCTTTCGGGTTCAGTGAGCAAAACATGTTTACTTTTTTGTTTTCGAAATTGGCGAATAAGTCTATTGTTGGGGTCCCCCACATTTCTGTAATCTGGTTGAAGATAGATTGGTTTAGGGTCCACTCGCCCTGTTTTAACTGAGTACGACTCAATCTGCTTTTTTGTTGTTTGACCCCTGAATATGTAGTGCAGAAAGGGATAGTAGATTTTCCTCTGCAAGACTGATAATTTTGGCAAAGGAACTTATCAGTGATCGAGACCTTGTTCCTCCCTGGTGATTTATATATGCTACTGTCACTTTGTTGTCCGAAAAAATTCGGACATGATGTCCTCGAATGTAAGTCAGAAAAAATAGAAGAGCTTGATGCACCACCCAAAGTTCTTTTTGGTTTGAGGATGCTGATAGTTACTGATCTGTCCAGTTTCCCTGAGCCACTCTGTCTCCCATGTGAGCACCCCACCCCCTGGGACTCGCATCGGTTGTTATTACTCGAGATATCTTTGCTATCCAAGGGATTCCCTTTGAAAGGTTTTGTTTTTTTCCCCACCAGAGAAGGGAATGAGTAACTGAGGAACTTAAAGTGATGCGACCTTCTAAACTGTCTTTTAGTATTGACTACATTTCCAGTATTGAAGCTCTCTCGTGTGGAATTGTGCGAAAGGTACTGCTGGCAGGCATGAAGAGAGAGAGCCCAGTAGCGACATCGCCCTCCTTAGTGTCATGGAGGGATTGTGTAGGGTTGAGGTTACCATACGCATTATGTTATCTTTTTTGGAAACTAGGAGCCGGCATTCGTGAACATGGGAGTCTAATGTTAGTCCCAGAAACTCCTAAATTTGGCAGGGTTCTAACCTCGATTTTTTTGTATTTATGAGCCAACCTTTGTTTGTCAGAATAGTTATCACCCGATCCCTCTGTTCCCTGCAACTTTGAGCCGTGTCGCTTGCAATAAGGAAATTGTCTAAGTAAGGGACTATTAATATATTTTGATCCCTTATGTGAGCCATCATTTCCACCACTATTTTTGTGAATACCCGTGAAGCTATTGATATTCCAAACGGGAGGGCTCTGTATTGGAAATTTCTTACTTGTCTGTCTATGGAGACCGCCATCCTGAGAAATTTTCGGGATTGTTTGTGAATCGGCACATGGTAATATGCATCGCTTAAGTCTAGCACGACCATGTAGCAGTTCGGGAAGAGGATTTTTATGGTGGATTTTATTGTTTCCATTTTGAACTTTTGGTTTTCTACATATTTGTTCAGGTTTTTTAGATTTATTATCGTACGATAAGAGCCATCCTGTTTTGACACTAGAAATAATGGGGAGTAAAAACCCCTTCCTATCTCTTGGGGGGGAGATCTCCTGAATCACAGACTTCTGTAATAGGGTTATAATTTCCTTTTCTAGTGTGGTTTGCTCTGCTGCTGAGGACCTTATTTTCGTTATTACATAATTTTGAGGGTGTAGAGAGAAAAAAATCTATTTTTAGTCCGGAGTGTATTAGATTTAAAATCCAAGAGTTGTTGGATATTTTCTTCCAGGCGGGAAAGAACGAAGTGAGTCTCCCCCCCACCCCGGGAAAAATGTCATTTAGAGGGTTTTTTGTCACGGGAGGTGTTGCCAAAAAGGAAACCCCTGTCCTTTTTTCTTCCTTGGTCCCATCTATTTTGTTCTCTGGGGGGCCTCCCAAAACAAGAAATTTCCTTCACATGGAAAAGAACATAGTTTGAGTTTCGTTTGGAGATCCCCCGGCCAACTTTTAAGCCATAATGTTCTTCTGGCTGTGTTGGAGAGAGCTGCAGCTTTGGATGTTAAGTGCACGGAGTCCGCTGAGGAATCTGCTAGGAACGCTGCTGCGGCTCTAATTACAGGGATTGAGTCTAGCATTTTATTCCTGGGTGAACCGTCTTTAATTTGTTTTTCCAACTGGTCAACCCACACCATTAAAGATCTAGAGGTGCATGTTGCTGCTACCGCAGGTCTCAAGCTACCACCAGCTGATTCCCAGGCCCCCTTAAGAAAGGTATCCGCTTTTTTATCTAAAGGGTCTTTAAGGGTACCCATATCCTCGAATGGGAGAGCAAATTTTTGGAGGCCTTGGCTACAGCGACGTCTAATTTAGGCGCTTTGTCCCAAGAAATAGATGCCTCCTCTTCGAAAGGATACTTTCTTTTTAGAGAGGGTACCGAGGAATTTCTCCTATCAGGCTTCTCCCATTGTTTTTTAATCAATGTTTGAACGTTAGTATTCAGAGGAAATGTTCTCCGCTTTTTCTGCCCCAAGCCACCAAACATTATGTCTTGAGCAGTTCTATCGGGACGGGGATCTTCTACCCCCATAGTAGCTCTAACAGCTTTTACTAGAGCGTCTACCTCATCTAGTGGGAAGCAGTGACGGACTGAATCCTCATCTGAGGAAGATGAGGAGGAATCAGATTTATTGGAATCAGCGTCCTCAGATGTAGACTGGCCACCTCTTTTTTCTTATATTTCCCCTTTTTGAAAGATGTGAGTGCATTCTGAACTTCAGATCTAATTATTGTTTTCAGTTCAGATGCGAAATCAGGGGTTTCTTCACATAATAAACGTTGTATACACGAGTCACAAAGCTTTTTGTTCCAGGCTACCGGCAAAGCTTTGTTACAGGTGGGACAGGATCTATTTTTCGTTTTCTCCAACCTCTTCTTTCCCTATTAAGGGAGAAGAAGGAACCCCATTACAAAAAATGAACTTTCTCGGAGGTCACTCACCATTCAGACGTGGACGTAGATACCGATTCTGGAGGGGGGCCACGATCTGGTAGAGGAGAACCTTGAGAAGGAGATTTGGTCACTGCAGCAGATCTGCTGCGCTGCGTTGAGCCACTGCTGGACCCGCTTCTCCTGGTCCCCTTAGGTTCTGCTTGCTTCTTATGATGCTGGTGCTGCTGCCTAGGCTGCTGCTCCGGCTCTTGCTGCGTGTCGCTATCCTCCATGTTTCCAGGGAGTTTGTGCAACAAGTATGTGTGCACTATCTCCCTATTTGAATTTGCTGCCACCTCCCAGCGTCCGACGTCCTGTCCGACCTCTACGTCACGTCCCGGGGAGAAAAAACGCTGCCGCGCATGCGCGGCGATGACTCGGAAGTCCTGCCGCATTTCCGGAGCGGCGGCCATCTTTGTGAACCCGGAGCGTGTGCTTGTCGGCTTGTCTCAGCGCCCCTTCCTCCATCAGAGTGGCGGCGATTCTCCCCACCACACCCCGAAGAACCCCTCGGTTCCAGCGATGGCGGCTTCGGGCACCGGAACAGCAGCGACAGGAGCCTCCTCGCTGCCAGAACCCGGCTGGCTGGCCCTGATCCTTTGGATACGGCATCTCCTTTGCAGGTACCGCGCCGAAAAAGGGTCCCCGTCAGGAACTGGAAACCAACTGATGCGAGGGAGCGGTACCGCCCTTTTATCTATAGGTTTCCTGTCCCTGAAGGGCGGATCCCCTCTCTCCGTGGTGCTGTTATGGGAGACCGAGAAAAAGAGGTTATATTATACTCACCCAGGGGCGGTCCCGCTGCCGTCCGGTCCGATGGGCGTCATGGTCCGGGGCCTCCCATCTTCTTACGATGACGTCCTCTTCTTGAATCCACGCTGCGGCTCAAGCGCAGGCGTACTTTGTCTGCCCTGTTGAGTGCAGAGCAAAGTACTGCAGTGCGCAGGTGCCGGGCCTCTCTGACCTTTCCCGGCGCATGTGCACTGCAGTACTTTGCTCTGCCCTCAACAGGGCAGACAAAGTACGCCTGTGCTGGAGCCGCAGCGTGAAGACAAGAAGAGGACGTCATCCTATGAAGATAGGAGGCCCCGGACTGGACCGCGACGCCCATCGGATTGGACCGCCCACCCAGGTGAGTATAATATAACCTCTTTTTCTCATTTTTTAGGATACATCGGGGGCTTATCTACTGCATTCTAGAATGCTGTAGATAAGCCACTGATGCTGGTGGGCTTAGCTCATCTTCGATTTTGGGGGTGACAGGTTCCCTTTAAATGAAACAACAAATTTAAGTGACTTCTTAAGAAGCCCTGCCCTAGCCCACAGAGGTACACACGACTGTGCAAGCTATCGCTTCTGTCAATACTGCCAATGATCTAATCAATCACATACTAAAAAAAGATTACTCAAAGATTGCAATGAGATGCCCCAGACATCCTTCTCAATTGCAAAGTTAAACATTACATACCACCATCCTTGACCCAAGCTTGGCATCAGGGGCTTCCTTCACTCAACTCTATGTGGTAAGAAGCAAAATGTTGCTATCTGTTGTTTGCTTAGACATTATAAATTACATCAGTCATAAGACAGAGATAAAGGAGTAGAAAGAGTACTACAAGAAAAGATTCCTGTCTCAGCCATTTTGCCCAGTCATAGAATTTACTACTACACTTATGTAAGTGTAAGTTACAAAAGCCACAAAGAAGCCAGATTAAAGCTGTCCTTGGTAAGATCTTTCTATATAGCGCTCACTGCAGAACACTAGACTAGACAAACTGAGGACCCCCAAACACCAACATAGTAGACAGACAGCAATCAATCCTATTATACTGATTTCTCAAGTTACAATAGACTTGCCTAGATCATTTTCATCTGACTATGCCACGGACAACTGATCTGCATGGGTAGCTCACCCTAACATCACACACAGGACAAGTAGAGGGGGCTGTGATTATGAAGTGTGTGCACTGAAGTACCATCTATTAGTGTCTGCAGTATAGTACTACAGGGTTTGCCTCTTCTCACACTTTTGGCTTTTTTTCTCACAGAGACCTACTGGCGGAGTTGTTACAATTTTTTTTTAAAAAACGTGTCCCATTATAAAAAAATAAAAAATACAACACCACAACACATAATATTTTTTACACACCTTTTTTGAAGCCTAACTAGGGTTAGGGATAGGGAATAGGATAAAGGTTAGGGTAATAAAAGAACAAAACCTAAAAATGTAATAAAAATCTAAAGAGGTATAACTTTTTATTTTTAACATTTTATGTTGGATTTCAGGAAAAGGTAGGGAGATCGGAAGACTGCCTAAGATACTCCTAAGGGTCACTTTGAAAATTTGGTAATGCTATTTGGTTTGACCAATGCTCCTGCTGTATTTCAGAACTTCATAAATTATATTTTTCTTCTTAGGTGAGTAGATTTTTGGTGATATACTTGGATGATATTTTGATCTGCTCAGGTTCTCGTGAGGAGCATTGGGAGCATGTTTGACACGTGTTTCAGGTTCTTCGTGACAATTATTTATTTGTCAAACTAGAGAAGTGTCAGTTTGAGGTGCCATAGATTAAGTTTTTGGGTCATTTGGTTTCTACTCAAGGTTTTCAGATGGATCCCGTTAAGGTACAGGCCGTCCTTGATTGGGTGCAACCTACTTATCTTAAATCTTTACAGAGGTTCTTGGGTGTTTCTAATTATTATCGTAAGTTCATTAAAAACTTCTCAGTCATTGTCAAACCTCTTTCTGATAAGAGGTTTGTCTTTATCTCTTGGTCTTCTGAGGCTGTTGATGCTTTTGCTGCTCTCGAGGTGGCCTTTTTTTTTTTTTTTTTTTTAAAGATCCAGTCCTCAGACAACTCGATGTTGATTTGCCTTATGTGGTTGAGGTGGATGCCCCTTCTGTAGGGATGTATGCTGTTCTTTCACAGAATGACTGTTAGTTTCATTCTTGTGATTTTTTTCATATAAATTCTCACAAGCAGAGTCCAACTATGATACAAGTGATCTGGAACTCTGGACAATTAAGACAGCTTTCAAGGAATGGAGGCATTGACTGGAGGGGTCTAGGAATAGAGTAACTGTCTTTACTGATCATACAAGTCTACTGTATGTTGATGCCACTAAGAGCCTGAAAATTAGACAGGCCGGGTGGGCTGTCTTTCACTCGATTTGATTTCTCTGTGACATATCTTTCTGGTACTAAGAATGTTAAGGCAGATGCCTTCTCATGTAGCTTCATTCCGGAGTTGAGGGACGGAAATCTAGTCAAAATTCTTAGTGAAGGGGAGGTGGTGGGTGCTTTGGGTATCGATCGCAGACAGAGCATTATGGAAGCTCAAGATGGTGCAGCAGAGGGCTTCCTACCTGTCAAGATTTGCGCCTTTCTCGCTTCGCACTGATCGTATAAACAAAGTGCATGACTGTGTTGGTTGGACAACCTGATTCCTCTGCCACCTGATGAGTTGTTTCCAGGTCCTTTTGGTGAAAGAGTGCTCGAGAAGATGTGGATGAGTATATCTGTAAGTGCAGGATTTACGCCAGGCCCCGACATGGTTTCTTTTGCCTAACGAGGTCCAGTCTTGATCTTCGACCAACTTGTCTTGCCCTATCACCTTGCGGGTCCAGGTTTATATACCTTCTCCTGTTGTTAATAGTCTTTGTTGAATTCATTCACTTGGCTGTAGTTTATGTTGGTTGCAGTGATTTCGTGTGTGATTCCTTTATTTAATAGGGAATTACTACTCTAGCGATTGTAAGAGCTGCTACGGACATTCAGAGCATGCCATCAACGAGTTAGGTAACCACTGCAATATTTTAGGGTGCCAACTTCTACATTTCGTCAGGGACAGACCAGGGTCAGTGGAGGGCTTTTTCCTAATCTGAACAGGGATCTGACAGGTTTGCATATTTGTCCCAATAGTTTGTACACTACCATGTTAACGTGCTTTATCAGCACTGTAATGTGTATACATGTATCGCGCTCAAACAGCACACCATAGTCCGTACTCTAATGCATACACATGTGTATCTTTCCACAGCACACCACAATCAGCACTGTGTATACATGTATATCACTTCACCGTACAGCATAATCAGCACTCTGTGTATAATGTGTATCTCTCCACAGCACACCACAATCAGCACTGTGTATACATGTGTATCTCTCCACAGCACACCACAATTAGCACTCTGTGTATACATGTGTATCTCCCCACAGCACACCACAATCAGCACTATGTATACATGTGTATCTCTCCACAGCACACCACAATCAGCATTCTGTGTATACAAGTGTATCTCTCCACAGCACACCACAATCAGCACTCTGTGTATACATGTATCTCCCCACAGCACACCACAATCAGCACTCTGTGTATACATGTATCTCCCCACAGCTCACCACAATTAGCACTCTGTGTATACATGTATCTCCCCACAGCACACCACAATCAGCACTCTGTATACATGTGTATCTCCCCCCAGCTCACCACAATCAGCACTGTGTATAATGTTTATCTCTCCACAGCTCACCACAATCAGCACTATGTATACATGTATCTCCCCACAGCACACCACAATCAGCACTCTGTGTATACATGTATCTCGCCACAGCTCACCACAATCAGCACTCTGTGTATACTGTGTATCTCCCCACAGCTCACCACAATCAGCACTGTGTATAATGTGTATCTCCCCACAGCACACCACAATCAGCACTCAGTGTATACTGTGTATCTCCCCACAGCACGCCACATTCAGCACTCTGTGTATACATGTATCTCCCCACAGCACACCACAATCAGCACTCTGTGTATACATGTGTATCTCCCCACAGCTCACCACAATCAGCACTCTGTGTATACATGTATCTCCCCACAGCACACCACAATCAGCACTCTGTGTATACATGTATCTCCCCACAGCACACCACAATCAGCACTCTGTGTATACATGTGTATCTCCCCACAGCTCACCACAATCAGCACTCTGTGTATACATGTGTATCTCCCCAAAGCTCACCACAATTAGCACTCTGTGTATACATGTATCTCCCTACAGCTCACCACAATCAGCACTCTGTGTATACATGTGTATCTCTCCACAGCACACCACAATCAGCACTGTGTATACATGTGTATCTCTCCACAGCACACCACAATCAGCACTGTGTATACATGTGTATCTCCCCAAAGCTCACCACAATCAGCACTCTGTGTATACATGTATCTCTCCACAGCTCACCACAATCAGCACTCTGTGTATACATGTATCTCTCCACAGCACACCACAATCAGCACTCTGTGTATACATGTGTATCTCCACAGCACACCACAATCAGCACTCTGTGTATACATGTATCTCTCCACAGCTCACCACAATCAGCACTCTGTGTATACATGTATCTCCCCACAGCACACCACAATCAGCACTCTGTGTATACATGTATCTCCCCACAGCTCACCACAATCAGCACTCTGTGTATACATGTATCTCCCCACAGCTCACCACAATCAGCACTGTGTATACATGTATCTCTCCACAGCTCACCACAATCAGCACTCTGTGTATACATGTATCTCCCCACAGCACACCACAATCAGCACTCTGTGTATACATGTATCTCTCCACAGCTCACCACAATCAGCACTCTGTGTATACATGTATCTCCCCACAGCACACCACAATCAGCACTCTGTGTATACATGTATCTCTCCACAGCACACCACAATCAGCACTCTGTGTATACATGTGTATCTCTCCACAGCACACCACAATCAGCACTCTGTGAATACATGTGTATCTCTCCACAGCTCACCACAATCAGCACTCTGTGTATACATGTGTATCTCCCCACAGCTCACCACAATCAGCACTCTGTGTATACATGTGTATCTCCCCACAGCTCAGCACAATCAGCACTCTGTGTATATATGTATCTCCCCACAGCTCACCACAATCAGCACTCTGTGTATACATGTATCTCTCCACAGCACACCACAATCAGCACTCTGTGTATACATGTGTATCTCTCCACAGCACACCACAATCAGCACTCTGTGTATACATGTGTATCTCTCCACAGCTCACCACAATCAGCACTCTGTGTATATATGTATCTCCCCACAGCTCACCACAATCAGCACTCTGTGTATACATGTATCTCCCCACAGCTCACCACAATCAGCACTGTGTGTATACACGTGTATCTCCCCACAGCACACCACAATCAGCACTATGTATACATGTATCTCCCCACAGCACACCACAATCAGCACTCTGTGTATACATGTATCTCCCCACAGCACACCACAATCAGCACTCTGTGTATACATGTATCTCCCCACAGCACACCACAATCAGCACTCTGTGTATACTGTGTATCTCCCCACAGCTCACCACAATCAGCACTGTGTATAATGTGTATCTCTCCACAGCTCACCACAATAAGCACTCTGTGTACACATGTATCTCCCCACAGCACACCACAATCAGCACTCTGTGTATACATGTATCTCCCCACAGCACACCACAATCAGCACTGTGTATAATGTGTATCTCCCCACAGCTCACCACAATCAGCACTGTGTATAATGTGTATCTCTCCACAGCTCACCACAATCAGCACTCTGTGTATACATGTATCTCCCCACAGCACACCACAATCAGCACTCTGTGTATACATGTATCTCCCCACAGCACACCACAATCAGCACTGTGTATAATGTGTATCTCCCCACAGCACACCACAATCAGCACTGTGTATACATGTGTATCTCCACAGCACACCACAATCAGCACTGTGTATACATGTATCTCCCCACAGCACACCACAATCAGCACTCTGTATACATGTGTATCTCCCCCCAGCTCACCACAATCAGCACTGTGTATAATGTTTATCTCTCCACAGCTCACCACAATCAGCACTATGTATACATGTATCTCCCCACAGCACACCACAATCAGCACTCTGTGTATACATGTATCTCGCCACAGCTCACCACAATCAGCACTCTGTGTATACATGTGTATCTCCCCACAGCTCACCACAATCAGCACTCTGTGTATACTGTGTATCTCCCCACAGCTCACCACAATCAGCACTGTGTATAATGTGTATCTCCCCACAGCACACCACAATCAGCACTCTGTGTATACTGTGTATCTCCCCACAGCTCACCACAATCAGCACTGTGTATAATGTGTATCTCTCCACAGCTCACCACAATCAGCACTCTGTGTATACATGTATCTCCCCACAGCACACCACAATCAGCACTCTGTGTACACATGTATCTCCCCACAGCACACCACAATCAGCACTCTGTGTATACATGTATCTCCCCACAGCTCACCACAATCAGCACTGTGTATAATGTGTATCTCTCCACAGCTCACCACAATCAGCACTCTGTGTATACATGTATCTCCCCACAGCACACCACAATCAGCACTCTGTGTATACATGTATCTCCCCACAGCACACCACAATCAGCACTCTGTGTATACATGTATCTCCACAGCACAACACAATCAGCACTGTGTATAATGTGTATCTCCCCACAGCACACCACAATCAGCACTCTGTGTATACATGTGTATCTCCCCACAGCTCACCACAATCAGCACTCTGTGTATACATGTATCTCCCCACAGCACACCACAATCAGCACTCTGTGTATACATGTATCTCCCCACAGCACACCACAATCAGCACTCTGTGTATACATGTGTATCTCCCCACAGCTCACCACAATCAGCACTCTGTGTATACTGTGTATCTCCCCACAGCTCACCACAATCAGCACTGTGTATAATGTGTATCTCACCACAGCACACCACAATCAGCACTCTGTGTATACATGTATCTCCTCACAGCACACCACAATCAGCACTCTGTGTATACTGTGTATCTCCCCACAGCTCACCACAATCAGCACTGTGTATAATGTGTATCTCCTCACAGCTCACCACAATCAGCACTCTGTGTGTACATGTATCTCCCCACAGCACACCACAATCAGCACTCTGTGTATACATGTATCTCCCCACAGCACACCACAATCAGCACTCTGTGTATACATGTGTATCTCCCCACAGCTCACCACAATCAGCACTCTGTGTATACTGTGTATCTCCCCACAGCTCACCACAATCAGCACTGTGTATAATGTGTATCTCACCACAGCACACCACAATCAGCACTCTGTGTATACATGTATCTCCCCACAGCACACCACATTCAGCACTCTGTGTATACATGTATCTCCCCACAGCACACCACAATCAGCACTCTGTGTATACATGTGTATCTCCCCACAGCTCACTACAATCAGCACTCTGTGTATACTGTGTATCTCCTCACAGCTCACCACAGTCAGCACTCTGTGTATACATGTGTATCTCCCCACAGCACACCACAGTCAGCACTGTGTATACATGTCTCTCCACAGCACACCACAATCAGCACTCTGTGTATACATGTATCTCCCCACAGCACACCACAATCAGCACTGTGTATAATGTGTATCTCCCCACAGCTCACCACAATCAGCACTGTGTATAATGTGTATCTCCCCACAGCACACCACAATCAGCACTCTGTGTATACATGTGTATCTCCCCACAGCTCACTATAATCAGCACTCTGTGTATACTGTGTATCTCCTCACAGCTCACCACAATCAGCACTCTGTGTATACATGTATCTCCCCACAGCACACCACAATCAGCACTCTGTGTATACATGTATCTCCCCACAGCTCACCACAATCAGCACTCTGTGTATACATGTATCTCTCCACAGCACACCACAATCAGCACTCTGTGTATACATGTATCTCTCCACAGCTCACCACAATCAGCACTCTGTGTATACATGTATCTCTCCACAGCACACCACAATCAGCACTCTGTGTATACATGTGTATCTCCCCACAGCACACCACAATCAGCACTCTGTGTATACATGTATCTCTCCACAGCACACCACAATCAGCACTCTGTGTATACATGTGTATCTCTCCACAGCACACCACAATCAGCACTGTGTATACATGTGTATCTCCCCAAAGCTCACCACAATCAGCACTCTGTGTATACATGTATCTCCCTACAGCTCACCACAATCAGCACTCTGTGTATACATGTGTATCTCTCCACAGCACACCACAATCAGCACTGTGTATACATGTGTATCTCCCCAAAGCTCACCACAATCAGCACTCTGTGTATACATGTGTATCTCCACAGCACACCACAATCAGCACTCTGTGTATACATGTATCTCTCCACAGCTCACCACAATTAGCACTCTGTGTATACATGTATCTCTCCACAGCACACCACAATCAGCACTCTGTGTATACATGTATCTCTCCACAGCTCACCACAATCAGCACTCTGTGTATACATGTATCTCCCCACAGCACACCACAATCAGCACTCTGTGTATACATGTATCTCCCCACAGCACACCACAATCAGCACTCTGTGTATACATGTGTATCTCCACAGCACACCACAATCAGCACTCTGTGTATACATGTATCTCTCCACAGCACACCACAATCAGCACTCTGTGTATACATGTATCTCTCCACAGCACACCACAATCAGCACTCTGTGTATATATGTGTATCTCTCCACAGCACACCACAATCAGCACTCTGTGTATACATGTGTATCTCTCCACAGCACACCACAATCAGCACTCTGTGTATACATGTATCTCTCCACAGCACACCACAATCAGCACTCTGTGTATACATGTATCTCTCCACAGCACACCACAATCAGCACTCTGTGTATACATGTATCTCTCCACAGCACACCACAATCATCACTCTGTGTATACATGTATCTCTCCACAGCACACCACAATCAGCACTCTGTGTATACATGTATCTCTCCACAGCACACCACAATCAGCACTCTGTGTATATATGTGTATCTCCCCACAGCACACCACAATCAGCACTCTGTGTATACATGTATCTCTCCACAGCACACCACAATCAGCACTCTGTGTATACATGTGTATCTCCTCACAGCACACCACAATCAGCACTCTGTGTATACATGTATCTCTCCACAGCACACCACAATCAGCACTCTGTGTATACATGTATCTCTCCACAGCTCACCACAATCAGCACTCTGTGTATACATGTATCTCTCCACAGCACACCACAATCAGCACTCTGTGTATACATGTGTATCTCCCCACAGCACACCACAATCAGCACTCTGTGTATACATGTATCTCTCCACAGCACACCACAATCAGCACTCTGTGTATACATGTGTATCTCCCCACAGCACACCACAATCAGCACTCTGTGTATACATGTATCTCTCCACAGCACACCACAATCAGCACTCTGTGTATACATGTGTATCTCTCCACAGCACACCACAGTCAGCACTCTGTGTATACATGTGTATCTCTCCACAGCACACCACAGTCAGCACTCTGTGTATACATGTATCTCCCCACAGCACACCACAATCAGCACTCTGTGTATACATGTATCTCTCCACAGCTCACCACAATTAGCACTCTGTGTATACATGTATCTCCCTAGAGCTCACCACAATCAGCACTCTGTGTATACATGTGTATCTCTCCACAGCACACCACAATCAGCACTGTGTATACATGTGTATCTCCCCAAAGCTCACCACAATCAGCACTCTGTGTATACATGTGTATCTCCACAGCACACCACAATCAGCACTCTGTGTATACATGTATCTCTCCACAGCTCACCACAATTAGCACTCTGTGTATACATGTATCTCTCCACAGCACACCACAATCAGCACTCTGTGTATACATGTATCTCCCCACAGCTCACCACAATCAGCACTCTGTGCATACATGTATCTCCCCACAGCTCACCACAATCAGCACTCTGTGTATACATGTATCTCTCCACAGCTCACCACAATCAGCACTCTGTGTATACATGTATCTCCCCACAGCACACCACAATCAGCACTCTGTGTATACATGTATCTCCCCACAGCACACCACAATCAGCACTCTGTGTATACATGTATCTCTCCACAGCACACCACAATCAGCACTCTGTGTATAATGTTTATCTCTCCACAGCTCACCACAATCAGCACTATGTATACATGTATCTCCCCACAGCACACCACAATCAGCACTCTGTGTATACATGTATCTCTCCACAGCTCACCACAATTAGCACTGTGTATACATGTGTATATCCCCAAAGCTCACCACAATTAGCACTCTGAGTATACATGTATCTCCCTACAGCTCACCACAATCAGCACTCTGTGTATACATGTGTATCTCTCCACAGCACACCACAATCAGCACTGTGTATACATGTGTATCTCCCCAAAGCTCACCACAATCAGCACTCTGTGTATACATGTGTATCTCCCCACAGCTCACCACAATCAGCACTCTGTGTATACTGTGTATCTCCCCACAGCTCACCACAATCAGCACTGTGTATAATGTGTATCTCTCCACAGCTCACCACAATCAGCACTCTGTGTATACATGTATCTCCCCACAGCACACCACAATCAGCACTCTGTGTACACATGTATCTCCCCACAGCACACCACAATCAGCACTCTGTGTATACATGTGTATCTCCCCACAGCACACCACAATCAGCACTCTGTGTATACATGTATCTCTCCACAGCACACCACAATCAGCACTCTGTGTATACATGTGTATCTCCCCACAGCACACCACAATCAGCACTCTGTGTATACATGTATCTCCCCACAGCACACCACAATCAGCACTGTGTATAATGTGTATCTCCCCACAGCTCACCACAATCAGCACTGTGTATAATGTGTATCTCTCCACAGCTCACCACAATCAGCACTCTGTGTATACATGTATCTCCCCACAGCACACCACAATCAGCACTCTGTGTATACATGTATCTCCACAGCACACCACAATCAGCACTGTGTATAATGTGTATCTCCCCACAGCACACCACAATCAGCACTGTGTATACATGTGTATCTCCACAGCACACCACAATCAGCACTGTGTATACATGTATCTCCCCACAGCACACCACAATCAGCACTCTGTATACATGTGTATCTCCCCCCAGCTCACCACAATCAGCACTCTGTGTATACTGTGTATCTCTCCACAGCACACCACAATCAGCACTCTGTGTATACATGTGTATCTCCCCACAGCTCACCACAATCAGCACTGTGTATAATGTGTATCTCTCCACAGCTCACCACAATCAGCACTCTGTGTATACATGTATCTCCCCACAGCACACCACAATCAGCACTCTGTGTATACATGTATCTCCCCACAGCACACCACAATCAGCACTCTGTGTATACATGTATCTCCACAGCACACCACAATCAGCACTGTGTATAATGTGTATCTCCCCACAGCACTCCACATTCAGCACTCTGTGTATACATGTATCTCCCCACAGCACACCACAATCAGCACTCTGTGTATACATGTATCTCCCCACAGCACACCACAATCAGCACTCTGTGTATACATGTGTATCTCCCCACAGCTCACCACAATCAGCACTCTGTGTATACTGTGTATCTCCCCACACCTCACCACAATCAGCACTGTGTATAATGTGTATCTCACCACAGCACACCACAATCAGCACTCTGTGTATACATGTATCTCCTCACAGCACACCACAATCAGCACTCTGTGTATACATGTGTATCTCCCCACAGCTCACCACAATCAGCACTCTGTGTATACTGTGTATCTCCCCACAGCTCACCACAATCAGCACTGTGTATAATGTGTATCTCCTCACAGCTCACCACAATCAGCACTCTGTGTATACATGTATCTCCCCACAGCACACCACAATCAGCACTCTGTGTATACATGTATCTCCCCACAGCACACCACAATCAGCACTCTGTGTATACATGTGTATCTCCCCACAGCTCACCACAATCAGCACTCTGTGTATACTGTGTATCTCCCCACAGCTCACCACAATCAGCACTGTGTATAATGTGTATCTCACCACAGCACACCACAATCAGCACTCTGTGTATACATGTATCTCCCCACAGCACACCACATTCAGCACTCTGTGTATACATGTATCTCCCCACAGCACACCACAATCAGCACTCTGTGTATACATGTGTATCTCTCCACAGCACACCACAGTCAGCACTCTGTGTATACATGTGTATCTCTCCACAGCACACCACAGTCAGCACTCTGTGTATACATGTATCTCCCCACAGCACACCACAATCAGCACTCTGTGTATACATGTATCTCTCCACAGTTCACCACAATTAGCACTCTGTGTATACATGTATCTCCCTACAGCTCACCACAATCAGCACTCTGTGTATACATGTGTATCTCTCCACAGCACACCACAATCAGCACTGTGTATACATGTGTATATCCCCAAAGCTCACCACAATTAGCACTCTGAGTATACATGTATCTCCCTACAGCTCACCACAATCAGCACTCTGTGTATACATGTGTATCTCTCCACAGCACACCACAATCAGCACTGTGTATACATGTGTATCTCCCCAAAGCTCACCACAATCAGCACTCTGTGTATACATGTGTATCTCCACAGCACACCACAATCAGCACTCTGTGTATACATGTATCTCTCCACAGCTCACCACAATTAGCACTCTGTGTATACATGTATCTCTCCACAGCACACCACAATCAGCACTCTGTGTATACATGTGTATCTCCACAGCACACCACAATCAGCACTCTGTGTATACATGTATCTCTCCACAGCTCACCACAATCAGCACTCTGTGTATACATGTATCTCCCCACAGCACACCACAATCAGCACTCTGTGTATACATGTATCTCCCCACAGCTCACCACAATCAGCACTCTGTGCATACATGTATCTCCCCACAGCTCACCACAATCAGCACTCTGTGTATACATGTATCTCTCCACAGCTCACCACAATCAGCACTCTGTGTATACATGTATCTCCCCACAGCACACCACAATCAGCACTCTGTGTATACATGTATCTCCCCACAGCACACCACAATCAGCACTCTGTGTATACATGTATCTCTCCACAGCACACCACAATCAGCACTCTGTGTACACATGTATCTCTCCACAGCTCACCACAATCAGCACTGTGTATAATGTGTATCTCTCCACAGCTCACCACAATCAGCACTCTGTGTATACATGTATCTCCCCACAGCACACCACAATCAGCACTCTGTGTACACATGTATCTCCCCACAGCGCACCACAATCAACACTCTGTGTATACATGTATCTCCCCACAGCACACCACAATCAGCACTGTGTATAATGTGTATCTCCCCACAGCTCACCACAATCAGCACTGTGTATAATGTGTATCTCTCCACAGCTCACCACAATCAGCACTCTGTGTATACATGTATCTCCCCACAGCACACCACAATCAGCACTCTGTGTATACATGTGTATCTCCACAGCACACCACAATCAGCACTGTGTATACATGTATCTCCCCACAGCACACCACAATCAGCACTCTGTATACATGTGTATCTCCCCCCAGCTCACCACAATCAGCACTGTGTATAATGTTTATCTCTCCACAGCTCACCACAATCAGCACTATGTATACATGTATCTCCCCACAACACACCACAATCAGCACTCTGTGTATACATGTATCTCGCCACAGCTCACCACAATCAGCACTCTGTGTATACATGTGTATCTCCCCACAGCTCACCACAATCAGCACTCTGTGTATACTGTGTATCTCCCCACAGCTCACCACAATCAGCACTGTGTATAATGTGTATCTCTCCACAGCTCACCACAATCAGCACTCTGTGTATACATGTATCTCCCCACAGCACACCACAATCAGCACTCTGTGTACACATGTATCTCCACACAGCACACCACAATCAGCACTCTGTGTATACATGTATCTCCCCACAGCACACCACAATCAGCACTGTGTATAATGTGTATCTCCCCACAGCTCACCACAATCAGCACTGTGTATAATGTGTATCTCTCCACAGCTCACCACAATCAGCACTCTGTGTATACATGTATCTCCCCACAGCACACCACAATCAGCACTCTGTGTATACATGTATCTCCCCACAGCACACCACAATCAGCACTCTGTGTATACATGTATCTCCACAGCACACCACAATCAGCACTGTGTATAACGTGTATCTCCCCACAGCACTCCACATTCAGCACTCTGTGTATACATGTATCTCCCCACAGCACACCACAATCAGCACTCTGTGTATACATGTATCTCCCCACAGCACACCACAATCAGCACTCTGTGTATACATGTGTATCTCCCCACAGCTCACCACAATCAGCACTCTGTGTATACTGTGTATCTCCCCACACCTCACCACAATCAGCACTGTGTATAATGTGTATCTCCTCACAGCACACCACAATCAGCACTCTGTGTATACATGTGTATCTCCCCACAGCTCACCACAATCAGCACTCTGTGTATACTGTGTATCTCCCCACAGCTCACCACAATCAGCACTGTGTATAATGTGTATCTCCTCACAGCTCACCACAATCAGCACTCTGTGTATACATGTATCTCCCCACAGCACACCACAATCAGCACTCTGTGTATACATGTATCTCCCCACAGCACACCACAATCAGCACTCTGTGTATACATATGTATCTCCCCACAGCTCACCACAATCAGCACTCTGTGTATACTGTGTATCTCCCCACAGCTCACCACAATCAGCACTGTGTATAATGTGTATCTCACCACAGCACACCACAATCAGCACTCTGTGTATACATGTATCTCCCCACAGCACACCACATTCAGCACTCTGTGTATACATGTATCTCCCCACAGCACACCACAATCAGCACTCTGTGTATACATGTGTATCTCCTCACAGCTCACCACAGTCAGCACTCTGTGTATACATGTGTATCTCCCCACAGCACACCACAGTCAGCACTGTGTATACATGTCTCTCCACAGTACACCACAATCAGCACTCTGTGTATACATGTGTATCTCCCCACAGCACACCACAATCAGCACTGTGTATAATGTGTATCTCCCCACAGCTCACCACAATCAGCACTGTGTATAATGTGTATCTCCCCACAGCTCACCACAATCAGCACTCTGTGTATACATGTATCTCCCCACAGCACACCACAATCAGCACTCTGTGTATACATGTCTCTCCACAGCTCACCACAATCAGCACTCTGTGTATACATGTATCTCCCCACAGCACACCACAATCAGCACTCTGTGTATACATGTCTCTCCACAGCTCACCACAATCAGCACTCTGTGTATACATGTATCTCCCCACAGCACACCACAATCAGCACTCTGTGTATACATGTCTCTCCACAGCAAACCACAATCAGCACTCTGTGTATACATGTGTATCTCTCCACAGCTCACCACAATCAGCACTGTGTATAATGTGTATCTCCCCACAGCTCACCACAATCAGCACTATGTATACATGTGTATCTCCCCACAGCTCACCACAATCAGCACTCTGTGTATACATGTGTATCTCCCCACAGCTCACCACAATCAGCACTATGTATACATGTATCTCCCCACAGCACACCACAATCAGCACTCTGTGTATACATGTATCTCCCCACAGCTCACCACAATCAGCACTCTGTGTATACATGTATCTCCCCACAGCTCACCACAATCAGCATTCTGTGTATACATGTATCTCCCCACAGCACACCACAATCAGCACTGTGTATAATGTGTATCTCCCCACAGCACACCACAATCAGCACTCTGTGTATACTGTGTATCTCCCCACAGCTCACCACAATCAGCACTCTGTGTATACTGTGTATCTCCTCACAGCTCACCACAATCAGCACTGTGTATAATGTGTATCTCCCCACAGCACACCACAATCAGCACTCTGTGTATACATGTGTATCTCCCCACAGCACACCACAATCAGCACTCTGTGTATACATGTGTATCTCCCCACAGCTCACCACAATCAGCACTGTGTATAATGTGTATCTCCCCACAGCACACCACAATCAGCATTCTGTGTATACATGTATCTCCCCACAGCTCACCACAATCAGCACTCTGTGTATACTGTGTATCTCCTCACAGCTCACCACAATCAGCACTGTGTATAATGTGTATCTCCCCACAGCACACCACAATCAGCACTCTGTGTATACTGTGTATCTCCCCACAGCTCACCACAATCAGCACTCTGTGTATACTGTGTATCTCCTCACAGCTCACCACAATCAGCACTGTGTATAATGTGTATCTCCCCACAGCACACCACAATCAGCACTCTGTGTATACATGTGTATCTCCCCACAGCTCACCACAATCAGCACTGTGTATAATGTGTATCTCCCCACAGCACACCACAATCAGCATTCTGTGTATACATGTATCTCCCCACAGCTCACCACAATCAGCACTCTGTGTATACTGTGTATCTCCTCACAGCTCACCACAATCAGCACTGTGTATAATGTGTATCTCCTCACAGCTAACCACAATCAGCACTGTGTATAATGTGTATCTCCCCACAGCACACCTCAATCAGCACTCTGTGTATACATGTATCTCCCCACAGCACACCACAATCAGCACTCTGTGTATACTGTGTATCTCCTCACAGCTAACCACAATCAGCACTGTGTATAATGTGTATCTCCCCACAGCACACCACAATTAGCACTCTGTGTATACATGTATCTCCCCACAGCACACCACAATCAGCACTCTGTGTATACATGTGTATCTCCACAGCACACCACAATCAGCACTCTGTGTATACATGTATCTCTCCACAGCACACCACAATCAGCACTCTGTGTATACATGTATCTCTCCACAGCACACCACAATCAGCACTCTGTGTATATATGTGTATCTCCCCACAGCACACCACAATCAGCACTGTGTATACGTGTATCTCCCCAAAGCTCACCACAATTAGCACTCTGTGTATACATGTATCTCCCTACAGCTCACCACAATCAGCACTCTGTGTATACATGTGTATCTCCCCACAGCACACCACAATCAGCACTCTGTGTATACATGTATCTCTCCACAGCACACCACAATCAGCACTCTGTGTATACATGTATCTCTCCACAGCACACCACAATCAGCACTCTGTGTATACATGTATCTCTCCACAGCACACCACAATCAGCACTCTGTGTATACATGTATCTCTCCACAGCACACCACAATCAGCACTCTGTGTATACATGTATCTCTCCACAGCACACCACAATCATCACTCTGTGTATACATGTATCTCTCCACAGCACACCACAATCAGCACTCTGTGTATACATGTATCTCTCCACAGCACACCACAATCAGCACTCTGTGTATATATGTGTATCTCCCCACAGCACACCACAATCAGCACTCTGTGTATACATGTATCTCTCCACAGCACACCACAATCAGCACTCTGTGTATACATGTGTATCTCCCCACAGCACACCACAATCAGCACTCTGTGTATACATGTATCTCTCCACAGCACACCACAATCAGCACTCTGTGTATACATGTATCTCTCCACAGCTCACCACAATCAGCACTCTGTGTATACATGTATCTCTCCACAGCACACCACAATCAGCACTCTGTGTATACATGTGTATCTCCCCACAGCACACCACAATCAGCACTCTGTGTATACATGTATCTCTCCACAGCACACCACAATCAGCACTCTGTGTATACATGTGTATCTCTCCACAGCACACCACAGTCAGCACTCTGTGTATACATGTATCTCCCCACAGCACACCACAATCAGCACTCTGTGTATACATGTATCTCTCCACAGCTCACCACAATTAGCACTCTGTGTATACATGTATCTCCCTACAGCTCACCACAATCAGCACTGTGTATAATGTGTATCTCCCCACAGCACACCACAATCAGCACTCTGTGTATACATGTGTATCTCCCCACAGCTCACCACAATCAGCACTGTGTATAATGTGTATCTCCCCACAGCACACCACAATCAGCATTCTGTGTATACATGTATCTCCCCACAGCTCACCACAATCAGCACTCTGTGTATACTGTGTATCTCCTCACAGCTCACCACAATCAGCACTGTGTATAATGTGTATCTCCCCACAGCACACCACAATCAGCACTCTGTGTATACTGTGTATCTCCCCACAGCTCACCACAATCAGCACTCTGTGTATACATGTGTATCTCTCCACAGCACACCACAATCAGCACTGTGTATACATGTGTATCTCCCCAAAGCTCACCACAATCAGCACTCTGTGTATACATGTATCTCCCTACAGCTCACCACAATCAGCACTCTGTGTATACATGTGTATCTCTCCACAGCACACCACAATCAGCAGTGTGTATACGTGTATCTCCCCAAAGCTCACCACAATTAGCACTCTGTGTATACGTGTATCTCCCTACAGCTCACCACAATCAGCACTCTGTGTATACATGTGTATCTCTCCACAGCACACCACAATCAGCACTGTGTATACATGTGTATCTCCCCAAAGCTCACCACAATCAGCACTCTGTGTATACATGTGTATCTCCACAGCACACCACAATCAGCACTCTGTGTATACATGTATCTCTCCACAGCTCACCACAATTAGCACTCTGTGTAAACATGTATCTCTCCACAGCACACCACAATCAGCACTCTGTGTATACATGTGTATCTCCACAGCACACCACAATCAGCACTCTGTGTATACATGTATCTCTCCACAGCTCACCACAATCAGCACTCTGTGTATACATGTATCTCCCCACAGAATACCACAATCAGCACTCTGTGTATACTGTGTATCTCCTCACAGCTCACCACAATCAGCACTGTGTATAATGTGTATCTCCCCACAGCACACCACAATCAGCACTCTGTGTATACTGTGTATCTCCCCACAGCTCACCACAATCAGCACTCTGTGTATACATGTGTATCTCTCCACAGCACACCACAATCAGCACTGTGTATACATGTGTATCTCCCCAAAGCTCACCACAATCAGCACTCTGTGTATACATGTATCTCCCTACAGCTCACCACAATCAGCACTCTGTGTATACATGTGTATCTCTCCACAGCACACCACAATCAGCAGTGTGTATACGTGTATCTCCCCAAAGCTCACCACAATTAGCACTCTGTGTATACATGTATCTCCCTACAGCTCACCACAATCAGCACTCTGTGTATACATGTGTATCTCTCCACAGCACACCACAATCAGCACTGTGTATACATGTGTATCTCCCCAAAGCTCACCACAATCAGCACTCTGTGTATACATGTGTATCTCCACAGCACACCACAATCAGCACTCTGTGTATACATGTATCTCTCCACAGCTCACCACAATTAGCACTCTGTGTATACATGTATCTCTCCACAGCACACCACAATCAGCACTCTGTGTATACATGTGTATCTCCACAGCACACCACAATCAGCACTCTGTGTATACATGTATCTCTCCACAGCTCACCACAATCAGCACTCTGTGTATACATGTATCTCCCCACAGCACACCACAATCAGCACTCTGTGCATACATGTATCTCCCCACAGCTCACCACAATCAGCACTCTGTGTATACATGTATCTCTGCACAGCTCACCACAATCAGCACTCTGTGTATACATGTATCTCCCCACAGCACACCACAATCAGCACTCTGTGTATACATGTATCTCCCCACAGCACACCACAATCAGCACTCTGTGTATACATGTATCTCTCCACAGCACACCACAATCAGCACTCTGTGTATACATGTGTATCTCTCCACAGCACACCACAATCAGCACTCTGTGTATACATGTGTATCTCTCCACAGCTCACCACAATCAGCACTCTGTGTATACATGTGTATCTCCCCACAGCTCACCACAATCAGCACTCTGTGTATACATGTGTATCTCCCCACAGCTCAGCACAATCAGCACTCTGTGTATATATGTATCTCCCCACAGCTCACCACAATCAGCACTTTGTGTATACATGTGTATCTCCCCACAGCTCAGCACAATCAGCACTGTGTATACATGTATCTCTCCACAGCTCACCACAATCAGCACTCTGTGTATACATGTATCTCTCCACAGCACACCACAATCAGCACTCTGTGTATACATGTGTATCTCTCCACAGCACACCACAATCAGCACTCTGTGTATACATGTGTATCTCTCCACAGATCACCACAATCAGCACTCTGTGTATATATGTATCTCCCCACAGCTCACCACAATCAGCACTCTGTGTATACATGCATCTCCCCACAGCTCACCACAATCAGCACTGTGTGTATACATGTGTATCTCCCCACAGCACACCACAATCAGCACTATGTATACATGTATCTCCCCACAGCACACCACAATCAGCACTCTGTGTATACATGTATCTCCCCAAAGCACACCACAATCAGCACTGTGTATAATATGTATCTCACCACAGCACACCACAATCAGCACTCTGTGTATACATGTATCTCTCCACAGCACACCACATTCAGCACTCTGTGTATACATGTGTATCTCCCCACAGCTCACCACAATCAGCACTCTGTGTATACTGTGTATCTCCTCACAGCTCACCACAGTCAGCACTCTGTGTATACATGTGTATCTCCCCACAGCACACCACAATCAGCACTCTGTGTATACATGTATCTCCCCACAGCTCACCACAATCAGCACTGTGTATAATGTGTATCTCCCCACAGCTCACCACAATCAGCACTCTGTGTATACATGTATCTCCCCACAGCACACCACAATCAGCACTCTGTGTATACATGTCTCTCCACAGCTCACCACAATCAGCACTCTGTGTATACATGTATCTCCCCACAGCACACCACAATCAGCACTCTGTGTATACATGTCTCTCCACAGCACACCACAATCAGCACTCTGTGTATACATGTGTATCTCTCCACAGCTCACCACAATCAGCACTGTGTATAATGTGTATCTCCCCACAGCTCACCACAATCAGCACTATGTATACATGTCTATCTCCCCACAGCTCACCACAATCAGCACTCTGTGTATACATGTGTATCTCCCCACAGCTCACCACAATCAGCACTATGTATACATGTATCTCCCCACAGCACACCACAATCAGCACTCTGTGTATACATGTATCTCCCCACAGCACACCACAATCAGCACTCTGTGTATACATGTATCTCCCCACAGCACACCACAATCAGCACTCTGTGTATACATGTATCTCCCCACAGCACACCACAATCAGCACTCTGTGTATACATGTGTATCTCCCCACAGCTCACCACAATCAGCACTCTGTGTATACTGTGTATCTCCCCACAGCTCACCACAATCAGCACTGTGTATAATGTGTATCTCACCACAGCACACCACAATCAGCACTCTGTGTATACATGTATCTCCACAGCACACCACATTCAGCACTCTGTGTATACATGTGTATCTCCCCACAGCTCACCACAATCAGCACTCTGTGTATACTGTGTATCTCCTCACAGCTCACCACAGTCAGCACTCTGTGTATACATGTGTATCTCCCCACAGCACACCACAATCAGCACTCTGTGTATACATGTGTCTCCCCACAGCTCACCACAATCAGCACTGTGTATAATGTGTATCTCCCCACAGCTCACCACAATCAGCACTCTGTGTATACATGTATCTCCCCACAGCACACCACAATCAGCACTCTGTGTATACATGTCTCTCCACAGCTCACCACAATCAGCACTCTGTGTATACATGTATCTCCCCACAGCACACCACAATCAGCACTCTGTGTATACATGTCTCTCCACAGCACACCACAATCAGCACTCTGTGTATACATGTGTATCTCTCCACAGCTCACCACAATCAGCACTGTGTATAATGTGTATCTCCCCACAGCTCACCACAATCAGCACTATGTATACATGTCTATCTCCCCACAGCTCACCACAATCAGCACTCTGTGTATACATGTGTATCTCCCCACAGCTCACCACAATCAGCACTATGTATACATGTATCTCCCCACAGCACACCACAATCAGCACTCTGTGTATACATGTATCTCTCCACAGCTCACCACAATTAGCACTCTGTGTATACATGTATCTCCCTACAGCTCACCACAATCAGCACTCTGTGTATACATGTGTATCTCTCCACAGCACACCACAATCAGCACTGTGTATACATGTGTATCTCCCCAAAGCTCACCACAATCAGCACTCTGTGTATACATGTATCTCCCTACAGCTCACCACAATCAGCACTCTGTGTATACATGTGTATCTCTCCACAGCACACCACAATCAGCACTCTGTGTATACATGTATCTCTCCACAGCTCACCACAATTAGCACTCTGTGTATACATGTATCTCTCCACAGCACACCACAATCAGCACTCTGTGTATACATGTGTATCTCCACAGCACACCACAATCAGCACTCTGTGTATACATGTATCTCTCCACAGCTCAGCACAATCAGCACTCTGTGTATACATGTATCTCCCCACAGCACACCACAATCAGCACTCTGTGTATACATGTCTCTCCACAGCACACCACAATCAGCACTCTGTGTATACATGTGTATCTCTCCACAGCTCACCACAATCAGCACTCTGTGTATACATGTGTATCTCTCCACAGCTCACCACAATCAGCACTGTGTATAATGTGTATCTCCCCACAGCTCACCACAATCAGCACTATGTATACATGTGTATCTCCCCACAGCTCACCACAATCAGCACTATGTATACATGTATCTCCCCACAGCACACCACAATCAGCACTCTGTGTATACATGTATCTCCCCACAGCTCACCACAATCAGCACTCTGTGTATACATGTATCTCCCCACAGCTCACCACAATCAGCACTCTATGTATACATGTGTATCTCCCCACAGCTCACCACAATCAGCACTCTGTGTATACTGTGTATCTCCTCACAGCTCACCACAATCAGCACTGTGTATAATGTGTATCTCCCCACAGCACACCACAATCAGCACTCTGTGTATACATGTGTATCTCCCCACAGCTCACCACAATCAGCACTGTGTATAATGTGTATCTCCTCACAGCTCACCACAATCAGCACTGTGTATAATGTGTATCTCCCCACAGCACACCACAATCAGCACTCTGTGTATACATGTATCTCCCCACAGCACACCACAATCAGCACTCTGTGTATACATGTATCACTCCACAGCACACCACAATCAGCACTCTGTGTATACATGTATCTCTCCACAGCACACCACAATCAGTACTCTGTGTATATATGTGTATCTCCCCACAGCACACCACAATCAGCACTCTGTGTATACATGTATCTCTCCACAGCACACCACAATCAGCACTCTGTGTATACATGTATCTCTCCACAGCTCACCACAATCAGCACTCTGTTTACCATCCAAGCAAGCAGCTTGGATGGTAAACATATCATTCATTCTCTGAGCTGAAATATCCTGCATGTCTATTGCTCCAGTCCCTGACAGCAAGCAGCTTGGATGGTATCTGAGTCATTCTATCTTCGGCATTGAATCCTGCATGTATCTATATATGTTAGTCATACTATTACACACATGCTAGCCACCTTAGGGAGAGACCCAAGTTGGGCTAAATGTAGCGGGACGAAAGAGACCGAAAAGCCCTCTACTTAAAGGAAATACATAGTGGATGCTTTCCTAAAACGGAAAGTACTTGCAAGCAGCATAATACAAAGAATAGCAGGTTTACCCAGAATCCTTTGCAGTAGGCGGAGCTATGCAAATCATCTCTTTCCACCCCAGTCTAATCCACAGCTTTAGGAAAGCATCCACTATGTATTTCCTTTAAGTAGAGGGCTTTTCGGTCTCTTTCGTCCCGCTACATTTAGCCCAACTTGGGTCTCTCCCTAAGGTGGCTAGCATGTGTGTATCGCTTGCTCACCGAGCCCCACTCCATACAGCCAACCAATTCCAGCCCTGTGCTGATGAGGGCCTAAAGCCCGAAACACGTGTCCACAGGTAGGAATTGGTTGGCTGTGTAAATTTAGAAACTAATCCGCAGCATTGCACGCTTGGCGGTTCCAAGCGCTGTGGATTAGACTGGGGTGGAAAGAGATGATTTGCATAGCTCCGCCTACTGCAAAGGATTCTGGGTAAACCTGCTATTCTTTGTATTATGCTGCTTGCAAGTACTTTCCGTTTTAGGAAAGCATCCACTATGTAGTCATACTATTATGCCTTTGTGTTTATAGATATTTAACTCACTTTTGCATGTCCTTACTCAGAGAGATCACATAACTGTTTCAAAGTGCTTTATGATCCATGTAGACCTGGACATTTGTTTATCTGATCACTACATTTATTGTGTCCTGTTGTCTCAACTGAGTTAGATTGATTGCTAACGAGCTTTAACACAAAAAAAAAAAAAAAAAAAGAGATCTAAGGGCTAGCCTTCTATAAATGTAGATTTAGCTTGGGGATGCATTCGTGCACTGTTATTCGTGTATTTTTTATTCAAAGTACTTTTTTTTCTAAGTACTCGGCAGTTATAACATGGCAGTTAGACAGGGCAGGAGACAGGTAAGAAAAACTAAATCTAATCCATATTCACTTGAAACAGCACAAATACTCACCATATTTATTTGTATAATCTATATTCTGGCTGCTGCATTCACTCACATTCACCGCCCTCGCATTAACTCTCAACACTCCATCCATATCGGCCCCTCTGTCCTTGCCTCTCCTATGTATAGCACTCATGCTCTATTCACATTGCTTAACAGCACAGATCCATTCAGTCCCACCATCCAACACAAGAGACGCTCTCACAAATCACTTAACCATCTGCTCACTCTTTCGATCCTCCTTCTCCTAGTCGCTGGAGACATATCTCCAAACCCCGGCCCCCCATGTTATAGCCAGTCAAACCTCCCAATTGCTACACCCAGAAACCCCTCTAACCTTATTAATATTCCCTGCATGCCTGCTGTCTCTTTCAATTGTGCCCTTTGGAATTCTCGCTCTGTGTGTAATAAACTCTCCTTCATTCATGACTTCTTCCTTTCTAATTCTCTTAATCTCCTGGCTCTTACTGAAACCTGGATCCAGCAGTCAGACACCACCGCTGCTGCTGCTCTTTCATATGGTGGACTACACTTTTCTCATACCCCAAGATCAGACAACAGAGCAGGTGGAGGCGTTGGTCTGCTCCTTTCACCCAAATGTACTTTCCAAGTTATCCCCCAAGTACCCTCACTTGTCTTCCCTTCCTTTGAGGTCCATGTGGTCAGACTCTACGTCCCCTTCTCCATGCGAGTGGCGGTGGTGTATCGTCCTCCCGGCCCCTCTCATCAGTTCCTGGATCACTTTGCCACCTGGCTTCCACACTTTCTCTCCTGTGACACCCCCACCCTTATCATGGGTGATTTCAACATCCCCATTGCCTCTCCCCTCTCCCCATCTGCTTCTCACCTTTTATCTCTATCCTCCTCTTTTGGCCTCTCGCAGCATACTAACTCTCCATCACATGAAGATGGAAACTCCCTTGACTTGTTCTTCTCCCGACTTTGCTCAGTGGATGACTTCACAAACTCCCCTCTCCCGCTCTCTGACCACAACCTTCTTTCATTCTCTATCAAGAACTGCCATCCCGCTCAGGTCACCCCCACTTTCCACACCTATAGAAACATACAGGCCATTAACACCCAGAAACTTATGATGAACTTGCAGTCCTCATTGGCCCCTATTTCCTCCATCTCATGTCCTGATTCTGCATTGAAGCATTACAATGAAACCCTGCAAAGTGCTCTGGATGAAGCTGCTCCTCCTATACATAAAACAACTCGGCACAGACGGCAACAACCGTGGCACACGCTGCAAACACGTTTCCTGCAGCGGTGCTCCAGGTGCGCAGAACGTCTGTGGAGAAAATCTAATCTACCCGAAGATTTCATCCATTATAAGTTCATGCTAAAGACATACAATTCTGCCCTTCACCTCTCCAAACAAACCTACTTCAACACCCTCATCACCTCCCTGTCCAATAACCCTAAACGTCTCTTTGACACGTTCCAGTCCCTACTCAACCCAAGAGAGCAGGCCCCAACCACGGATCTCCGTGCTGACGATCTGGCCAATTACTTCAAAGAAAAAATTGACCACATTCGACAGGAAATCATCTCCCAATCTCTTCATACCATGCACTGTCCTCCCTCCCCCACTGCATCTAGTTCACTCTCTGACTTTGAAGCAGTTACAGAAGAAGAAGTAAGCAGGCTCCTTGCATCTTCGCGCCCAACCACTTGCACCAGTGACCCCATTCCGTCACATCTCCTCCAGTCCCTTTCCCCGGCTATCACCTCTCACCTAACAAAAATATTCAACCTTTCCCTCACTTCCGGTATTTTTCCCTCCTCATTTAAGCATGCCATCATACATCCATTACTTAAAAAACCATCCCTCGATCAAAACTGTGCCGCTAATTATAGACCTGTCTCTAATCTTCCCTTCATCTCTAAACTCCTCGAACGCCTGGTCCACTCCCGTCTTACCCGCTATCTCTCAGATAACTCTCTTCTCGACCCTCTTCAATCTGGCTTCCGCTCTTTACACTCTACTGAAACTGCCCTCATTAAAGTCTCTAATGACCTACTAACAGCTAAATCTAATGGTCACTACTCCATGCTAATTCTCTTGGATCTCTCTGCAGCATTTGACACTGTGGATCATCAGCTCCTCCTCACTATGCTCCGCTCCATCGGCCTCAAGGACACCGTTCTCTCCTGGTTCTCCTCCTATCTCTCTGACCGATCCTTCACTGTATGTTTTGCTGGTTCCTCCTCCTCTCACCTTCCCCTTACTGTTGGGGTTCCTCAAGGATCAGTCCTAGGCCCCCTACTCTTCTCGTTGTATACTGCCCCTATTGGACAAACAATCAGTAGATTTGGTTTCCAGTACCATCTCTATGCTGACGACACCCAATTATACACTTCTGCTCCCGATATCACACCGACCTTTTTAGAAAACACCAGTGATTGTCTTACCGCTGTCTCTAACATCATGTCCTCCCTCTATCTGAAACTAAACCTGTCAAAAACTGAACTCCTCGTGTTCTCTCCCTCTACTAACCTACCTTTGCCTGACATTGCCATCTCCGTGTGCGGTTCCACCATTACTCCAAAGCAACATGCCCGCTGCCTTGGGGTCATCCTTGATTCTGACCTTTCATTCACCCCCTACATCCGATCACTGGCTCGCTCTTCTTACCTGCATCTCAAAAACATTTCTAGAATTCGCCCTTTTCTTAATTTCGACTCTGCAAAAACTCTGACTGTTTCACTTATTCATTCTCGTCTGGACTATTGTAACTCTCTACTAATCGGTCTCCCTCTTGCAAAACTCTCCCCGCTCCAATCTGTCCTGAATGCTGCAGCCAGGATCATATTCCTCACCAACCGTTACACCGATGCCTCTACCCTGTGCCAGTCATTACACTGGCTACCCATCCACTCCAGAATCCAGTACAAAACTACTACCCTCATCCACAAAGCACTCCATGGCTCAGCACCACCCTACATCTCCTCCCTGGTATCAGTCTACCACCCTACCCGTGCCCTCCGCTCCGCTAATGACCTCAGGTTAGCATCCTCAATAATCAGAACCTCCCACTCCCGTCTCCAAGACTTTACACGTGCTGCGCCGATTCTTTGGAATGCACTACCTAGGTTAATACGATTAATCCCCAATCCCCACAGTTTTAAGCGTGCCCTAAAAACTCATTTGTTCAGACTGGCCTACCGCCTCAATGCATTAACCTAACGATCCCTGTGTGGCCTATTTATAATAAAAAAAAAAAAAAAAAAAAAAAGGTTCCTCGCATCATGTTCTCATACACTTTATGCAGTATTAGCCCTCTGTGTCTGTACTGCTACATACTTAGGCAGGTAACTGGTTCATGCAGCTTTACATGAACACCTGAGCCTTACACTATAGCTGGTCCGAATAACTAAAGCAATTGTTACCATCCACCTCTCGTGTCTCCCCTTTTCCCCATAGTTTGTAAGCTTGCGAGCAGGGCCCTCACTCCTCCTGGTATCTGTTTTGAACTGTATTTCTGTTATGCTGTAATGTTTATTGTCTGTACAAGTCCCCTCTATAATTTGTAAAGCGCTGCGGAATATGTTGGCGCTATATAAATAAAATTATTATTATTATTATTACATGTGTATCTCCACAGCACACCACAATCAGCACTCTGTGTATACATGTATCTCTCCACAGCTCACCACAATTAGCACTCTGTGTATACATGTATCTCTCCACAGCACACCACAATCAGCACTCTGTGTATACATGTATCTCCCCACAGCTCACCACAATCAGCACTCTGTGTATACATGTATCTCTCCACAGCACACCACAATCAGCACTCTGTGTATACATGTATCTCTCCACAGCTCACCACAATCAGCACTCTGTGTATACATGTATCTCCCCACAGCACACCACAATCAGCACTCTGTGTATACATGTGTATCTCCCCACAGCACACCACAATCAGCACTCTGTGTATACATGTATCTCTCCACAGCACACCACAATCAGCACTCTGTTTATACATGTGTATATCTCCACAGCACACCACAATCAGCACTGTGTATACATGTGTATCTCCCCAAAGCTCACCACAATCAGCACTCTGTGTATACATGTATCTCCCTACAGCTCACCACAATCAGCACTCTGTGTATACATGTGTATCTCCCCACAGCACACCACAATCAGCACTCTGTGTATACATGTATCTCCCCACAGCACACCACAATCAGCACTCTGTGTATACATGTGTATCTCCCCACAGCTCACCACAATCAGCACTCTGTGTATACTGTGTATCTCCCCACAGCTCACCACAATCAGCACTGTGTATAATGTGTATCTCACCACAGAACACCACAATCAGCACTCTGTGTATACATGTATCTCCCCACAGCACACCACATTCAGCACTCTGTGTATACATGTATCTCCCCACAGCACACCACAATCAGCACTCTGTGTATACATGTGTATCTCCCCACAGCTCACTACAATCAGCACTCTGTGTATACTGTGTATCTCCTCACAGCTCACCACAGTCAGCACTCTGTGTATACATGTGTATCTCCCCACAGCACACCACAATCAGCATTCTGTGTATACATGTATCTCCCCACAGCACACCACAATCAGCATTCTGTGTATACATGTATCTCCCCACAGCTCACCACAATCAGCACTCTGTGTATACTGTGTATCTCCTCACAGCTCACCACAATCAGCACTGTGTATAATGTGTATCTCCCCACAGCACACCACAATCAGCACTCTCTGTATACATGTGTATCTCCCCACAGCTCACCACAATCAGCACTCTGTGTATACTGTGTATCTCCTCACAGCTAACCACAATCAGCACTGTGTGTATACATGTATCTCCCCACAGCACACCACAATCAGCACTCTGTGTATACTGTGTATCTCTTCACAGCTAACCACAATCAGCACTGTGTATAATGTGTATCTCCCCACAGCACACCACAATTAGCACTCTGTGTATACATGTGTATCTCCACAGCACACCACAATCAGCACTCTGTGTATACATGTATCTCTCCACAGCACACCACAATCAGCACTCTGTGTATACATGTATCTCTCCACAGCACACCACAATCAGCACTCTGTGTATACTGTGTATCTCTTCACAGCTAACCACAATCAGCACTGTGTATAATGTGTATCTCCCCACAGCACACCACAATTAGCACTCTGTGTATACATGTGTATCTCCACAGCACACCACAATCAGCACTCTGTGTATACATGTATCTCCCCACAGCACACCACAATCAGCACTCTGTGTATACATGTGTATCTCTCCACAGCACACCACAGTCAGCACTCTGTGTATACATGTATCTCCCCACAGCACACCACAATCAGCACTCTGTGTATACATGTATCTCTCCACAGCTCACCACAATTAGCACTCTGTGTATACATGTATCTCCCTACAGCTCACCACAATCAGCACTCTGTGCATACATGTATCTCTCCACAGCACACCACAATCAGCACTCTGTGTATACATGTGTATCTCCCCACAGCACACCACAATCAGCACTCTGTGTATACATGTATCTCTCCACAGCACACCACAATCAGCACTCTGTGTATACATGTGTATCTCCCCACAGCACACCACAATCAGCACTCTGTGTATACATGTATCTCTCCACAGCACACCACAATCAGCACTCTGTGTATACATGTATCTCTCCACAGCTCACCACAATCAGCACTCTGTGTATACATGTATCTCTCCACAGCTCACCACAATCAGCACTCTGTGTATACATGTATCTCTCCACAGCACACCACAATCAGCACTCTGTGTATACATGTGTATCTCCCCACAGCACACCACAATCAGCACTCTGTGTATACATGTGTATCTCTCCACAGCACACCACAATCAGCACTGTGTATACATGTGTATCTCCCCAAAGCTCACCACAATCAGCACTCTGTGTATACATGTATCTCCCTACAGCTCACCACAATCAGCACTCTGTGTATACATGTGTATCTCTCCACAGCACACCACAATCAGCACTGTGTATACATGTGTATCTCCCCAAAGCTCACCACAATCAGCACTCTGTGTATACATGTGTATCTCCACAGCACACCACAATCAGCACTCTGTGTATACATGTATCTCTCCACAGCTCACCACAATTAGCACTCTGTGTATACATGTGTATCTCCCCACAGCACACCACAATCAGCACTCTGTGTATACATGTGTATCTCCACAGCACACCACAATCAGCACTCTGTGTATACATGTGTATCTCCCCACAGCACACCACAATCAGCACTCTGTGTATACATGTATCTCTCCACAGCACACCACAATCAGCACTCTGTGTATACATGTGTATCTCTCCACAGCACACCACAATTAGCACTCTGTGTATACATGTATCTCCCTACAGCTCACCACAATCAGCACTCTGTGTATACATGTGTATCTCTCCACAGCACACCACAATCAGCACTGTGTATACATGTGTATCTCCCCAAAGCTCACCACAATCAGCACTCTGTGTATACATGTATCTCCCTACAGCTCACCACAATCAGCACTCTGTGTATACATGTGTATTTTTCCACAGCACACCACAATCAGCACTGTGTATACATGTGTATCTCCCCAAAGCTCACCACAATTAGCACTCTGTGTATACATGTATCTCCCTACAGCTCACCACAATCAGCACTCTGTGTATACATGTGTATCTCTCCACAGCACACCACAATCAGCACTGTGTATACATGTGTATCTCCCCAAAGCTCACCACAATCAGCACTCTGTGTATACATGTGTATCTCCACAGCACACCACAATCAGCACTCTGTGTATACATGTATCTCTCCACAGCTCACCACAATCAGCACTCTGTGTATACATGTATCTCTCCACAGCACACCACAATCAGCACTCTGTGTATACATGTGTATCTCCACAGCACACCACAATCAGCACTCTGTGTATACATGTATCTCCCCACAGCTCACCACAATCAGCACTCTGTGTATACATGTATCTCTCCACAGCTCACCACAATCAGCACTCTGTGTATACATGTATCTCCCCACAGCACACCACAATCAGCACTCTGTGTATACATGTATCTCTCCACAGCACACCACAATCAGCACTCTGTGTATACATGTGTATCTCTCCACAGCACACCACAATCAGCACTCTGTGTATACATGTGTATCTCTCCACAGCTCACCACAATCAGCACTCTGTGTATACATGTGTATCTCCCCACAGCTCACCACAATCAGCACTCTGTGTATACATGTGTATCTCCCCACAGCTCAGCACAATCAGCACTCTGTGTATATATGTATCTCCCCACAGCTCACCACAATCAGCACTCTGTGTATACATGTGTATCTCCCCACAGCTCAGCACAATCAGCACTGTGTATACATGTATCTCTCCACAGCTCACCACAATCAGCACTCTGTGTATACATGTATCTCTCCACAGCACACCACAATCAGCACTCTGTGTATACAAGTGTATCTCTCCACAGCACACCACAATCAGCACTCTGTGTATACATGTGTATCTCTCCACAGCTCACCACAATCAGCACTCTGTGTATACATGAATCTCCCCACAGCTCACCACAATCAGCACTCTGTGTATACATGTATCTCCCCACAGCTCACCACAATCAGCACTGTGTATACATGTATCTCCCCACAGCTCACCACAATCAGCACTCTGTGTATACATATGTATCTCCCCACAGCACACCACAATCAGCACTCTGTGTATACATGTATCTCCCCACAGCACACCACAATCAGCACTCTGTGTATACATGTATCTCCCCACAGCACACCAAAGTCAGCACTCTGTGTATACATGTATCTCCCCACAGCTCAGCACAATCAGCACTCTGTGTATACATGTATCTCCTCACCACAATCAGCACTGTGTATACATGTATCTCCTCAGCACTATCAGCACTGTGTATACATGTATCTCCCCACCACAATCAGCACTGTGTATACATGTATCTCCTCACCACAATCAGCACTGTGTATACATGTATCTCCTCACCACAATCAGCACTGTGTATACATGTATCTCCCCACCACAATCAGCACTGTGTATACATGTATCTCCCCACCACAATCAGCACTGTGTATACATGTATCTCCTCACCACAATCAGCACTGTGTATACATGTATCTCCTCACCACAATCAGCACTGTGTATACATGTATCTCCCCACCACAATCAGCACTGTGTATACATGTATCTCCTCACCACAATCAGCACTGTGTATACATATATCTCCCCACCACAATCAGCACTGTGTATACATGTATCTCCTCACCACAATCAGCACTGTGTATACATGTATCTCCTCACCACAATCAGCACTGTGTATACATGTATCTCCCCACCACAATCAGCACTGTGTATACATGTATCTCCTCACCACAATCAGCACTGTGTATACATGTATCTCCTCACCACAATCAGCACTGTGTATACATGTATCTCCCCACCACAATCAGCACTGTGTATACATGTATCTCCTCACCACAATCAGCACTGTGTATACATGTATCTCCCCACCACAATCAGCACTATGTATACATGTATCTCCCCACCACAATCAGCACTATGTATACATGTATCTCCCCACCACAATCAGCACTGTGTATACATGTATCTCCTCACCACAATCAGCACTGTGTATACATGTATCTCCTCACCACAATCAGCACTGTGTATACATGTATCTCCCCACCACAATCAGCACTGTGTATACATGTATCTCCTCACCACAATCAGCACTGTGTATACATGTATCTCCTCACCACAATCAGCACTCTGTGTATACATGTATCTCCTCACCACAATCAGCACTGTGTATACATGTATCTCCCCACCACAATCAGCACTGTGTATACATGTATCTCCTCACCACAATCAGCACTGTGTATACATGTATCTCCTCACCACAATCAGCACTCTGTGTATACATGTATCTCCTCACCACAATCAGCACTGTGTATACATGTATCTCCTCACTACAATCAGCACTGTGTATACATGTATCTCCTCACCACAATCAGCACTGTGTATACATGTATCTCCTCACCACAATCAGCACTGTGTATACATGTATCTCCCCACCACAATCAGCACTGTGTATACATGTATCTCCTCACTACAATCAGCACTGTGTATACATGTATCTCCTCACCACAATCAGCACTGTGTATACATGTATCTCCTCACCACAATCAGCACTGTGTATACATGTATCTCCTCACCACAATCAGCACTCTGTGTATACATGTATCTCCCTACAGCTCACCACAATCAGCACTCTGTGTATACATGTGTATCTCTCCACAGCACACCACAATCAGCACTGTGTATACATGTGTATCTCCCCAAAGCTCACCACAATCAGCACTCTGTGTATACATGTGTATCTCCACAGCACACCACAATCAGCACTCTGTGTATACATGTATCTCTCCACAGCTCACCACAATCAGCACTCTGTGTATACATGTATCTCTCCACAGCACACCACAATCAGCACTCTGTGTATACATGTATCTCTCCACAGCTCACCACAATCAGCACTCTGTGTATACATGTATCTCTCCACAGCACACCACAATCAGCACTCTGTGTATACATGTGTATCTCCCCACAGCACACCACAATCAGCACTCTGTGTATACATGTATCTCTCCACAGCACACCACAATCAGCACTCTGTGTATACATGTGTATCTCCACAGCACACCACAATCAGCACTCTGTGTATACATGTATCTCTCCACAGCACACCACAATCAGCACTCTGTGTATACATGTGTATCTCCCCACAGCACACCACAATCAGCACTCTGTGTATACATGTATCTCTCCACAGCACACCACAATCAGCACTCTGTGTATACATGTGTATCTCTCCACAGCACACCACAGTCAGCACTCTGTGTATACATGTATCTCCCCACAGCACACCACAATCAGCACTCTGTGTATACATGTATCTCTCCACAGCTCACCACAATCAGCACTCTGTGTATACATGTATCTCCCTACAGCTCACCACAATCAGCACTCTGTGTATACATGTGTATCTCTCCACAGCACACCACAATCAGCACTGTGTATACATGTGTATCTCCCCAAAGCTCACCACAATTAGCACTCTGTGTATACATGTATCTCCCCAAAGCTCACCACAATCAGCACTGTGTATACATGTGTATCTCTCCACAGCACACCACAATCAGCACTGTGTATACATGTGTATCTCCCCAAAGCTCACCACAATTAGCACTCTGTGTATACATGTATCTCACCACAGCACACCACATTCAGCACTCTGTGTATACATGGATCTCCCCACAGCACACCACAATCAGCACTCTGTGTATACATGTGTATCTCCCCACAGCTCACTACAATCAGCACTCTGTGTATACTGTGTATCTCCTCACAGCTCACCACAGTTAGCACTCTGTGTATACATGTGTATCTCCCCACAGCACACCACAATCAGCATTCTGTGTATACATGTATCTCCCCACAGCTCACCACAATCAGCACTCTGTGTATACTGTGTATCTCCTCACAGCTCACCACAATCAGCACTGTGTATAATGTGTATCTCCCCACAGCACACCACAATCAGCACTCTGTGTATACATGTGTATCTCCCCACAGCTCACCACAATCAGCACTCTGTGTATACTGTGTATCTCCTCACAGCTAACCACAATCAGCACTGTGTATAATGTGTATCTCCCCACAGCACACCACAATCAGCACTCTGTGTATACATGTATCTCCCCACAGCACACCACAATCAGCACTCTGTGTATACTGTGTATCTCCTCACAGCTAACCACAATCAGCACTGTGTATAATGTGTATCTCCCCACAGCACACCACAATTAGCACTCTGTGTATACATGTGTATCTCCACAGCACACCACAATCAGCACTCTGTGTATACATGTATCTCTCCACAACACACCACAATCAGCACTCTGTGTATACATGTATCTCTCCACAGCACACCACAATCAGCACTCTGTGTATACATGTATCTCTCCACAGCACACCACAATCAGCACTCTGTGTATACATGTGTATCTCCCCACAGCACACCACAATCAGCACTCTGTGTATACATGTATCTCTCCACAGCACACCACAATCAGCACTCTGTGTATACATGTATCTCTCCACAGCACACCACAATCAGCACTCTGTATATACATGTATCTCTCCACAGCGCACCACAATCAGCACTCTGTGTATACATGTATCTCTCCACAGCACACCACAATCAGCACTCTGTGTATACATCTATCTCTCCACAGCACACCACAATCAGCACTCTGTGTATATATGTGTATCTCCCCACAGCACACCACAATCAGCACTCTGTGTATACATGTATCTCTCCACAGCACACCACAATCAGCACTCTGTGTATACATGTGTATCTCCCCACAGCACACCACAATCAGCACTCTGTGTATACATGTATCTCTCCACAGCACACCACAATCAGCACTCTGTGTATACATGTATCTCTCCACAGCTCACCACAATCAGCACTCTGTGTATACATGTATCTCTCCACAGCTCACCACAATCAGCACTCTGTGTATACATGTATCTCTCCACAGCACACCACAATCAGCACTCTGTGTATACATGTTTATCTCTCCACAGCACACCACAATCAGCACTGTGTATACATGTGTATCTCCCCAAAGCTCACCACAATCAGCACTCTGTGTATACATGTGTATCTCCACAGCACACCACAATCAGCACTCTGTGTATACATGTATCTCTCCACAGCTCACCACAATTAGCACTCTGTGTATACATGTATCTCTCCACAGCACACCACAATCAGCACTCTGTGTATACATGTGTATCTCCACAGCACACCACAATCAGCACTCTGTGTATACATGTATATCTCCACAGCTCACCACAATCAGCACTCTGTGTATACATGTATCTCCCCACAGCACACCACAATCAGCACTCTGTGTATACATGTATCTCCCCACAGCTCACCACAATCAGCACTCTGTGTATACATGTATCTCTCCACAGCACACCACAATCAGCACTCTGTGTATACATGTATCTTTCCACAGCTCACCACAATCAGCACTCTGTGTATACATGTATCTCTCCACAGCACACCACAATCAGCACTCTGTGTATACATGTATCTCTCCACAGCACACCACAATCAGCACTCTGTGTATACATGTGTATCTCCACAGCACACCACAATCAGCACTCTGTGTATACATGTATCTCTCCACAGCACACCACAATCAGCACTCTGTGTATACATGTGTATCTCCCCACAGCACACCACAATCAGCACTCTGTGTATACATGTATCTCTCCACAGCACACCACAATCAGCACTCTGTGTATACATGTGTATCTCTCCACAGCACACCACAGTCAGCACTCTGTGTATACATGTATCTCCCCACAGCACACCACAATCAGCACTCTGTGTATACATGTATCTCTCCACAGCTCACCACAATTAGCACTCTGTGTATACATGTATCTCCCTACAGCTCACCACAATCAGCACTCTGTGTATACATGTGTATCTCTCCACAGCACACCACAATCAGCACTGTGTATACATGTGTATCTCCCCAAAGCTCACCACAATCAGCACTCTGTGTATACATGTATCTCCCTACAGCTCACCACAATCAGCACTCTGTGTATACATGTGTATCTCTCCACAGCACACCACAATCAGCACTGTGTATACATGTGTATCTCCCCAAAGCTCACCACAATTAGCACTCTGTGTATACATGTATCTCCCTACAGCTCACCACAATCAGCACTCTGTGTATACATGTGTATCTCTCCACAGCACACCACAATCAGCACTGTGTATACATGTGTATCTCCCCAAAGCTCACCACAATCAGCACTCTGTGTATACATGTGTATCTCCACAGCACACCACAATCAGCACTCTGTGTATACATGTATCTCTCCACAGCTCACCACAATCAGCACTCTGTGTATACATGTATCTCTCCACAGCACACCACAATCAGCACTCTGTGTATACATGTGTATCTCCACAGCACACCACAATCAGCACTCTGTGTATACATGTATCTCCCCACAGCTCACCACAATCAGCACTCTGTGTATACATGTATCTCCCCACAGCTCACCACAATCAGCACTCTGTGTATACATGTATCTCTCCACAGCTCACCACAATCAGCACTCTGTGTATACATGTATCTCCCCACAGCACACCACAATCAGCACTCTGTGTATACATGTATCTCTCCACAGCACACCACAATCAGCACTCTGTGTATACATGTGTATCTCTCCACAGCTCACCACAATCAGCACTCTGTGTATACATGTGTATCTCTCCACAGCTCACCACAATCAGCACTCTGTGTATACATGTATCTCCCCACCACAATCGGCACTGTGTATACATGTATCTCCCCACCACAATCAGCACTGTGTATACATGTATCTCCCCACCACAATCGGCACTGTGTATACATGTATCTCCCCACCACAATCAGCACTATGTATACATGTATCTCCCCACCACAATCAGCACTATGTATACATGTATCTCCCCACCACAATCAGCACTATGTATACATGTATCTCCTCACCACAATCAGCACTGTGTATACATGTATCTCCCCACCACAATCAGCACTATGTATACATGTATCTCCCCACCACAATCAGCACTATGTATACATGTATCTCCCCACCACAATCAGCACTATGTATACATGTATCTCCCCACCACAATCAGCACTATGTATACATGTATCTCCCCACCACAATCGGCACTATGTATACATGTATCTCCCCACCACAATCAGCACTATGTATACATGTATCTCCCCACCACAATCGGCACTGTGTATACATGTATCTCCCCACCACAATCAGCACTGTGTATACATGTATCTCCTCACCACAATCGGCACTGTGTATACATGTATCTCCCCACCACAATCAGCACTATGTATACATGTATCTCCCCACCACAATCAGCACTATGTATACATGTATCTCCCCACCACAATCAGCACTATGTATACATGTATCTCCCCACCACAATCAGCACTGTGTATACATGTATCTCCTCACCACAATCAGCACTATGTATACATGTATCTCCTCACCACAATCAGCACTATGTATACATGTATCTCCTCACCACAATCAGCACTGTGTATACATGTATCTCCCCACCACAATCAGCACTGTGTATACATGTATCTCCCCACCACAATCGGCACTGTGTATACATGTATCTCCCCACCACAATCAGCACTATGTATACATGTATCTCCCCACCACAATCAGCACTATGTATACATGTATCTCCCCACCACAATCGGCACTATGTATACATGTATCTCCCCACCACAATCAGCACTATGTATACATGTATCTCCCCACCACAATCGGCACTGTGTATACATGTATCTCCCCACCACAATCGGCACTGTGTATACATGTATCTCCCCACCACAATCAGCACTGTGTATACATGTATCTCCCCACCACAATCGGCACTGTGTATACATGTATCTCCCCACCACAATCGGCACTATGTATACATGTATCTCCCCACCACAATCAGCACTATGTATACATGTATCTCCCCACCACAATCGGCACTGTGTATACATGTATCTCCCCACCACAATCAGCACTGTGTATACATGTATCTCCCCACCACAATCGGCACTGTGTATACATGTATCTCCCCACCACAATCAGCACTATGTATACATGTATCTCCCCACCACAATCAGCACTATGTATACATGTATCTCCCCACCACAATCAGCACTATGTATACATGTATCTCCTCACCACAATCAGCACTGTGTATACATGTATCTCCCCACCACAATCAGCACTATGTATACATGTATCTCCCCACCACAATCAGCACTATGTATACATGTATCTCCCCACCACAATCAGCACTATGTATACATGTATCTCCCCACCACAATCAGCACTATGTATACATGTATCTCCCCACCACAATCGGCACTATGTATACATGTATCTCCCCACCACAATCAGCACTATGTATACATGTATCTCCCCACCACAATCGGCACTGTGTATACATGTATCTCCCCACCACAATCAGCACTGTGTATACATGTATCTCCTCACCACAATCGGCACTGTGTATACATGTATCTCCCCACCACAATCAGCACTATGTATACATGTATCTCCCCACCACAATCAGCACTATGTATACATGTATCTCCCCACCACAATCAGCACTATGTATACATGTATCTCCCCACCACAATCAGCACTGTGTATACATGTATCTCCTCACCACAATCAGCACTATGTATACATGTATCTCCTCACCACAATCAGCACTATGTATACATGTATCTCCCCACCACAATCAGCACTGTGTATACATGTATCTCCCCACCACAATCAGCACTATGTATACATGTATCTCCCCACCACAATCAGCACTATGTATACATGTATCTCCCCACCACAATCAGCACTATGTATACATGTATCTCCCCACCACAATCAGCACTATGTATACATGTATCTCCCCACCACAATCAGCACTGTGTATACATGTATCTCCCCACCACAATCAGCACTGTGTATACATGTATCTCCTCACCACAATCAGCACTGTGTATACATGTATCTCCTCACCACAATCAGCACTATGTATACATGTATCTCCTCACCACAATCAGCACTATGTATACATGTATCTCCCCACCACAATCAGCACTATGTATACATGTATCTCCTCACCACAATCGGCACTATGTGTACATGTATCTCCCCACCACAATCAGCACTGTGTATACATGTATCTCCTCACCACAATCAGCACTGTGTATACATGTATCTCCTCACCACAATCAGCACTGTGTATACATGTATCTCCTCACCACAATCAGCACTATGTATACATGTATCTCCCCACCACAATCGGCACTGTGTATACATGTATCTCCTCACCACAATCAGCACTATGTATACATGTATCTCCCCACCACAATCGGCACTATGTGTACATGTATCTCCCCACCACAATCAGCACTGTGTATACATGTATCTCCTCACCACAATCAGCACTGTGTATACATGTATCTCCCCACCACAATCAGCACTGTGTATACATGTATCTCCTCACCACAATCAGCACTATGTATACATGTATCTCCCCACCACAATCAGCACTGTGTATACATGTATCTCCTCACCACAATCAGCACTATGTATACATGTATCTCCCCACCACAATCGGCACTATGTGTACATGTATCTCCCCACCACAATCAGCACTGTGTATACATGTATCTCCTCACCACAATCAGCACTGTGTATACATGTATCTCCTCACCACAATCAGCACTATGTATACATGTATCTCCCCACCACAATCGGCACTGTGTATACATGTATCTCCCCACCACAATCAGCACTATGTATACATGTATCTCCCCACCACAATCGGCACTATGTATACATGTATCTCCTCACCACAATCAGCACTATGTATACATGTATCTCCCCACCACAATCGGCACTATGTATACATGTATCTCCCCACCACAATCAGCACTGTGTATACATGTATCTCCTCACCACAATCAGCACTATGTATACATGTATCTCCCCACCACAATCGGCACTGTGTATACATGTATCTCCTCACCACAATCAGCACTATGTATACATGTATCTCCCCACCACAATCGGCACTATGTGTACATGTATCTCCCCACCACAATCAGCACTGTGTATACATGTATCTCCTCACCACAATCAGCACTATGTATACATGTATCTCCCCACCACAATCGGCACTGTGTATACATGTATCTCCTCACCACAATCAGCACTATGTATACATGTATCTCCCCACCACAATCAGCACTGTGTATACATGTATCTCCTCACCACAATCGGCACTATGTATACATGTATCTCCTCACCACAATCAGCACTATGTATACATGTATCTCCTCACCACAATCAGCACTGTGTATACATGTATCTCCTCACCACAATCAGCACTGTGTATACATGTATCTCCTCACCACAATCAGCACTGTGTATACATGTATCTCCTCACCACAATCGGCACTATGTATACATGTATCTCCTCACCACAATCAGCACTATGTATACATGTATCTCCCCACCACAATCAGCACTATGTATACATGTATCTCCCCACCACAATCGGCACTGTGTATACATGTATCTCCCCACCACAATCAGCACTGTGTATACATGTATCTCCTCACCACAATCAGCACTGTGTATACATGTATCTCCTCACCACAATCAGCACTGTGTATACATGTATCTCCTCACCACAATCAGCACTGTGTATACATGTATCTCCTCACCACAATCAGCACTCTGTGTATACATGTATCTCCTCACCACAATCAGCACTGTGTATACATGTATCTCCTCACCACAATCAGCACTGTGTATACATGTATCTCCCCACCACAATCAGCACTATGTATACATGTATCTCCCCACCACAATCAGCACTGTGTATACATGTATCTCCTCACCACAATCAGCACTGTGTATACATGTATCTCCCCACCACAATCAGCACTATGTATACATGTATCTCCTCACCACAATCAGCACTATGTATACATGTATCTCCTCACCACAATCAGCACTGTGTATACATGTATCTCCCCACCACAATCAGCACTGTGTATACATGTATCTCCCCACCACAATCGGCACTGTGTATACATGTATCTCCCCACCACAATCAGCACTATGTATACATGTATCTCCCCACCACAATCAGCACTATGTATACATGTATCTCCCCACCACAATCGGCACTATGTATACATGTATCTCCCCACCACAATCAGCACTATGTATACATGTATCTCCCCACCACAATCGGCACTGTGTATACATGTATCTCCCCACCACAATCGGCACTGTGTATACATGTATCTCCCCACCACAATCAGCACTGTGTATACATGTATCTCCCCACCACAATCGGCACTGTGTATACATGTATCTCCCCACCACAATCGGCACTATGTATACATGTATCTCCCCACCACAATCAGCACTATGTATACATGTATCTCCCCACCACAATCGGCACTGTGTATACATGTATCTCCCCACCACAATCAGCACTGTGTATACATGTATCTCCCCACCACAATCGGCACTGTGTATACATGTATCTCCCCACCACAATCAGCACTATGTATACATGTATCTCCCCACCACAATCAGCACTATGTATACATGTATCTCCCCACCACAATCAGCACTATGTATACATGTATCTCCTCACCACAATCAGCACTGTGTATACATGTATCTCCCCACCACAATCAGCACTATGTATACATGTATCTCCCCACCACAATCAGCACTATGTATACATGTATCTCCCCACCACAATCAGCACTATGTATACATGTATCTCCCCACCACAATCAGCACTATGTATACATGTATCTCCCCACCACAATCGGCACTATGTATACATGTATCTCCCCACCACAATCAGCACTATGTATACATGTATCTCCCCACCACAATCGGCACTGTGTATACATGTATCTCCCCACCACAATCAGCACTGTGTATACATGTATCTCCTCACCACAATCGGCACTGTGTATACATGTATCTCCCCACCACAATCAGCACTATGTATACATGTATCTCCCCACCACAATCAGCACTATGTATACATGTATCTCCCCACCACAATCAGCACTATGTATACATGTATCTCCCCACCACAATCAGCACTGTGTATACATGTATCTCCTCACCACAATCAGCACTATGTATACATGTATCTCCTCACCACAATCAGCACTATGTATACATGTATCTCCCCACCACAATCAGCACTGTGTATACATGTATCTCCCCACCACAATCAGCACTATGTATACATGTATCTCCCCACCACAATCAGCACTATGTATACATGTATCTCCCCACCACAATCAGCACTATGTATACATGTATCTCCCCACCACAATCAGCACTATGTATACATGTATCTCCCCACCACAATCAGCACTGTGTATACATGTATCTCCCCACCACAATCAGCACTGTGTATACATGTATCTCCTCACCACAATCAGCACTGTGTATACATGTATCTCCTCACCACAATCAGCACTATGTATACATGTATCTCCTCACCACAATCAGCACTATGTATACATGTATCTCCCCACCACAATCAGCACTATGTATACATGTATCTCCTCACCACAATCGGCACTATGTGTACATGTATCTCCCCACCACAATCAGCACTGTGTATACATGTATCTCCTCACCACAATCAGCACTGTGTATACATGTATCTCCTCACCACAATCAGCACTGTGTATACATGTATCTCCTCACCACAATCAGCACTATGTATACATGTATCTCCCCACCACAATCGGCACTGTGTATACATGTATCTCCTCACCACAATCAGCACTATGTATACATGTATCTCCCCACCACAATCGGCACTATGTGTACATGTATCTCCCCACCACAATCAGCACTGTGTATACATGTATCTCCTCACCACAATCAGCACTGTGTATACATGTATCTCCCCACCACAATCAGCACTGTGTATACATGTATCTCCTCACCACAATCAGCACTATGTATACATGTATCTCCCCACCACAATCAGCACTGTGTATACATGTATCTCCTCACCACAATCAGCACTATGTATACATGTATCTCCCCACCACAATCGGCACTATGTGTACATGTATCTCCCCACCACAATCAGCACTGTGTATACATGTATCTCCTCACCACAATCAGCACTGTGTATACATGTATCTCCTCACCACAATCAGCACTATGTATACATGTATCTCCCCACCACAATCGGCACTGTGTATACATGTATCTCCCCACCACAATCAGCACTATGTATACATGTATCTCCCCACCACAATCGGCACTATGTATACATGTATCTCCTCACCACAATCAGCACTATGTATACATGTATCTCCCCACCACAATCGGCACTATGTATACATGTATCTCCCCACCACAATCAGCACTGTGTATACATGTATCTCCTCACCACAATCAGCACTATGTATACATGTATCTCCCCACCACAATCGGCACTGTGTATACATGTATCTCCTCACCACAATCAGCACTATGTATACATGTATCTCCCCACCACAATCGGCACTATGTGTACATGTATCTCCCCACCACAATCAGCACTGTGTATACATGTATCTCCTCACCACAATCAGCACTATGTATACATGTATCTCCCCACCACAATCGGCACTGTGTATACATGTATCTCCTCACCACAATCAGCACTATGTATACATGTATCTCCCCACCACAATCAGCACTGTGTATACATGTATCTCCTCACCACAATCAGCACTATGTATACATGTATCTCCTCACCACAATCAGCACTCTGTGTATACATGTATCTCCTCACCACAATCAGCACTGTGTATACATGTATCTCCTCACCACAATCAGCACTGTGTATACATGTATCTCCTCACCACAATCGGCACTATGTATACATGTATCTCCTCACCACAATCAGCACTATGTATACATGTATCTCCCCACCACAATCAGCACTATGTATACATGTATCTCCCCACCACAATCGGCACTGTGTATACATGTATCTCCCCACCACAATCAGCACTGTGTATACATGTATCTCCTCACCACAATCAGCACTGTGTATACATGTATCTCCTCACCACAATCAGCACTGTGTATACATGTATCTCCTCACCACAATCAGCACTCTGTGTATACATGTATCTCCTCACCACAATCAGCACTGTGTATACATGTATCTCCTCACCACAATCAGCACTGTGTATACATGTATCTCCTCACCACAATCGGCACTATGTATACATGTATCTCCTCACCACAATCAGCACTATGTATACATGTATCTCCCCACCACAATCAGCACTATGTATACATGTATCTCCCCACCACAATCGGCACTGTGTATACATGTATCTCCCCACCACAATCAGCACTGTGTATACATGTATCTCCTCACCACAATCAGCACTGTGTATACATGTATCTCCTCACCACAATCAGCACTGTGTATACATGTATCTCCTCACCACAATCAGCACTGTGTATACATGTATCTCCTCACCACAATCAGCACTCTGTGTATACATGTATCTCCTCACCACAATCAGCACTGTGTATACATGTATCTCCTCACCACAATCAGCACTGTGTATACATGTATCTCCCCACCACAATCAGCACTGTGTGTATACATGTATCTCCTCACCACAATCAGCACTGTGTATACATGTATCTCCCCACCACAATCAGCACTGTGTATACATGTATCTCCTCACCACAATCAGCACTGTGTATACATGTATCTCCTCACCACAATCAGCACTGTGTATACATGTAGACATTGGTTAGCATCACGTGGGCATCCTCTCCCACGTGACTAGTACGTCCTTACATTTCCAGGCCAGCGCCATTCTAGACACGACCTTCACCCGAGTCGCACTTTACTGTTCCGCCAACGTCATCTTACCACGTGACTAAGGTACCATAGCAACAAGTGCGTCACTGCGTGTTCCACCGGGTATAACACTCGTGTAGGAGTAATGCTGGCACCCGTAGTTTAGGTGTTTTATACCCAAATGCCCAGACACTTACTTTCTGACCTGGCTCTGACAACGGGTGTCGCCGCAGTGCCAATCGCGGAGAGTGGGCTTTCACCGACTCGGGAGTTAATACACTTGTGCTTGTAATTCCGTATCGGTGCGCGGTCTCGTCAGTGACGTCACTGGCCCGGCATCTCATGTGCGCGCTGTTGCCGGGCGAGGGAGGGGAGCGCGGGGAAGGGTCACGTGATTTTTATTTTTCCCCTCCGCCAATCTCCTGCTGACTGTCGGAGCGCGCGACCCCAGGCATTGGATGACGCTGCTGACAGACTGTGGGCGGGGCCAGAGCCGAACACTAAAAGCTGTTATTCTAAGCAGCTATTCGCCATTTTGATAGACTCCGACTGAAGAGGCAGAAGGTCGGCGAGTTTCTGGTTCCGTGACCAGAGAGGCCGGATGGTGAAATCCTCCCTCCAGCGGATACTGAATAGCCATTGCTTTGCCAGAGAAAAAGAAGGAAATAAAAGCAGCATCACCATGCCTCTCCTGAGTATTCCCAGTAATAGTAGTGAAAGGTAGGAGGCCGTGTGTGTAACCTGTCCCCTCAGCAGCGGGGTCCTAGTGCCGGCCGTGTGCTGCGCGCCCTGGCCTCTAGGTGGCGTGCGCGCCCCTGCTCCAAGTGGCACCTGGGTGACGTCGCTCAGGTGTGGCAGCCGAGTGCTGTGCTCTATAGGGGTCACGTGGTATAGGTTTACGTGTGTGTGTATATCTCGGTGTGTGTGTGTATAAATATATCTATATATGTGTGTATATATCTATCTATCTATCTATCTCTATCTATATATATCTCCCCGTTCTGTGCTCTAAGGGGTCGCCTGGCACTGGTATATACAAGTATGTGTGTATGTATCCATCCTGTTGGGTAAAAACGTCATGTGTTGCGTATGTCAAGCAGCCGTGGGGACTCCAACCCATTTTTCGATGGTACCAAGGATGCCCGGATAACCCCTTATCCAAGCACGTTCGCTCATCACTAAAATATATCTATCACTTGCTCAGGTTGTATGGGGATGTTTTTATGCTGCTGAATTCTCTGACCTCCCTAGTAAGCAGTGGCCTTCTCTATGTGGTGGGGATCTCAGGGCTGGTAAAGGGTTAATGGCGGTGTGTGCTGTCCCCGAGGCGTGTAGGCGTGCTGGTGATTTTCCACAGTGATTCAGAGTGGATGAGGCCTGTGATGATTGTGCACTTCTGTACGGTGTTCTCCTTGTGGCCAGGACTGGTAAATGCGGCCTGCTGACTGGTAGTGGCAGTGCCCATAGCAGTTGATGGAAGAGCCGCTGGTATACACCTGGTATACAGCACGGGGGTGGGGTCAGCGTAAAGCTTTCTGTAGATGGCTGCTGTAATCCCCCGTGGGCATCTGGTGAGATGACGTGAGCTGCGGGGTGAGATGGTGCATAGGGAGGAGTCAGGTCTTCATACGATGGCGATCACAATCCTTTTGTAGCTAGGTGATGTGTATTAGGTGCAGCAGGTATCGGCCCATGTGGGGTTGCACTTTTCCATCATCTTTGCACTTATAACAAGATATTTTAGCTGTCATGGCCGATTTTATCTACTAAATGTATCCCCTCTGTCGATGGTTGAACCATGGGATTGCTTTCAGTTGTATAAACCGCTTATCTAATCGGTAGCAGTGATCGCCCTCTGCTAGTGACTAGACGTGATGGATGTAAATGACAGTGCCTCGAAGAGAGCACCCATTCAGCTTTACCAATTGTCAATGTATTCATAAACTCCTAGGAGGACGAACCGCACAGTGAAGAATTTAGAAAGGTTTCCTTGATCTGTTGGCTATGACCAGCATAGTTTACCCATACAAGCATGTGATTTCAATTCCTCTGTAAAGACTTGTTCTCCTGCAGTTTCTTCCGGAGTACATCACTCCTTGGCTTTCTACTTGCCCTTGGGTCAGTGCTCTCTAGAAGATTGATAGCTCGGGCCAGTACATGCGTCATGCCCTAATCCCAACTGTGAAAGGTGAGGCAGCATCAGAGCAATGCAGGTCACCATCTGACCATTGCTTGGAAGCTGACCATCACTGATAAACTGCAGAGATGGCAGGTAGCTGGCCATATAGCAAGAAATGAGTATCCATTCTTGAGATCAGAGATTTTTATTAAGAGGTAAACTGCAGTTGCATGTTTTTAACAAGTACTTTGTAGCATCTTATCCATTTACAAAGATGAGAATCTCCTTAAACATACATTATTTTACAATAGTCACAACTATACAAGTTCTGTTGTAACTGTTCTAACTTTTTTTTTTTTTTTTTTTTACCCCCCCCCCCCTTTTCTCATTAGTTCCAGGGTTTCTTTCAATTGCTGTAGTAACCTGGGTCCCGGGCCTCGGTGGTGTTCCTGATGTCCCTCACCCACCCCTGAAGATCCCAGGTGGGCGAGGGAATAGTCAAAGGGATCACAATCTTTCAGCTAATTTATTTTATTCTGTAAGTATTGCATATCTTTATATATTTCTTAATTCTGAAAGCACCCCTCCATCTTGTATTCCACCTCCGGATTGATATCCCTAATGCCTGTATAAAAAATCTTGCCAGCCACATTGCAGGCAGTGTTTTGCTCTTTTCTGTTCTGGACCTGACCGGACGTCGGAGTGAGCGGTCACAAGCTCTCAATGTAAAATACACTGTGCGTCAACACACTGCGATTGAATATATGAACACCACTATTGCTGAATATGATAAATATGTAAGGTACTTGGTGGTTTTTGATCAAAGGGTGCAAAAGCCATCCAACCACGTCAAGGTGTACCTAAATATGGATGGTCCCTGTCACGAATGTCTTACCTCTCCATGTGCAAAGCCAGGCCTCATCTGAATGGGGAAGTGAAGAAATAAAACAAAAACCAGGCATAGCTCACAATTCAAATATGTCTGGGAACGACTTGTGAATAAGGTGCTGAGCCCTTCGTGTACCTATACATTTAATACTAAGGGTGTGTGGCCTTTTTTGTTAGCTTTCATTGTAAGTCTGAGAGCCTCCTTATGGCTCTAATAGTCCTACACTGAGTAGTGATTTCTGGTCCGCACAGCAAACACTAAATTGATAATGGTGCATCTATCGCAACTAGCAGATGACCAGAGCAGTGCTGAGAACAGCTGAAGACTGCGACTAAGTATTCTAACCATATGCAGGGAGCATAAATTGGTGCTTCTACTCCAACTTTCTTTCTCTCCCTACCAGAGTGGTGATTGAATGTATGCCAAGGCAGTAAGCCTCACCTCTATTTTACTTGTCCGTTGCTTTCTTTAGGATAATAGGCTGATCATTACAGAAGATCTTGCGTCCAATAACAGGACTAGAATTCTTAACGTCCAATGTAAGCTAACAGATGGAAAGCAAGTGGATTGGAGAGCCGTGTTAAACAATAATAACCTATATGTAGAAATCCCGACCGGCGCACTCCCTGATGGGAGCAAAGATAGGTAAGTCTCTGAAATGTCATAAAACTTTGTACTGTACCATGCCTTTTACGGAGCCATCTGACGGGGATCGCAGCACTTGCAGACTGCTCTCCTGACCCAAGCATGACAGCATCTATTTCTATTCAGCTGCCAAGATTTGGTCAGGAGAGTTGCCAGTTGACGGCCAGTCTGAGCATTGTGTTGTGAATCTTGTCCAAGTTCTACAGCTATCTGACTTTTTCCTCTCCGAGAGGAACAATCTTTGCAAAAGTGTAGTAACACGTCACCACTCCTGTATTTCTCACCCACTCCTGGTTTTGGCTTACAATTACTGAGGGGAAAATACGGAATAGGTGAACGTGCCCTTATACTGAGATCAGATTTCCTGAAGTTTCCACCAACTATAGCTGTGCTGTCCCAGTATTTTAGACTAAAGGCCCCTTCACATTAAGCGACGCTGCAGCGATACCGACAACGATCCGGATCGCTGCAGCGTCGCTGTTTGGTCGCTGGAGAGCTGTCACACACAGCTCTCCAGCGACCAACGTTCCCGAAGTCCCCGGGTAACCAGGGTAAACATCGGGTTACTAAGCGCAGGGCCGCGCTTAGTAACCCGATGTTTACCCTGGTTACCAGCGTAAAAGTAAAAAAAAAAAACACTACATACTTACCTACCGCTGTCTGTCCCCGGCGCTGTGCTTCTCTGCACTCCTCCTGTACTGGCTGTGAGCGCCAGCCGGAAAGCAGAGCGGTGACGTCACCGCTCTGCTTTCCGGCTGACCGACGCTCACAGCCAGTACAGAAGGAGTGCAGAGCGCGGCCCTGCGCTTAGTTACCCGATGTTTACCCTGGTTACCAGTGAAGACATCGCTGGATCGGTGTCACACACGCCGATCCAGCGATGTCCATGGGAGATCCAGCGACGAAATAAAGTTCTGGATTTTGTTCAGCGACCAACGATCTCCCAGCAGGGGCCTGATCGTTGGTCGCTGTCACACAGAACGATTTCCTTAACGATATCGTTGCTACGTCACAAAAAGCAACGATATCGTTATGTGTGAAGGTACCTTAAGCTCTGCATTCCTATAAAACCAGTGGTCAATCAATTCTTAATGAGCCATATGTTCTTGCGAACTTGCTAACCTCATGTGTTCTCAACCTTAAGGGGGAAAAACTTCCAAGAAAAGATTAAAAATCGTCCCTGTCGTTTAGCTGTGTGTTTAAAAAAAAAAAAAATCATGGTCAAAAAATTGTGTATGTTGGAGGGAACGGATCCGTCGCGCACGCTATTGCATAGAATGGCCGCCTATGGGCGACGGATCCGTCGCGAGCGCCATTTCGGTGGATTCGTCGCCCCAATCCGCTTTTTCAATTGCGCATGCTCCAAAAAGTAGATACTTTTCCCAGACAACCCCCAAGTAACGGATCCGTAAAAAAACGGATCCGTTAGAACAGTTTTCTCAACAATTGTGACGGATCTGTCGATCCGTCACTATGTCGGAAGTGACTGACGCCAAACAACTGAAGTGTGAAAGAAGCCTAATAGTTTTTTTTTTTTTCCTATCCTAAATGTTTTTCATAAAGGTGTGCTGCTCTCCAGCCTCCCACCACCCTTTCTAGGTGAGGGTGTATTACTGAGGATTAGTAGTGGCATGGCTGCTATGCAGCTCCAATGTGTACACTCCTGTGCTGCAGTCATGTGGCCAGCTTTAGGACAATGCTTAGGCTATGTGCTCACAGTGAGTATTTTCTTGCAGAAATTTCTGCAACGTTTCTGAATCTCTTGGCAAGAAAAACTTTGTGGCAAAAACGCGCGTCTTTAGTATGCGGGTTTTACATGCGGTTTTGTGCAGCAATGAAGGCTTTTTTGAGCTTAAATAAAGATATTTAAGTTATTATTGCTCATCACTACTAAGCCGATAAGTAAACAGTCAGCCTATGTAGGACTGTTAACCCCTTCATGACCGGAGGTATATTCGTTTTGGTTAGTGGGTTTGTTTGTTTTTTTTGTTTTGTTTTTTTCTCGTTACGTCATTTAACAACCAGGTTATATATATATTTTTTTTTTTATATTGACTGGGCCATCTGAACATGGTGATGCCAAATGTGGTTTGTTTTTTGTTTACATTTTGAATACCACAAAAGGGGGTGATTTGAACATTAGCTGATCAGCCCCAGTGATCTCCCTTATGGCACCACTGCTGAGTGGCAAAGTGCTTACGCAGTGGTGCGATAAGGGAGATCACCGGACCGGTCTCACAGCAGCTCGGTGTTACACTGATAGGTACTCGCTTACGCAGTGTATCGTCCCAATGTAACAGTTCTACATGTGGGATTACGTGGACTACAGCAGACACATCAGTATACGTTGGTTTATTTTTCTGGGAGATGAGGGCATCTGGGATTGAGCATTAGGTGTGTGTGTATGTTTTTTTTGTTTGTTTTTTTTAACATGTAATTATTTTATTTAACTGATTTATAGGCATCTGCAGATGAGACTAGGTCTCCCATCAGCGGCCCCTGCTGTCACTATACATAGTGACAACAGATGTAGCCCAATGGGAGCAGTAGTCTCCTCAGCCCATGCCTGCGGGTCACAGATGTGGGGTCAGGCTGACATCTGCCAGCACGATCCCGCAGTGCTCTGACCAGTGGACTTGACAGGTAGCGTTACCGCCAATAAAAACTACCGTGCTGGTGTTTCCCACGCTGTCACGCAGACGACAGCGTGGAAAATGCCATAGGAAACTGGTAAAACAAACTCAGCAAATCCGCAAACATTTTTATACCTGTATTTTTGCTGCAGATTTGACTGACTCAATTGAAGTCAATGGGTGAAAAACGCTGCAGAAACGCAAAAAGAATTGACATGCTGCGGGAAAAAAAGCTGCAAATACTCACGGAAATTTACTGATCATGTGCACAACACTTCAGGATTGTCATTGAATTAGCTTGCGTAAGGATTCCATAGCGTTTTGGGCCAATTTCCGTGCAGAAAAACCGCATCAAAAATGCACTGTCTGCACATAGCCTTACTCTATTAAAACTTGCCACCATTGCAGATTACAGCTAAAATACACACAGCAATCGTTTTTTGTTTTCAATAAACAATGTCCCTAGGCACAGTTCAGTGGTCGGTGTGAACGTCATCACTATTTACTTGCCCTCTCTGGGGCTGAGGCGGTGTCTGCTGTTGCCCTGACTTATCTTTTTCAGCAGTGCAGACATTTCATTGATGGAAATGCAGCTGTGACCATGACTATGCTCAGCTGCTATGCCAATATAGATGCAGAGAGCTGCGGAGTTAAGTGCTATAGACAGAGCCCAAGATGGTGGCAAAGCCAGTGCTGGATTCAGGGATGGCCAGTATAAGGCTGGAGTCACACTAGCATATGGCTTCCGATACAATATGCTAATGACCCTCAGCTCCTGCTTCCCTGTAAATGGGATCGGAGTGTCATGCTACTGCGCACTGATCCTCATGCAATGAGGACCGGAGCTCAGCAGCAGAGTAGGTGGAGACATTAATTTCTCCATCCCCCTATGCTGCCGGTGTATATTAAACAACAGTTGTTGTCACTCGCACCCATAGACTGATATGGATGAGAGTGAGTAGAGTCTCGCTGCCATTTGCAGTATGCTGTGATTGTTCTCGCATGCCAATTCGTCATGAGAAAATAATCGCCAATGGTGTGTATGTTGCTACTTGGACCATTGATACATACACAAAAATGAAAAGGGGAAGAAGTCACATGAACTACTCCATTGACTTGTATTAAATCTTGTGCTCTTTGTATTCTGTTTGACTTGCAAATGGACAACGCACAGATGACAAAAAATTATATAATCATCTGAACCTTTGCAAAGCCATTTAAACTGATGTAGCTAATAGGCAGGAAGACTTAACAATTATGGAAAGTGGCTTTATAATCCTACATGAAGTGTCTTTCTGAGAATGAGGTAGGCCTAGGCTAGGTTCCCATTGCGTTAATGGGAACGCGCTAACGGACAGCGTTGCACGGCGAAATTAACGCCGTGCAACGCGTCCGTTAGCGCGCCCATTCACGGCAATGGGAACGCGCAGCACTAGCGCGTGCCATGTTCGGCACGCGCTAGCGACGCGCCGCGGACGCTGCTTGCAGCGTCCGAGGCGCGCCCGCAGTCCGTTCCCCGCTCTTGCAGATCGGGGATCTGCGAGAGCGGGGACGTTACCGCGGCCCCGTTAAAAACATTGCGTTAGCGCAACCCGCTAGCGCTAAACGGATTGCACTAACGCAATGTGACCCTAGCCTTACAGTTCTCAATATTAATTTTGGTGAGGTGCAGAACTGCTTTTTGTAGGCCATGAATTGGTTTCTACTTTTGTCCCATGTACCTTCTGTTAATGTTAACTCTAACTTTCCTTTCTTCTAGCTTTGCTGTTCTGTTGGAATTTGCGGAAGAGCAACTCCAAGTCGATCATGTCTTCATCTGTTTCCACAAGAACAGAGATGACAGAGGTGAATTTTCTGAATAACCTGAGTTTTTCCAACTTTTACTTTTCAGTGCATAGTGCAGTCCTGCTGATATGTATTGTGGGATTAAAACTTAACTAATAGCAAAGCCACAAGAGGGCTAAAATTCTCCAAAAATGTAAAAAAAAAAAAAAACCGCACCGCTTACCTGCCCAGGTCTCTGAACAAATGCACTATAGGATGCAGCCAGCCCATGTAGTAAAGATGTTGGCAACACAGATGCAAAATACTAAATACAGCCACTCGCCACCTACCCATTCATGGAGGGGGTGATTGCCCAGTATACATTTTCACAATAAAGGCCTGTATAGGGCTCTGTTCACATAAAGGAAATGCATAGTGTCTGGTTCACAGCCTATTAGTCACGGCCATACTGTTCCATTAGGCGGGCTGGCCAGCACTCTCTAAGGCTACGTTCACATTTGCGTTGTGCGGTGCTGCGTCGGCGACGCAACGCAAACAAGAACGCATGCAAAACGCATCATTTTGTGACGCATGCGTCCTCTTTTGGCATGATTTTGGACGCAAAAAAAATGCAACTTGCTGCGTCTTCTGCGCCCTGACGCTTGCGCCAAAAAAAGACGCATGCGTCACAAAACGCAAGACAATGCATGTCCATGCGCCCCCATGTTAAATATAGGGACGCATGCGTCGCCGCGCCTGCGCCCGACGCAGCCCCGCAAAACGCTAATGTGAACGTAGCCTAAATGCATCCCAGTGTGAACACCCCTGTATACAAGACCTTTGTTTCCAACATCTTGCTATATGGGCTGGCTCTATCCTGTAGTGCATTTGTTCAAAGACCTGGCCAGGTATGCAATGCTGCCTTTTTTTTTTTTTTTCTGCTGTTTTTTGGGGCTTAAAACTTGTTGACCAGCCTGACCGCCATATGCTTAATGACTATTGGGAATTCTAATATGCATCAGCTCATAATTCATAAAGATAATAAACTTCCTAAACCTGTCGGAAGCAGCAATTCTGTCCCATATGAAATGGACAATACTGTTTACATGTACAGAGAAAATCCATCCTACCTTCAAATATGACAATGAGGTTGTCAATCTGAAACCCAGTGTTGGCAGTTTATTATATTTGCAGAAATTTATATTGTAAATCTTTTATATAACCCCTCCTAAATTAAGCCATGTTTATGGCACCATTTGATGACCTTACAGGAATAGAAGGAAAATCTTGTGTGCTAGGTTTGGGGTTTATAGATGCTGATGCAAAATACTATTGTGTGGAAGTGGCCTAAATACTAGTGATACCCTAACATAATCCTTACTGCAGATTGTTTGGAATAGCAGAGCTTCAAGTTGAGTATTTATGCCCATTTTCACCCATTTCTCCTCCATGACATACTGCGGAATAATTGCCATGCTTTAGTGGAGGGTATTGATGAGGGCCCCAAGGTCTGCTTACTTTCTACAATTAGGACCTGCTATAGTGCGGCTTTAGAAAGAAGCCTGCTGCAGAGCAGACTGCAATAGGTATGTTACTAGGAGGGGCAAGATGGCTCCTCCTTGTTTAGGTTTTCAGTTGGCTTTAAAATATGAACAGTATTTCTAAAAAGATACAAAATGTTTTCCAAGAAGTTTCTTGTTTAGAAATCAAATGCACATTTGATCGCTTAATGACCAATGACGTATTTATCGGTCATTGGACTCCTCCCCTTTTTGTGTGGTCTTCAGCGGTGAGCCTGCACCTCTTTGGCACATGTCAGCTGTTTTGAACAGCTGACATGTGCCCGGAACATCTGCGGGTGGCTTCGTGATCCACCTGGGCTACTAACCTGTTAAATGCCGCTGTCAAACACTGACACAGGCATTTAACATGCATTTTCAGCAATCGTGCCGGAAATCCACCCACCAGAGACCCCTGTCACGTGATTGCAGGTCACTGGTGGGTTGGCATGACAACCAGAGGTCTCCTGGAGACCTCTATGGTTGTCACTACCAGCTTGCTGTGAGCACCGCCTAGTGGTCGGCGCTCATAGCAAGTGAGTAATTCAGCTACATATTAAATGATCTGATCATCGCCTGTATGTGGCTGCGCCAATTGATATGGCAGCTTCTAATCTCCCATGGAGATTGATGCCTGCCAAAATAAAAAAAATAAAAAAAGTTTAAATGCGCCCCCCCCTTGCCCCATTCAAGATAAAACAATAAAAAAATACACATATTTGGTATGACAGCGTTCAGAATCTCCCGATCTATCAATAAAAAGGACTAACCTGATGGCTAAACGGAATAGTGAGAAAGTCAAAACGCCAGAATTACTTTCTTTTTTTTTTTTTTTTGGTTGCTGTGACATTGCATTAAAATGCAATAACGGGTGATAACATACAATCTTTTGATCATTAAAAACATCAGCTCGGCACGCAAAAAATAAGCCCTCACCCAACCTAAGATCACGAAAAATGGAAATGCTACGAGTATTAGAAAATGGTGCAATTTTTTTTTTTTGTTTTAACAGTTTGGAGGTTTTTTTCACCACTTAAATAAAAAAGAACCTAGACATGTTTGGTGTCTATGAACTCATAATGACCTGGAGAATCATAATGGCAGGTCAGTTTTAGCATTTAGCAAACCTAGCAAAATGCCAAACCAAAAAAACTGTGGGACTGCACTTTTTTTTGTTTTTTACGCAATTTCACCACACTTGGAATTTTTCTTCCTGTTTTACAGGACATGACATGGTAAAACCAATGATGTTGTTCAAAAGTACAACTTGTCCTGCTAAAAACAACCCTTCACATGGCCATATTGACAGGAAAATTAAAGTTTTGGCTCTGGGAAGAAGGGGAGCAAAAAATGAAAGGTCTTGAAGGGGTTAAATACATAGCTCAGGTTGTCAGTGATGACAAACTGAGGAAAAGTTGCAATGAAAATGTAAGTTTATTCTGCAAAACAAACACCCCCTCCCCTTTCAGACAGGTTAATGTTATTTCATAGCCTTTCAAGTGGCACTGTGGCATATGACAGTCAGGGTGAACCCCACACTGCAGACTGGGTTTCAGTAACGTCTGCATCTCACTGTTCATTAGGGCTTGCTCACGCGAGTGTGTAACGCAGACAAATGCTGGGCAATGTTATATCGGACGGCACTCGGACAAGTGTTCTATGAGGTAGTGTAGATCATATATCGGATATAGTGTGTATGTATGTATATATATATATATATATATATATATATATATATATATATATATATATATATATATATATATATATATATATATATATATTATAAATTTTTTTTTTTTTGCCGATTTGGCACGGTGAGAAAAAAAATCTAAAATCGCAGAGTGGCTCTGGCATCCGCATCGTGTGCATCTGTTATGGGTGTGAGTGAACAACAGTCTGACATTTGTGGTCTCAATCTCCACACCTTTGCAGAGATTCTTGCATGTGATGGAATCGGATCACACTAAGAGGAGTCTGCTCAGTGGCATAATCAAGCTGATGCTCTTGCGTGAGAGAATACTCTCCTGTGACCCCAGCCTTACAACAAATGTGCAACATGGGAACATACTGTGAGATCAGACCTGCATAGTATATTACTGGCCACTCTACAGTACATGTCGTGGAAACCTGTCTAAGGCTGGGATCACACACAGCGAGATACGGCTGAGTCTTGCTGGTTAAAACCCAGCTCTGGCACCGACACTCCGGAGCGGAGTGTGCGGCTGCACAGCAATGCATGGAGCTGCACGATCCGCTCTGGAGTACCGCTGCCAGAGCTTGTTTTTAACTTGCGAGACTCGGCCGTATCTCGCTGTAGTGTGACTCCGGCCTAAGGTAGTGTCTGCCATTTAAAGTTCAAGATTTAACTATGGATTTGCTTTAATTTCAGCTGCGCTCCTTCGGACCTTCAGCTTTTTGGGCTTTGAGATTGTGAGACCTGGACATCCCCTTGTCCCTAAGAGACCGGACGCTTGCTTCATGGCTTACACATTTGAAAGAGATTCTTCTGACGAAGATTAGAAACCTGCGATGTCCTGCAACTTTTTAGAGCAATTTTTTTTCTTTAGTCTATTAAGAGGAGTTGTGAATTATTGTCAACATCTTGTTCTTACTGGTGTAGTTACTGGACCCCAGGGGAGCAGATAGTGGGGGGAGATGGAAGTTCTTCAGTCCAGATAATCTTTATTGAATTATTTTTTTGCATGTTTGATGTTGAATAAATGCGCACTCCAGATTACTGCTATGTCAGTGGAAGTTTAATGTGTTTTTGTGATATAAGTTCTTGCATTAATTCTAAATAAAACATTTATATTTGTTTTTTTCTGTTTTTTAAGACTAAACCTTTAATTCACATTACCCACATACCGTATTTTGCGGATTATAAGGTGCACCCCAAATTTTGAGGAGAAAATTTTTTTTTTAAATAAAATTATGGTGCGTCTTATAATCCATACATCATATTGCTTACTGGGGGTGGTGGCTGCTGTGAAGCGGGGTCACTGCTGGAGCAGGCAAGAGTGGAGCGCTGAGATTTCATCTCCTGAGATCTCAATCTGCGCATACGCTGCCCCAGCAGCCATTTTCCTGGAGTCCACCGCCTAGTAAACCATGGAAAGTGCAGGGGCTCTGGGCTTTCACAAACTGTTGGCGAGCCCTGGCAACGCCGAACACCCACATCAGCGCACATCTAAACACGCCCTCATCCCAGCCTGCGGCCTGCAGCAGTTCTGCACTCTTGCAGAATGTAGTTTATAAAATGGTATCACTCTTTGGTATTTTCTGTCGCATAAGCCCCCAATTTTGAATCCTCCAAAAAAAAAAAAAAAAATTATGAAATGAATGATGTATAGTAGAGATGTGGTAAATGTTGTTTATTAGCAGTTTGTGTGATATAACTCTCTCTTGTTTAAGGGCATAAAAATATAGCTTGAAAATTGTTACATTTCTCAATTACTGGCATGTGTTCTAGAATTATAACCTCAAAGTGACACAGGTCAAAATTGGAGAAACTGGCCTGGTCTGGAAAGTGAAAACTGTCAGGGGATGAAGGGGTTAATGGTATGTGTCAGAGATTGGCTGTCATTGATATCCAACTTTAAAAAAAAAAAAAAACTCTTTTGCATCGGAGCCAGTTTTTGTTACCGGGCCAATGTTTTTAACTCTGACCACTGTCACTTTGAGGCAATAACTGCGGAACACTTCAACAGATCCCACTAATTCTGAGAATGTATTGTTACATGTTAGTGGTAAATTTAGGACTATTTTTTCTGAGTTTTATTTGTGGAAATTTGGCAAAAAAGTTGCAGTTTTGCAATTTTTTTTTTTTTTGCTGCTAAATCAGAGTTGGGCCACGCAAAGGTTATAGTAACATTTACCACATGTCTACTTCAGCATAATTTTTCCATCATACATGATGGTACCACGAGAGAGGGGATCTACCCAGCAAGGACCGGAAACCTTCAAGATAAAAGGGGCGGCTCTTCTCGCCACAGCAGTTGGTTTCCTGTCCTTGAAGGGGAACCCTCAAGATGAAGACTTCTGATGAAGACAGAAGAGGATGCCTGGGTCGGGTGGATTTGGGCAGGCGCTGGTCTGCTGCACCCATCACCAGGTTCCGGTAGTCACTTTGGGGGCCATGTATTCCTTGCCCCCCCCCCCCCCCCCCCCCATGGCCACAACCCGTGAGGCAATGCCTGGGTGAAGATGGAGCCTCGGCGGCCATCCCTGTTGCCACAAAAAAAAAAAAAACACCTTCTAATTGTCCTTGGAGTTCACAATGGTGCTCCCTCCCTGTTGACTATGGTGGCCATGCAGCCTGTGTGGCACATCGGTGCCCAGGCTAGGTAAGGCTCCTCGGAGGTATGCCATCCCTGTTGAGCACTGCAGATGGTCCCCCTAACCTCCCCTCCTTCCTGGGTGGTACATGAGACAGCAGAGAGGTATGGATCGATATCTGGCAGCATGGATCTGGGGGTGAGTGTGGCGTGTCGGACGGAGTGGACACTGCAGAGTTTCCTGCCTTGTCGGCGCAATGTTCCCAAGAGGCGGCCGCGCGTGTGCACATCGCTGGGCAGCAGCACTCGGAATGTTTGTGCAGGTCACTGGGGCAGGAGGATCGGAATCTTTGGCACGCACCGGAAGTAAGGGTCGGGTGTGGGCCTGGAAGTAGCATGCACATGGACGCTGGAGGGCAGCAGAGCAGCGCGCACCGAAAGTGCCGGGTGCGCACGCAGAACCCAGCGGCGGCATTTGGAGCAGAGGCAGGATCAACCAGGTGAATGGTTAAGTAGCGCGCCCCGGAAGTGGTTGCTGGAGGCGCGCTTTGATGTCCTTATACAGCGCAGGCATTGCGCTAGCGGTGGCAGATGCAGGATCAACCAGGTGATTGCTTGCATTTACATGCATCAGAAGTGGTGTAGGCACGATCAGCCAGGTAATTAATAGGATTAAGACATACACCTGGTTATAGCACACACCAGGGTGCTTTGCAGCCAGTAAAGGCAGGATCAACCAGGTGATCCATTAAAAAAAAAAAAGGAAGTTAATCTATTTAAACAAACCAGAAGTGCTGCCCTGTGTCACTAAACCAGGCCAGGTTGAAGGTGACTACTCTTGTTACGTGGTGGTGTGTAAGATGGAGAGCTTTTCATCAGAACATTTAATGCCACAGCAAGAGGTGCAGGAGAGGCGATCTTGCTCAAGTGAGAAGAGCCAGATCCGCCATGACAGCAGCACAAGCGGCTTGGACAGCGTGCAGACAGATCGGCATACCAAGGAGGGGTCCCTAGTCTCATTGGGAGACAGAAAACAAGTCAACCTCTGGATCCGGTACCCGTACTTTGAAAGCGTCAGAGTCGTGAGTGAACTTCGAGATAGTCCAGCACGCTAATGTTTGTTCTTTTCTCATCTCTGTCTCTCCCCTCTTTTCTTCCATACATTAGGGGGTGGAGTATAGGAGGTCCCCAAAAAATATAAGGCAAAAGCTAAAAATAAGGAATGTCCCTTATGTAAAAAGACTTTAAAGACATCTTGGAGTGAAAGACTGTCAGGAGTGTATCAACAAGACAGTGGCGGAGGAAACACCCTCCTTTACGGAGAGCCTAAGATCTCTGATCCAGTCCAAGGTCTCTAGGTCTGTAAAAGCGTTACAGACAGCCGACACAGATGCCAGATCTAGGGACAGATCCAGCCCCTCAGTAGCATCCCAAAGGGATTCCTCGGAGTCAGAGGAGGACTCAGATACAGCCCGCTGCTCAGATAGTAGCTCAGAGGAGGAGGATACATTTCCAGCGGAGGCTACGGATAAGCTTATAAAAGCTGTTCGCTCTACCATGGGGCTGGTAGACGAGAAGGCAAAAAAGACAGCCCAAGAACTAATTTTCAGTGGTCTGCAAAAGAAAAAACGGATGTCATTCCCTATCAATGAACAGCTACAAGAACTGATTAAGAGGGAATGGCAAAAACCGGAGAAAAAAATCACAAATAGTCAACTCCTTAAAGAGAAGATATCCTTTTGAGGAGGAGGCGTCCTCATCTTGGGATAGAGCCCCAAAAATTGATGTGGAAATTTCAAAAGTTGCCAGAAAATCCTCCTTGCCATTCGAGGATCTAGGTTCTCTAAAAGAACTTCTGGATAGAAAGGTGGACAGTTCCCTGAAAACAGCATGGGAAGCCTCGGCAGGAGCACTAAGGCCAGCTATTGCGGCCACTTGTGTAGCCAGATCCCTTAAAATCTGGATAGACAACCTGGAGGAACAAGTAGAACAGAAAATTCCCAGAGAAACTATCCTAGAGGCAATACCGGCCATGAGAGCAGCGGCAGTATTTCTAGCTGAGGCGTCAGCAGACTCGGCTAGACTAGCAGCAAAGTCAGCAGCTTTAGCCAACACAGGACGCCGTGCGGTATGGCTTAAATGCTGGCCAGGAGATACTCAGGCAAAGATGAAACTTTGCTCTTTGCCATGTGAGGGTAACTTTCTGTTTGGACCGGCATTAGACGAAGTGTTCGAAAAAGCCGGTGACAAAAAGAAAATTTCAGCCCTTTTGGCGCTCCTTTCAGAGAGGCCGAAAATTCCAAAGGCAGCAGTATAGAGACCGAGACAGGAGCAACATTGACAAGCAATCCAGGGGAGGAAAAGGTTTCTATTTTGGCAAGTCCCCCAGAGACACCAAAAAACCCTCCCAGTGACTGTCCTCAGGTGGGAGGGAGGCTCTCTCACTTCCTTCCAGCTTGGGAGAGGATCTCCTCCAGTGCATGGATCCAACAGATTATAGGATCAGGCCTAAAATTAAAATTCCACCACTGGCCTCCAAGAAGATACATGCAGACCCCGGTACAGTCCTCCCAAGAGAAACAAGACAGTCTGGAAGCGGAAGTAACATCACTCCTAGACAACCACGTCTTGGAAGAAGTTCCAAAAGAGGAAAGGATGGAAGGTTTTTATTCCCCCCTTTTTCTCATAAAAAAACCGGACAATTCTTGGAGGACAATAATAAATTTAAAAGGCCTCAACAAATATCTAATAGTTCCATCTTTCAAAATGGAAACAATAAAATCAGCAGTGAAGCAGCTATATCCTCGGTGTTACATGGCGGTCCTAGACCTAAAGGATGCTTATTACCACGTCTCAATCGGACAACAAGATCGTCAGTTTCTCAGAGTGCAGTTCAGATGGGGTCCCAGTTGCGTCACTTTCAGTACAGGGCTCTGCCCTTTGTGATAGCAACAGCCCCATTTACAAAACATTGCAGAGATCACAGCACATCTCAGAGACAAAAGATACTCTGATAATACCCTACTTAGATGAATTCCTGATAGTGGGGAAAAACTTTTCTCACTGTCAGGAGCAGGTCAGAATAGTGATGGACACTCTACAGACACTAGGATGGCAACTGAACCTCAAGAAATCCAAACTAGAGCCAGCAATGGTCCAGAATTTCCTAGGGATAACGGTAGACTCCGTGGCGCAGGAGTGTCGCCTCCCAGAGGAAAAAATCAAACAAATGATTATGTTGACATTAAAAAAAAACAGATGACTTTAAGAAGAGCCATGTCGGTGTTGGGGTCCCTAACCTCCTGCATACCGGCAGTAAAATTGGCCCAGTTCCATGCAAGAGAACTACAATGGTGTGTGCTGCAGAACGACCTGGAACTTCAGGGGCAGCTAGAGCAGAAGCTCGTTCTCCCACTCTCTGTACTCCAATCACTCAGATGGTGGACATACACAGCCTCTAAAGTAATCACAATGGATGCCAGTCCATGGGGATGGGGAGCTCACTCAGACACACTATGGGTCCAAGACCCCTGGACGTTTCGCAATGCATCGCTAATGCAAGTCTATGGAGAAAAAACACATCCTGCAGGCACATTTGCAGGATGCGTTTTTTCTCCAAAACGACGCATTGCGACGTACGCCAAACAATGCTAGTGTGAAAGTAGCCTTACTCTGAGGTGACTACCTCTTGAAACTCATCAAGAGAATGCCAAGAGTGTGCAAAGCAGTCATCAAAGCAAAAGGTGGCTACTGTTGTGAATTCTGCTCTTGGGTTCCCTCCAGTGGTTGTAGCTGGCAATGCAGTTGTCTCCGAGTCACAGTCCTGGCCAGGTGTATCTGCTAATTGCTGTTCTGACTGGGATATTTAAGTGTGCAGGATTCATTAGCCCTGGCCAGTTGTCCATGTTTCTTTGGAAGTATTGGATCTCTGCCTGGCCTCACCTGCCTAGCTGCCAGTTCAGCAAAGATAAGTGTTTATTTCTTTTTCTGAAGCACAGTTGCTGTGTGCTTATTTTCAGTGCTGATCTTTTGTTTCTATTTGCTCCAGCTTTGACTGTTATGGCCGGCAATCAGGCAACACAGTGTGCAGTAATCAGCGCACATACAGAGATCTGGCAATAACCAAAAACAATAGGACGAGCTCTGAGACGTGGAATCTCTGTAGACTGCAGTACCTGATCTATCCTCACACAACTATAAGCAGCAGTGGATTGCGCCTATCACTACCTATGCAACTCGGCACTGCCTGAGGAGCTGACTAGCCTGAAGATAGAAATACAAGCCTAACTTACCTCAGAGAAATACCCCAAAGGAATAGGCAGCCCCCCACATATAATGACTTAGCAAGATGAAAAGACAAACGTAGGAATGAAATAGATTCAGCAAAGTGAGGCCCGATATTCTAGACAGAGCGAGGATAGCAAAGAGAACTATGCAGTCTACAAAAAACCCTAAAACGAAAACCACGCAAAGGGGCAAAAAGACCCACCGTGCCGAACTAACAGCACGGCGGTGCACCCCTTTGCTTCTCAGAGCTTCCAGCAAAAGTTAATAGCAAGCTGGACAGAAAAAACAGAAAACAAACTAGAAGCACTTATCTAGCAGAGCAGCAGGCCCAAGGAAAGATGCAGTAGCTCAGATCCAACACTGGAACATTGACAAGGAGCAAGGAAGACAGACTCAGGTGGAGCTAAATAGCAAGGCAGCCAACGAGCTCACCAAAACACCTGAGGGAGGAAGCCCAGAGACTGCAATACCACTTGTGACCACAGAAGTGAACTCAGCCACAGAATTCACAACAGTACCCCCCCCCTTGAGGAGGGGTCACCGAACCCTCACCAGCACCCCCAGGCCGACCAGGATGAGCCACATGAAAGGCACGAACAAGATCTGGGGCATGGACATCAGAGGCAAAAACCCAGGAATTATCTTCCTGAGCATAACCCTTCCATTTGACCAGATACTGGAGTTTCCGTCTAGAGACACGAGAATCCAAAATCTTCTCCACAATATACTCCAATTCCCCCTCCACCAAAACAGGGGCAGGAGGCTCCACAGATGGAACCATAGGTGCCACGTATCTCCTCAACAACGACCTATGGAATACATTATGTATGGAAAAGGAGTCTGGGAGGGTCAGACGAAAAGACACCGGATTGAGAATCTCAGAAATCCTCAGATCCCCAACACGAAGTCGGGGTCCCACACGGCGTCTGCGATTAGCGAAAAGCTGAGCCTTCTCCTGGGACAAGGTCAAATTGTCCACTACCTGAGTCCAGATCTGCTGCAACCTGTCCACCACAGAATCCACACCAGGACAGTCCGAAGACTCAACCTGTCCTGAAGAGAAACGAGGATGGAACCCAGAATTGCAGAAAAATGGAGAGACCAAGGTAGCCGAGCTGGCCCGATTATTAAGGGCGAACTCAGCCAACGGCAAAAATGACACCCAATCATCCTGGTCAGCGGAAACAAAACATCTCAGATATGTTTCCAAGGTCTGATTGGTTCGTTCGGTCTGGCCATTAGTCTGAGGATGGAAGGCCGAGGAGAAAGATGGGTCAATGCCCATCCTACCACAAAAGGCTCGCCAGAACCTCGAGACAAACTGGGAACCTCTGTCAGAAACAATATTCTCAGGAATGCCATGTAAACGAACCACATGCTGGAAGAACAAAGGCACCAAATCAGAGGAGGAAGGCAATTTAACCAAGGGCACCAGATGGACCATTTTAGAAAAGCGATCACAGACCACCCAAATGACCGACATCTTTTGAGAAACGGGAAGGTCAGAAATGAAATCCATCGAAATATGTGTCCAAGGCCTCTTCGGGACCGGCAAGGGCAAAAGCAACCCACTGGCACGTGAACAGCAGGGCTTAGCCCTAGCACAAATTCCACAGGACTGCACAAAAGCACGCACATCCCGTGACAGAGATGGCCACCAGAAGGATCTAGCAACCAACTCCCAGGTACCAAAGATTCCTGGATGACCGGCCAGCACCGAACAATGAAGTTCAGAGATAACTTTACTAGTCCACCTATCAGGGACGAACAGTTTCTCGGCCGGACAACGATCAGGTTTATTAGCCTGAAATTTCTGCAACACTCTCCGCAAATCAGGGGAGATGGCAGACACAATTGCTCCTTCCTTGAGGATACTCGCCGGCTCAGATAACCCCGGAGAGTCGGGCACAAAACTCCTAGACAGAGCATCCGCCTTCACATTTTTAGAGCCCGGAAGGTATGAAATCACAAAATCAAAACGAGCAAAAAATAACGACCAACGGGCCTGTCTAGGATTCAAGCGCTTGGCAGACTCAAGATAAGTAAGGTTCTTATGATCAGTCAATACCACCACGCGATGCTTAGCACCCTCAAGCCAATGACGCCACTCCTCGAATGCCCACTTCATGGCCAGCAACTCTCGGTTGCCCACATCATAATTACGCTCAGCAGCAGAAAATTTCCTGGAAAAGAAAGCACATGGTTTGAACACTGAGCAACCAGAACCTCTCTGTGACAAAACCGCCCCTGCACCAATCTCAGAAGCATCAACCTCGACCTGGAACGGAAGAGAAACATCAGGTTGACACAACACAGGGGCACAGCAAAAACGACGCTTCAACTCCTGAAAAGCTTCCACGGCAGCAGAAGACCAATTAACCAAATCAGCACCCTTCTTGGTCAAATCGGTCAATGGTCTGGCAATGCTAGAAAAATTACAGATGAAGCGACAATAAAAATTAGCAAAGCCCAGGAATTTCTGCAGACTTTTTAGAGATGTCGGCTGAGTCCAATCCTGGATGGCCTGAACCTTAACCGGATCCATCTCGATAGTAGAAGGGGAAAAGATGAACCCCAAAAATGAAACTTTCTGCACACCGAAGAGACACTTTGATCCCTTCACGAACAAGGAATTAGCACGCAGTACCTGGAAAACCATTCTGACTTGCTTCACATGAGACTCCCAATCATCTGAGAAGATCAAAATGTCATCCAAGTAAACAATCAAGAATTTATCCAGATACTCACGGAAAATGTCATGCATAAAAGACTGAAAAACAGATGGAGCATTGGCAAGTCCGAACGGCATCACCAGATACTCAAAATGACCCTCGGGCGTATTAAATGCCGTTTTCCATTCATCTCCCTGCCTGATTCTCACCAGATTATACGCACCACGAAGATCAATCTTAGTAAACCAACTAGCCCCCTTAATCCGAGCAAACAAGTCAGAAATCAATGGCAAGGGATACTGAAACTTAACAGTGATCTTATTAAGAAGGCGGTAATCAATACACGGTCTTAGCGAACCATCCTTCTTGGCTACAAAAAAGAACCCTGCTCCCAATGGTGACGACGATGGGCGAATATGTCCCTTCTCCAGGGACTCCTTCACATAACTGCGCATAGCGGTGTGTTCAGGTACGGACAAATTAAATAAACGACCCTTAGGGAATTTACTCCCAGGAATCAAATCGATAGCACAATCACAATTCCTATGCGGAGGTAGGGCATCAGACTTGGACTCTTCAAATACATCCTGAAAGTCCGACAAGAACTCTGGGATGTCAGAAGGAATGGATGACGAAATAGACAAAAATGGAACATCACCATGTACTCCCTGACAACCCCAGCTGGTTACCGACATAGAGTTCCAATCCAATACTGGATTATGGGTTTGTAGCCATGGCAACCCCAACACGACCACATCATGCAAATTATGCAGTACCAGAAAGCGAATAACTTCCTGATGTGCAGGAGCCATGCACATGGTCAGCTGGGCCCAGTACTGAGGCTTATTCTTGGCCAAAGGTGTAGCATCAATTCCTCTCAACGGAATAGGACACCGCAAAGGCTCCAAGAAAAATCCACAACGTTTAGCATAATCCAAATCCATCAGATTCAGGGCAGCGCCTGAATCCACAAACGCCATGACAGAATACGATGACAAAGAGCACATTAAGGTAATGGACAAAAGGAATTTGGACTGTACAGTACCAATAACGGCAGAGCTATCGAACCGCCTAGTGCGTTTAGGACAATTAGAAATAGCATGAGTAGAATCACCACAATAGAAACACAGTCTGTTCAGACGTCTGTGTTCTTGCCGTTCTACTTTAGTCATAGTCCTGTCGCACTGCATAGGCTCAGGTTTACTCTCAGACAATACCGCCAGATGGTGCACAGATTTACGCTCGCGCAAGCGACGACCAATCTGAATGGCCAAGGACATAGACTCATTCAAACCAGCAGGCATAGGAAATCCCACCATTACATCCTTAAGAGCTTCAGAGAGACCCTTTCTGAACAAAGCCGCTAGTGCAGATTCATTCCACAGAGTGAGTACTGACCACTTCCTAAATTTCTGACAATATACTTCTACATCATCCTGACCCTGGCATAAAGCCAGCAGATTTTTCTCAGCCTGATCCACTGAATTAGGCTCATCGTAAAGCAATCCCAGCGCCTGGAAAAATGCATCAACATTACTCAATGCAGAATCTCCTGGTGCAAGAGAAAACGCCCAGTCCTGTGGGTCGCCGCGCAAAAAAGAAATAATAATCAAAACCTGTTGAATAGGATTACCAGAAGAATGAGGTTTCAAGGCCAAAAATAGCTTACAATTATTTCTGAAGCTCAGGAACTTAGTTCTGTCACCAAAAAACAAATCAGGAATCGGAATTCTTGGTTCTAGCATCGATTTCTGATCAATAGTATCTTGAATCTTTTGTACATTTACAACGAGATTATCCATTGAGGAGCACAGAGCCTGAATATCCATGTCCACAGCTGTGTCCTGAAGCACTCTAATGTCTAGGGGAAAAAAAAGACTGAAGACAGAGCTAAGAAAAAAAAATGATGTCAGGATTTCTTTTTTCCCTCTATTGGGAATCATTGGTGAGTCTCCTTGTACTGTTATGGCCGGCAATCAGGCAACACAGTGTGCAGTAATCAGCGCACATACAGAGATCTGGCAATAACCAAAAACAATAGGACGAGCTCTGAGACGTGGAATCTCTGTAGACTGCAGTACCTGATCTATCCTCACACAACTATAAGCAGCAGTGGATTGCGCCTATCACTACCTATGCAACTCGGCACTGCCTGAGGAGCTGACTAGCCTGAAGATAGAAATACAAGCCTAACTTACCTCAGAGAAATACCCCAAAGGAATAGGCAGCCCCCCACATATAATGACTGTTAGCAAGATGAAAAGACAAACGTAGGAATGAAATAGATTCAGCAAAGTGAGGCCCGATATTCTAGACAGAGCGAGGATAGCAAAGAGAACTATGCAGTCTACAAAAAACCCTAAAACGAAAACCACGCAAAGGGGCAAAAAGACCCACCGTGCCGAACTAACAGCACGGCGGTGCACCCCTTTGCTTCTCAGAGCTTCCAGCAAAAGTTAATAGCAAGCTGGACAGAAAAAACAGAAAACAAACTAGAAGCACTTATCTAGCAGAGCAGCAGGCCCAAGGAAAGATGCAGTAGCTCAGATCCAACACTGGAACATTGACAAGGAGCAAGGAAGACAGACTCAGGTGGAGCTAAATAGCAAGGCAGCCAACGAGCTCACCAAAACACCTGAGGGAGGAAGCCCAGAGACTGCAATACCACTTGTGACCACAGAAGTGAACTCAGCCACAGAATTCACAACATTTGACTGTGTCAGTTGCTTTTCTCAGTCTGGTTGGATTCTCTGGAGTTGCAGTTATACTCTCCACATCTTTAGTTAGGTGGTGGAGTTTTGCATTTTCTGCTGTGGATATTTTTGTAGTATTTTTATGCTGACCGCTTAGTATCCTGTCCTGTCCTTTTCTATTTAGCTAGTATTGGCCTCCTTTGCTAAGCCTGTTTTCTGCCTGCGTGTGTCTTTTCCTCTCCAACTCACAGTCATTATTTGTGGGGGGCTGCCTATCCTTTGGGGGTCTACTCTGAGGCAAGATAGTTTTCCTATTTCCATCTTTAGGGGTATTTAGTTCTCCGGCTGTGTCGAGGTGTCTAGGTTTTGTTAGGCACACCCCACGGCTACTTCTAGTTGCGGTGATAAGATCAGGGTTTGCGGTCCGTATAGTTACCACCTACTCCAGAGAAAGTTTTCATGCTGCTCCAAGGCCACCTGATCATAACAGGCTACTTTGAAGAACCTAGAATATAAGACATAATTTCAGTTGTTTCACACTTTTTTGTTAAGTATATAATTCCACATGTGTTAATTCATAGTTTTGATGCCTTCAGTGTGAATGTACAATTTTCATAGTCATGAAAATACAGAAAAATCTTTAAATGAGAAGGTGTGTCCAAACTTTTGGTCTGTACTGTATGTGTGTGTGTGTGTGTGTGTGTGTGTGTGTGTATCAGCCACGCCCACTCCACTGAGCCCCAACCAATCACTAAGCGTGTGTGTGTGTCAGACACACCCACTCCACATAGCCCCAACCAATCACTAAGCATCTTTAATTTCACCAGAGCTGTTTAAAAGAAACTGAGCTGTGATTGGTTGCTATGAGCAACAGTTTTCCTTGTAGACAGTTGTGGTAACTGAGGGGTAGTAGTCCGGTGGCTCTGGCTGATGGGATGATTGGGATATTAGGGGTAGTAGTCCGGTGGCTCTGGCTGATGGGATGCTTGGGATAATAGGGTTACATTAAAAATGTTATGTACCAAAAGGCTCTTGAATGAGTTGAAAATAAAATACTATCAATATTTGGGTAATCATTTAATTTGTGTTGCAAATCTGTATGTTGAATGTATGATGTGAAATGTTTTTATGTGCAATATAGTCATTATAATTTGTTATAACTAACCACAGTTTGTTAGCATGCCTGGGCATCGCCGGGTTCTTCAGCTAGTTGTATATAAGGCTTCCCTAGGCTGGTGTCCACTGGTTGGGCCCAGTCCTTTTGTCTGCCCTTATTCACACTGAGGTCAACACTGACACGAGGTAAGTTTTTTAATATTAGACAGTGTAGAACCTCCCGATCGGAGTTACCTTGTTGTGGAGGGATGGCTTTTATGCTTTTTTTGATCAAAAACAGTATTACTAAAAACTCTGTGTTATTTAGATGCACTTTTTCCTTTTTACTTATTTACAGCAAGGTTTTGCTCATTTTTTCTCTTGTAGGTTTTATATGTTTTATGGCTAATGTGAACATGCGTTTATGTGCTGCATGTGTACCAACTTAAGTCAAGCTCAATTTTTGTGGTTTTTTTTTCTTTGTATTATTGCATTCTGTGCAAGCCGGGGTGTGGCCACCCTTTTCTGAGCTGGAGATTGTATATAAAGCTCCCCCAGGCTGGTGTTCTACTGGTTGGGCCCAGTCCTGTTGTCTGCCCTTACTCACACTGAGGTCAACATTGACACATGCTAAGGTTTTTAATATTAAAGAGTGTAGGACTGTCTTGATCAGAGTTACCTTGTCGTGGTGGGATGGCTTTTATGCTATTTTTGATCAAAAACAGTATTACTAAAAACTGTTATTTAGATGCACTTTTTACTTATTTACAGCAGGGTTTTTGTTCATTTTTTCTCTTAAGCTTTTCTCTTAAGGTTTTAAGATGGAAGTCTGCAGAGATGAGCTATGGATGTGAAAAGTCATCATGGCGTCTGAACAAGATGAAAAACTCCAGAGATGTTATCCATCAGGTACCTGGATGTAGATTTTGTTTTGTGATACTGACTAATTCTAATATTTTTATTTATGTTAGAAGCATTAAAGGGGTTGTCAACATTTGTGATGAGCCTGCAGTCATTGTATGTGACTGCAGACTTCTCGCAGTGCGCACTGCACGCTATCAGGATTCTCTTGTGTCAGCGATTTGCACACAAATGGTCCCGTGCCATCTAAACATGTGTGACCTCACTCAATGAAAATGAATTGAGAGAGGCAGACATGTCTAGTTGGAATGTGCCCGAAAGTATACCTATCATATACTTGTACAAGGGAGAATCCTAAAAGTGTGCAGTGCACATTTCATAAAATTTAGAAGCCTGCAGTGGCACAGAGTGACTGCAGACTTTCTTCTCAAACATGGGCGTGTAATATGCTCCCTGTCAGGATTCAGCTCTGCAGATTCCAGCAGTCATCCCATGGCCACTTCACTCATATGCGATTTTTATACTTACGGTCATATGACCACGCGCTTCTCTTCCTGTTTCTCTCAGTTTTTCCCTGAACATTGAAAGAATTAGGGAGAGCAGCTTGTTGTCACGTGACCGTAAGTGTGCAAATTGCATATGTGCCTTGGGGTTGTGGGTGGATGAATTCTTGCCCTGGGTACCAGAAAACCTAGATACAACTCTGTCTGAGCTATCACTGTCACTGAAACTAAAGTCCTCGAAATAATCATCGCCATTTGACATTACTCTTTCTTGACTGTCAGAATATAAAGGGGCATATGACTCCTCTAAATTACAAAACTGATGTTCCATTTTACTACTTTTATATTTTTTACATATCAATGTATCAATGTATATAAACCTATATAATTCTTGAACGAATAGAAAACTATAATATTAGGAATGTATTTTGTATTATAATATAATCAAATTATGTAGACAGTATATATAGTATTCTATATAGTATTTGTATATGTATATTATTACAAAAATGAGTTAATTAATTAACGTAACTACTTGATGTACCTAATTGATCAAATACTTGATGGAACTAGTAATAGATTGGCTAGACAATTGCAAACAAGTCTAATCCTTACCCTAACTTTAAGCCTAACACTTACATTAAGTCTATTTCTAATACTAAGGCTAACCCTAAGTTTAAGCCTAACCCTAAGGATTTATTTTAACTTGAAGAGTACAATTTTTTTAATTAATTATGAATGTAATGTAACTAATCAACTTGTACTATACTAAACACTTACGGTACCCAATCTAACACTGTATCCTAACTAATAAATTGATGAGACTAAGTGGGAAAGGGAGGGAAACTATTGCTTTGTTTTTGTTTTACTTTCATAGTCTGACAAGATCGATCACTGACAGCTCTTGACAGAAGCACTTGTCACAATTTTTCTCCTTTGATCGCTCACTGACAGAAGGTCAGAGGAGAAACTGTAAGGAAGAAGACTGGGCTATGGGTGCTGGCATAGCACCGAATCGGAACTGCTGGGGCCGTGCCTCTTGTTGCAGGGGGGAAGGAAATTAGAGACAGAAAGGAACATGTCCGTTTTTTTCCTTGGAATGAGTGGTCGGAGGAAAAAAAAAAATCAGTGACATGTCCGATTTTGATCCGACTTTCAGATCAAAATCGGCAATGCAAGTCTATGGGTCTGTGGAAAAACATTGGACTGGACTTGGATCACCTCCGAGAGAAAATGATTCCACTTTGATAAAACTCTGAACCGAGTCTAACCAGAAAAATCAGACCCTTTATAGAAAATGGTTGTGTGAACCTACCCTTAGATGTATCGTGCATTTTGATGTCACATGCATTGCTTTTACAGTTTGCCCTTGTCTTCTGCCATAATGGTGCTAATCTACTACAATCCAGAATACTGGCATGCTGCCAGTTTATGAAATGTGAACCATTCATCTGCCAGTTTTTACTGACCTTGAATATGTCCCTAGAAAGCCTCTAATTGAAGTATTCATTTCTAATCTCTAGTTTTGGAATTTCAGGCGGCATACAATGGCTTTTGTTATTTCATAGTTTTAGAAGGATAAACAGGTGCAGTTTTAAGAAAAAAAATCATTTCACGTAGCATTATTTTAATTTTTTTTAAAGAAATTAACTGTTGTCATTAGTGCAGATATTGTTGACATTTATAGTTTTGATGTTCTTTAACCCCTTTCTGACATCGGACGTACTATCCCGTCGAGGTGGGGTGGGCCCCTATGACCACCGACGGGATAGTACGTCCAGCGCGATCGGCGGCGCTTACGGGGGGAGCGCGGCTGATCGCGGCCGGGTGTCAGCTGCCTATCGCAGCTGACATCCGGCACTATGTGCCAGGAGCGGTCACGGACCGCTCCCGGCACATTAACCCCCGGCACACCGCGATCAAACATGATCGCTATGTGCCGGAGGTGCAGGGAAGCATCGCGCAGGGAGGGGGCTTCCTGCATGCTTCCCTGAGCCCCCCGCAGCAACGCGATGTGATCGCGTTGCTGCGAGGGTCTTACCTCCCTCCCTGCCTGCTCCAGCCCGGATCCAAGATGGCCGCGGATCCGGGTCCTGCAGGGAGGGAGGTGGCTTCACAGAGCCTGCTCAGAGCAGGCACTGTGAAGCAGCCTGCACTGCTCTCAGATCGGTGATCTGACAGAGTGCTGTGCAAACTGTCAGATCACCGATCTGTGATGTCCCCCCCTGGGACAATGTAAAAAAGTTAAAAAAAAATTTTCAAAACGTGTAAAAAAAAAATAAAAAAAAATATTCCTAAATAATGAAAAATATATATATACTAGATGGCAGCCCGATTCTAAAGAATCGGGAGTCTAGAATCCATATATACTTTATTTATTCAAATGTAAGAATAATACAATTAATAAATAATAGTAAGAAAGAACAAAAATAATAGGCAGTATATGGAGAAAACACCAAACAAAAGTTCAAAATTGGTGTGAAAATGTCACTGAACCACTTCACAACTAAATATATATAGTTTTGGTAAATGGTATTATCATTTTTTTGACGAAATTCGGCAGGAGCTTGAAGAGCAACGTCACTGGGCCCGCCTCCACGCAGTAGAAACTTGCTGTGAGGTAAAAATTCAAAAATCACACCAAAATGGCGGGCGGAGTGTGTCACAGTACGGCACGTTTCTGATTGGTCGCTCGCAGCAGGCGGCAACCAATCAGACACTGTACACTGTTGACGTCACTTAGCTCCGGACATTAGCTCCGGACATTAGCTCCGGACATTAGCTCCGGACAGGAAGTTGGCACAAATTGCAGGAAGTAGTATTCTAGGCAATTATATATTAGATATATATTATTCCCCTAAATACATTTCTTTATCTAAATTTAAAAAAAAACAATAAAAGTACACATATTTAGTATCGCCGTGTCCGTAACGGCCCGACCTATAAAACTGGCCCACTAGTTAACCCCTTCAGTAAACACCGTAAGAAAAAAAAAAAAAAAACGAGGCAAAAAACAACGCTTTATTATCATACCGCCGAACAAAAAGTGGAATAACACGCGATCAAAAAGACAGATATAAATAACCATGATACCGCTGAAAGCGTCATCTTGTCCCGCAAAAAACGAGCCGCCATACAGCATCATCAGCAAAAAAAAAAAAAGTTATAGTCCTGAGAATAAAGCGATGCAAAAATAATTATTTTTTCTATAAAATAGTTTTTATCGTATAAAAGCGCCAAAACATAAAAAAATGATATAAATGAGGTGTCGCTGTAATCGTACTGACCCGAAGAATAAAACTGCTTTATCAATTTTACCAAACGCGGAACGGTATAAACGCCTTCCCCAAAAGAAATTCATGAATAGCTGGTTTTTGGTCATTCTGCCTCACAAAAATCGGAATAAAAAGCGATCAAAAAATGTAACGTGCCCGAAAATGTTACCAATAAAAACGTCAACTCGTCCTGCAAAAAACAAGACCTCACATGACTCTGTGAACCAAAATATGGAAAAATTATAGCTCTCAAAATGTGGTAACGCAAAAAATATTTTTTGCAATAAAAAGCGTCTTTCAGTGTGTGACGGCTGCCAATCATAAAAATCCGCTAAAAACCCGCTATAAAAGTAAATCAAACCCCCCTTCATCACCCCCTTAGTTAGGGAAAAATTAAAAACATGTATTTATTTCCATTTTTCCATTAGGGCTAGGGTTAGGGCTAGGGTTAGGGCTAGGGCTAGGGTTAGGGCTAGGGTTAGGGCTAGGGTTAGGGCTAGGGTTAGGGCTAGGGTTAAGGCTACAGTTAGGGTTGGGGCTAAAGTTACGGTTAGGGTTTAGATTACATTTACAGTTGGGAATAGGGTTGGGATTAGGGTTAGGGGTGTGTCAGGGTTAGAGGTGTGGTTAGGGTTACTGTTGGGATTAGGGTTAGGGGTGTGTTTGGATTAGGGTTTCAGTTATAATTGGGGGGTTTCCACTGTTTAGGCACATCAGGGGCTCTCCAAACGCGACATGGCGTCCGATCTCAATTCCAGCCAATTCTGCGTTGAAAAAGTAAAACAGAGCTTCTTCCCTTCCGAGCTCTCCCGTGTGCCCAAACAGGGGTTTACCCCAACATATGGGGTATCAGTGTACTCAGGACAAATAGGACAACAACTTTTGTCCAATTTCTCCTGTTACCCTTGGGAAAATACAAAACTGGGGGCTAAAAAATAATTTTTGTGGGAAAAAAAAAGATTTTTTATTTTCACGGCTCTGCGTTATAAACTGTAGTGAAACACTTGGGGGTTCAAAGCTCTTACAACACATCTAGATGAGTTCCTTAGGGGGTCTAGTTTCCAAAATGGTGTCACTTGTGGGGGGTTTCTACTGTTTTGGTACATTAGGGGCTCTGCAAATGCAATGTGACACCTGCAGACCATTCCATCTAAGTCTGCATTCCAAATGGAGCTCCTTCCCTTCCAAGCCCTCCCATGCGCCCAAACAGTGGTTCCCCCCCACATATGGGGTATCAGCGCACTCAGGACAAATTGGACAACAAATTTTGGGGTCCAATTTCTCCTGTTACCCTCGGGAAAATACAAAACTGGGGGCTAAAAAATAAGTTTTGTGGGAAAAAATTTTTGTTTTATTTTTACGGCTCTCCATTATAAACTTCTGTGAAGCCCTTGGTGGGTCAAAGCGCTCACGACACATGTAGATAAGTTCCTTAGGGGGTCTACTTTCCAAAATGGTGTCACTTGTGGGGGGTTTCAATGTTTAGGCACATCAGTGGCTCTCCAAACGCAACATGGCGTCCCATCTCAATTCCTGTCAATTTTGCATTGAAAAGTCAAATGGCGCTCCTTCCCTTCCGAGCTCTCTCATCCACCCAAACAGTGATTTACCCCCACATATGGGGTATCAGCGTACTCAGGACAAATTGTACAACAACTTTTGGGGTCCAATTTCTTCTCTTACCCTTGGGAACATAAAAAATTGGGGGCGGAAAGTTAATTTTTGTGAAAAAATATGATTTTTTATTTTTACGGTTCTACATTATAAACTTCTGTGAAGCACTTGGTGGGTCAAAGTGCTCACCACACCTCTAGATAAGTTCCTTAGGGGGTCTACTTTCCAAAATGGTGTCACTTGTGGGGGGTTTCAATGTTTAGGCACATCAGGGGCTCGCCAAACGAAACATGGCGTCCCATCTCAATTCCTGTCAATTTTGCATTGAGAAGTCAAATGGCGCTCCTTCGCTTCCGAGCTCTGCCATGCGCCCAAACAGTGGTTTACCCCCACATGTGGGGTATTGGCGTACTCAGGACAAATTGTACAACAATGTTTGGGGTCCATTTTTCCTGTTACCCTTGGTAAAATAAAACAAATTGGAGCTGAATTTAATTTTTTGTGAAATAAAGTTAAATGTTCATTTTTATTTAAACATTCAAAAAATTCCTGTGAAGCACCAGAAGGGTTAATAAACTTCTTGAATATGGTTTTGAGCACCTTGAGGGGTGTAGTTTTTAGAATGGTGTCACACTTGGGTATTTTCTATCATATAGACCCCTCAAAATGACTTCAAATGAGATGTGGTCCCTAAAATAAATGGTGTTGTAGAAATGAGAAATTGCTGGTCAACTTTTAACCCTTATAACTCCCTAACAAAAAAAAATTTTGGTTCCAAAATTGTGCTGATGTAAAGTAGACATGTGGGAAATGTTACTTATTAAGTATTTTGTGTGACATATCTCTGTGATTTAATTGCATAAAAATTCAAAGTTGGAAAATTGCGAAATTTTCATAATTTTCGCCAAATTTCCATTTTTTTCACAAATAAACGCAGGTACTATCAAAGAATTTTTACCATTGTCATGAAGTACAATATGTCACGAGAAAACAATGTCAGAATCACTGGGATCCGTTGAAGCGTTCCAGAGTTATAACCTCACAAAGGGACAGTGGTCAGAATTGTAAAAATTGGCCCGGTCATTAACGTGTAGGGCCGCCATCAGGGCATTACAGCCGTTACTGCTGTATGGGGCCCGGTCAGCAGCAGTACACAGAGGGGCCCGCAGATCCTGGGCCCCACTGTTGTGCTTCTACTGATCGGGCCCCATCATGCACTAAAACACTGTGCACTGCGGCACACACGTCAGCGCTGGGGCCCGGGAGCCTTCTTGGAGCTGTGCACGGCCGTCTCACCTAGTCGGCTGCGCAGCTCCTGCTCGGCTGTAGCTACAATGTATGGGCTCCCTGCAGGTCCTGACTACAGTCCATACATTCTAGCCATCTCAGTAGTGAATGTGCTAGAATGTAGGGGCTCCTGTCAGGTCCTCTCAGCAGCCCATACATTCTAGCTGCTGCTTCACTGCTGAAGACACTAGACGCCCCGGGAACGACTGAGGTAAGTATAAAAAACATTTTTGTTTTTTTAAATAGGTGAGGTGAAGTGGGGGGGGGGGGAGTGAGACTGCAGATGATGAAGTGTGTTTTAGGGGGTACTGCACATGATGAAATAATAGGGGGCTGCAAATGATGAAGTGTATTTGAGGGGGTACTGCACATGAAATGATAGGGGACTGCAGATGAAGTGAAGGGGGGATAGGGGACTGCAAATGATGATGTGGGGGTGATGGGGACTGCAAATGATGTGGGGGTGATGGGGACTGCAAATGATGTGGGGATGATGGGGACTGCAAATGATGTGGGGGTGATGTGGACTGCAAATGATGTGGGGATGATGGGGACTGCAAATGATGTGGGGGTGATGTGGACTGCAAATGATGTGGGGATGATGGGGACTGCAAATGATGTGGGGGTGATGTGGACTGCAAATGATGTGGGGATGATGGGGACTGCAAATGATGTGGGAGTGATGGGGACTGCAAATGATGTGGGGGTGATGGGGACTGCAAATGATGTGGGGGTGATGTGGACTGCAAATGATGATGTGGGGGTGATGGGGACTGCAAATGATGTGGGGGTGATGGGGACTGCAAATGATGATGTTGGGGTGATGGGGACTGCAAATGATGTGGGGGTGATGGGGACTGCAAATGATGTGGGGGTGATGTGGACTGCAAATGATGATGTGGGGTGATGGGGACTGCAAATGATGATGTGGGGGTGATGGGGACTGCAAATGATGTGGGGGGGACTGCAAATGATGATGTGGGGGTGATGGGGACAGGAAATGATGTGGGAGTGATAGGGACTGCAGATGATGAAGTGTGTTTGAGGGTGTTCTGCACATGATGAAATGATCGGGGGCTGCAATTGATGAAGTAAGGGGGACTGCAGATGAAGTGACGGGGGGATAGGGGACTAAATGATGATAGGGGACTAAATGATGAAGTGGGGGTGATGGGGACTGCACATGAAGTGAGTGTGAGGGACGTGGACAGCAATTGAATTGAAGTTGGGGGTGGGAAGAGCAAATGGTGTATTGAAGGTGGGGAGAGCAAATAATGAATTTTGAGGGTGGGGAAGAGCAATTGATAATGAATAGAGAGTGGGATAGAGAGAAGACATGGCAATGAATTGAGGCAGAAGGGGCATATAACTATAATGAATTGGGGTAAGGGTTCGAGCGGGAGGTAAATAGTGGGGGTCGTTGAGGATAAAGTGACTGGTAATAAATTGGGAGAAAGAATACAGGTTCTAATTAATTTATATGTATTAAATGGGGAAAGTGGCTATATACAGATAGTGGGGGCACAGTGGTGGATTATAATTTATATTTGGAATGGTGGGTTGCATAATAACCAATTATATATTAATGGTGGGTGAACATCTGTAGTCAGATGTGTAGTGTAGAAGAAAGGGAAAAAATGGGGAATGTGCTCTGGAAGCGGTGCTCTAGATAACTGTGTTATTTTATGCAGAGACGAGTCCTGGCAGAAAGAAGTGATAGCGGTCTGCGCTGGATTAAAAAGAAACGCAAAGATGAAGGACTTTAGGTAGAGACGTCACTGGTGAGTATCCTACCTGTACACAGACACCATACACTGTATACTGTTTACAGAGCTCCTGTGTATAATATCACTGGTGATCACTATATTATCTGTACACTATACACTATATACAGAGCTCCTGTGTATAATGTCACTAGTGATCGCTGTATTACATGTACACTGTACCCTATATACAGAGCTCCTGTGTATAATGTCACTGGTGATCTCTGTATTACCTGTACACTGACACTTTATAAAGAGCGCCTGTGTATAATGGCATCGGTGACCACTGTATTACCTGTACACACACTGCATACTAAGTACAGATCTCCTGTGTATAATGGCACTTATGGTGATAGTATTTTTTTAAATTAATGATCAGTATTGTACTATTCAGTCACAATGTGGTGGTAATATGTTGTCCGGCCATGGTGTAGCGGTATTTGTTCCTTGTATGTGCTATTATTCGGTCACTGTGTGGTGGTAATATGTGGTCTGTTCATGTTGTGTTGGTATTTGTTCCTTGTATGTAGTTGGTCACCATGTGATGGTAATATGTGGTCTGGACATGCTGAGGTGGTATTTGTCCCTTGTATGTGGTATTGTTCAGTCACTGTGGTGGTAATATGTGGTCTGCACATGGTGTGGCGGTATTTGATCCTTGTAGATAGTATTATAGGTCACTATGTAGTGATAATATGGTGTCTGGTCATGGTGTTGTGGTATTTGTCCAATTGAAAAATAAATAAAAATACATCTAAATTGTATTGCATATTTTATCAAATGTTTAATAGGTTAGAGTAGAGTAGGGCCCGGCCAAAAGAGTCTACCTTGTTGTCATCTCAGATTAAAAAAAAACCTTTTGGCCAAAACAAAAGCTGCTGGCTATGTGTTTGATCTGGTGATGGGAACTGTTAATGTGTGATTTGTGGGAAGTGGAGTTTTGCCAAGAGACAGCGGTGGGGCTGTGGACAGTTCGAGGGGTGGGGGCGGGGCTGGGGTGGAGCCTGGGCGGAGTCTTAAGGGGCCCTGAAAATTTTGCCAGTATGGGGCCCTGAAATTCCTAGTGGCAGCCCTGTTAACGTGCAAACCACCCTTGGGGGTAAAGGGGTTAAAAATTTGCCCACAGCCACCAATAGTAACAAAGTAAAAAATGTATATTCAGCAGTTTAATTTCTGCTGTTCTAGTGGTATGTCCTCGTGTTTAATGTGTTTTCCGAGCATGCACGTGTGCTAATGGAGTGTTGGAGTCCCTGTGGCTGCATGTCTCACGGCTATTCGACAGACGCAACACATGCAGGGATTGCCTGCTGGTTAGGCAATCCTTGCATGTGTTGTGGCTGTCGACCAGCCGTGAGACATGCAGCTGCGGAAACTCAAACATATTTTTCGAGCACGCCAAAATCACTTGGTTAGCACAAGAGCATGGAGAATAATCCATTATCCAAGCATGTTCCACTCATCACTAGTACTTAGTTCTCCCTGCTGGTCTTCTGTTTACTTTGCTGCAGTGCAGACCAGAGACACAGTGCTGGAACCGTGGTGATGAATATGTGAGAATATATTCCCAAATCCAAAAAAGTAGTGACGCTGTGTGAAATGAAAAAAAAAAAAAAAATGCAATGATTTGGAAATCTTTTATAGCCATATTTTATTAACAACAAAACGTGGAATACAGATAAAAAGTTGAAAGTTTACATTTTGTAATGTACCAAATGCTTTCTATTGGTGAAAGGTCTGGACTGCAGATAGCCAGTACATCACCCAAACTCATCCCTTTAACCACGTCACCCCGAAGCCTGTTTTCACCTTCCTGACCAGGCCAATTTTTTCAATTCTGACCACTGTCACTTTATGAGGTTATAGCTCTGGAACGCTTCAACAGATCACATTGATTCTGAGATTGCTATTTTGTGACATATTGTGCTTTATGATAGTGGTAAAATTTCTTCAATATGACTTGTGTTTATTTGTTAAAAATAAAAGAAATTTGGTGAAAATTTGGAAAATATAATAATTTTCAAACTTTTGATTTTTATGCCCTTAACTCAGAGAGTCATATCACACAAAATAGTCAATAAATAAAATTTCCCACGTGTCTACTTTACATTAGCACAATTTTTGAAACATATCTTTTTGTTAGGAAGTTATAAGGGTTAAAAGTTGATCAGCAATTTCTCATTTTTCCAACAAAATTTAAAAAACCATTTTATTAGGGACCACATCTCATTTCAAGTGACTTTGAGGGGTCACATATTTGTAAGGATGGGGGAGGTGGTATCTGGCAGTGTACAGAGCAGTGTTGGAGCCCCTCAGGGTACAGTGCTGTTGCCCTTCCTCTTCACATAGTATACAGCTGACTTTCAGTTTAAATCAGATTTTTGTCACCTCCAAAAATTCTCAGATGACTCAGGGATTGTAGGGGGCATTTTGGGGGGCCGGGGGGAGGAGGAATATAGAAGGGTGGTTTCTGACTTTGTGGATTGGTGCCGGACTAACTGTCTAGAACTAAATGTAAAGAAAACCAAGGAGTTGGTTGTTAGTTATAGAAAGAAAAAGGAGGATTACTTACTGATCAATATTGCTGGCCAGGAGGTTGAGACTTTTGAGAGCTACATATATTTGGTGGTTCACCTTGACAGTAAACTCGATTGGAGGTGTCATACAGAAAAGGTTTACAAGAAGGGAATGAGCAGACTGTACTTTCTTCGGAAGCTCAGGTCGTTCAATGTGTGCAGTAAAATGCTGAAAATGTTCTACCAGTCCATTGTGGCAAGCGCCATTTTTTTTTTGCTATCATATGCTGGGGCAGTAGTGTGCGAGTATCTGACACTAATAAGCTCAACAAACTTATCAAGAAGGCAAGCGTGGTTGTTGACCTCCATCTGGACTCTTTTGAGGAGGTATTGGAGGATAGAATTCAGAAGAAGTGTAGGGCTATAATGATCAATAATACACACCCACTATACAAACTGTTCTTGACGCAGAAGAGCACATTCAGCAGCCTCCTAATCCTACTAAGTTGTAAGTAGGAGAAATTCAGGAAATCATTTGTACCTACTGCTATGGGGATGTATAATAATTTCCTAAGGGTGGTAGACAACAATGACTGATTGCAAGTGTACTAATGTCAATTAACAGTGACATATACCTGAACTACCCAATTTATTTGTTATGTAATGTTGGTATACTTGTGCAAGATTTGTGTCCTAATATTTTATGTACTGCTGTTTGTATTGCTGCTGTAATACCGTAATTTCTCCCCGGGATCAATAAAGTGTATCGTATCGTATATGACAGAAAATACCCAAAAGTGACATCATTCTAAAAACTACACCTCTCAGGGTGCTCAAAAGTTTATTAACCCTTTTGCAATGTGGCAGGAAAAAACAAACATTTAACTTTTTGTACAAAATTTTTACTTTAGACACAATAGTTTTTTGCAAGGGTAAAAGGAAAAAATGTACCCCAAAATGTTTTGTGCAATTTCTCCTTCGCATTCTGATACTCCATATGTGGGGGAAAAGAACTGTTTGGGCACAAGGCAGGGCTCGGAAGGGAAGGAGCGTTATTTGACTATTTAAATGCAAAATTTGCTGGAATAATTAGTGCACTCCATGTTACGTTTGGAGAGCCCCTGATATGCCTAAACAGTGGAAATAAAAAAAATCACATTTTTCCTACAAACATCTTTCTTAGCAACAAATTTTGCATTTTCATAAGAGTAACAGGAGAAATTGCACCATACAATTTGTTGTGCAATTGAGTATGTTGATACCAAATATGTGGAGGAAAACTACTGTTTTGGTGTATTGCAGGGCTTGGAGGGGAAAGAGCACTAGATCACTTTTTGGATGCCAAATTTGCTGGAATAATTAGTGGATGCCATGTCACATTTGGAGAGCACCTGATGTGCCTAAACAGTGGAAACCCCCCACAAGTGACACCATTTTGTAAACTAGACCCCTCAGGGAACTTATGTAGATGTGTGGTGAGAACCTTGAACCCCCAGGTGCTTCACAGACATTTACAACGTTGAGACGTGAAAATAAAAAAAAAATTTACCGCACAAAAATGTTTTTAAGCCCCAAATTTAGCATTTTAACAGAAGTGCCATCTGGAGTTCAGATTTTGCTGGACTCGTTTGAGGGTGCCATGTCACATTGATAGAGACCCTGAGGTGCCAGACCAGCAGAACAGCCTATATGTGACCCTATTTCATAGACTCATAGAATTTTAGAGTTGGAAGGGACCTCAAGGGTCATCGCGTCTAACCCCCTGCTCAATGCAGGATTTTACTACACCTCTCAATGAATTCATCAAGGGGTGTAATGATCATATTGACACCACAGGTGTGTCACAGAATTTTATATCATTGGGCAGTGAAGAAAAAATTATGACATTTTTACCACAAAGATTTTGTGTTAGCCCCAAATTTTACATTTTCATACTGGGAAATGGGTAAAAATGGCACCCAAATTTGTGCTGAATGTAGAAATACACCATATGTGGCTGTACAGTACTATTTAGCCACACGGCGAGGCTCGGAAGAGAAGGTCCTTTTTTTCTTGAGTTCGCTAATACCATACATGTAATATTTTTCAGGTACAGTGCAAAGCTCAGATGGGAAGGAGCACCATACTGTAGTGCAGATTTTACTGCTATGGTTTGCGGGTGCCATTACCCACTTTGAGAGTCCCTGAGTTGCTAGAACAGCAGAAACCCCATAAGTGACTCCATTTTGCAAACTACACCTCTCAATGAATACATCTAGTAGTACCACAAAAATTTTGTTTTAGCCCCAGATTTTACATTTTCACACAAGAAATGAGTAAAAATGGCACCATAATTTGTCCCACAATTTCTACTGAACATGGAAATACTCCATATGTGGCTATACAGTACTGCTTAGCCACGTGGCGAGACTCTGGAGGCTATTTGCCTCGTGTAGCACAGATTTTTATAGAACAGTTTGCAGACTCCATATACAGAGCCCCTAATTGCTAAAAGAGCAGAATTCCCCCTCAATTGACTCCATTTTGGAGATTATACCCATTTAGGAATTCATCTACAAATGTAGTGCCGATTTTGATTGATATTTTCCAGAAACAAGCAGCAATGAATGTTGCCTAGTGAAAATTGCAAACTGCTGATGTAGTGATAAGTACGCTGTAGTGGCCAGTACTTTGCAGTCATCAGTAAGTTATGCCCAGCCCGTGCTTTTGGAGACACGCACCTGTAAGTTAGGTGGGCTCTCATTGCTTCAGAAATGCCAAACATGTGGATGCTATATGTGGTGTGGTTTAGGTACACTGTGGGGCTCAGAAGGGAGGGGGGCATTTGGATTTGGGAGTGGAGAAATTGCTGATTTTCTTTTGGAGTGTTAGGAGCCATTTTGCTTTTCCAGAGCCTTTGTACTACCAGTAATGTTGAAACCCCCTATTTTTCTGTTAACAGATGACAGACATGAGTGGGGACTTGCTTTTTTTGTGCATTGAGTTGAAGCTTTTATTGGGAACATTTTACATAACGTTTGGGATCACATTTATCAGGTGCTCTAATCTGAGCACTTACTTTGGGGTTTTGTATTGCCAAGTTTTTAATATATTTTTATTTTACCAAGGGTAACAGGAGAAATTGGACCCCAAAAGTTGTTGTCCAATTTTTCCTGAGTACGCTGATACCCTAGAAAAAACTCAGAAAAAATACATACCATGAGATACGGCCTTCCCAAAACCCTGTCTGATGACAAATGCACACTTAGCAGGATGCAGCAGGCCTCCACTGATAAAGGCTAGGAGCGGCACAGGTGCAAACTACTTGATAAAAACAGCCACCCCAACCAAACATTGCAGGGGGTTGGCTGCCTAGCAGAAAAAATGCACATCGATAAAGCTCACATAGGATGCCAGTCACACTGATAGGTGTGGTGCACAGTGTCTGTGTGCAACCTATTAATGACGACCCCTTGTATTAACAGGTGGGCTGCCCAGCACTAAACAATACAGCACACAGTGACAGACGCCCCAGAAAAACCTAGCCAACATAAAGAGGCCTGGCCACATCCTGCAAAAAAGGATATGATATAGTGCAAAAAAATGCATGCATATGATAAACACATACACTAGGGGTATTGGTTTAATATTTTGGCCAAAATAAAGTAAGCCCGCAACCCAACGTCAAGGGTCCCCATAATATTGCGGGTCCTACCACTAATATCAAAAAACAGCTAACATAGAAAAAACTCAGAAAAAATACATACCATGAGATACGGCCTTCCCAAAACCCTGTCTGATGTAAAATGCACACACACAGTAGAAACCCCCCACAAGTGACCCCATATTGGAAACTAGACCCCCCAAGGAACTGCTCTAGATGTGTTGTGAGAACTTTGAACCCTCAAGTGTTTCACTACAGTTCATAACGCAGAGCCGTGAAAATAAAAAATCTTTTTTTTTTCCACAAAAATTATTTTTTAGCCCCCAGTTTTGTATTTTCCCAAGTGTAACAGCAAAAATTGGACCGCAAAATTTGTTGTCCAATTTGTCCTGAGTATGCTGATACCTCATATGTGGGGGGAAACACCGTTTGGGCGCATGGCAGAGGTCGGAAGGGAAGGAGCGCCGTTTTACTTTTTTAACGCAGAATGTTAGAAAAACGTATATCTACACAGAGATTGAAGCTTCAGAGACTGGGAGTTCTGTGGAAACTGTTTGGGTAAGAATACAAGGAGAGAACAACGGAAAGGACATTTACTACAGGCCGCCTGTGCAAGCTGAAGATATGGATGAATTCTTTATGCATCAAATGGCTAAGTTCTCCAAAAAATATGACATAGTTGTCATTGGAGATTTCAAATATCCAGACATTTGTTGGGAATCTCTCTCAGGTAACACTAACAGGTCAAGCAAATTCTTACCTTCTCTTATTGACAACTTTATCTTTTCAAAAGGTAGGGGAGAAAACAAGGGGATCTGCTACCTTGGATCTAATCCTTATAAACAGGGAGGAAATGGTTGAGGAGGTAAGAGTGGCTGGGATCCTAGGAGGTGGCGACCATGCTATTTTAGAATTTTGGATAACTAGCGGAGATAGACCTGTGAAGACTCAGATTTCAAGGTTAAATTTCAGAAAGGCAGATTTTAAGGGACTCAGAAAGAGAATCAGGGGGATCCAATGGCTGGATATCCTTAAGGACAAAAATGTCCAGGAAGGCTGGGAAATCTTGAAAAATGAAATTCTCAAAGCACAATCGTTAACAATTCCAAAAAGAGGGAAGAATACAAAGCATTTAAGGAAACCAGGATGGATGAACACAGAACTTAAACACATGCTAAAAAGGAAGAAAAAAATGTTTAGCAAATGGAAAGGAGGCATATCTAAAGAATATAATGCTGTCTGCAGAACATGCAGGGCACGAATCAGATTATCTAAAGCTGACAATGAATTAAGGCTTGCAAGAGATGTCAAAAGCAGAAAAAAGGATTTGGGGGATATGTCAAAAGTAAAAGAAAAGTCAGATGCTACACTATTTTTACAGGATGAAAATGATGAAATGGTAAGAAAGGATGTTGAGAAGGCCGAACTTTTAAATTCCTATTTTTCAGCTGTTTTCTCTCAGAAAGGAAATGTAACATCAACTGATCTTCACTGTCCTATTAAAGGACTAGAATAATCCAGGATATCTATAAACAGAAAGATAGTGAGGAAACACTTAGCTAACATAAATGAATTCAAGTCTTCAGGTCCAGATGAATTACACCCCAGAGTACTGAAGGAGATCTGTTATGATCAGGTGACCTTGGAGCAGCATGAAAACTTTCACTGGAGTAGGTGGTAACTATACTGACCGCAAATCCTGATCTTAACACGGCAACTAGAATTAGCCGTGGGGTGTGCCTAACAAATCCTAGATACCTCGACACAGCCGGAGGACTAAATACCCCTATAGATGGAAATAGGAATTCTACCTTGCCTCAGAGCAGAACCCCAAAGGATAGGCAGCCCCCCACAAATATTGACTGTGAGTAGTAGAGGAAAAGACACACGCAGGCAGGAAACAGGATTTAGCAAAATAGGCCACTCTAGCTAAAATAGGAAAGGATAGGACAGGATACTAAGCGGTCAGTATTAAAATCCTTCCAAAAATATCCACAGCAGAAAATACAAAAACTCCACCATCTAACTAAAGATGTGGAGCGTATATCTGCAACTCCAGAGAATCCAACACTGAGAAAACACTGACACAGTCTAAGCTGGACAAGAGAAAACAAATGAATAGCACAGAATATAAGCACACAGCTTGTGTGCCACAGAAAAAGAAACAGACACTTATCTTTGCTGAATTGGCAGCTAAGCAGGAGAAGCCAGGCAAAGATCCAACACTTCACAAGAAACATTGACAAATGGCAAGGACTAATGAGTCCTGCAAACCTAAATACCCCAGTCAGAATTGCAATCAGCAGATACACCTGTCCAAGACTGCAGCCCAGGGACAACTGCATTACCACCTACAACCACCGGAGGGAGCCCAAAAGCAGAATTCACAACAGTACCCCCCCTTGAGGAGGGCTCACCGAACCCTCACCAGAGCCCCCAGGCCGATCAGGATGAGCCAGATGAAAGGTACGAACCAAATCAGCGGCATGGACATCAGAGGCAAAAGCCCAAGAATTATCCTCCTGGCCATAACCCTTCCATTTGACAAGGTACTGAAGCTTCCGCCTCGAAAAACGTGAATCCAAAATCTTCTTAACAACATATTCCAACTCCCCATCAACCAACACAGGGGCCGGAGGATCAACAGAGGGAACAACGGGCTCCACATATTTCCGCAATAGAGATCTATGGAAGACATTATGGATAGCAAAAGAGCCCGGAAGCGCCAGTTGAAAAGACACCGGATTAATAATCTCAGAAATCCTATAAGGACCAATAAACCGAGGCTTAAACTTAGGAGAAGAAACCTTCATAGGAACATGACAGGAAGACAACCAGACCAGATCCCCAACCCGAAGCCGGGAACCAACACACCGACGACGTTTAGCAAAACGTTGAGCCTCCTCTTGAGACAACACCAAATTGTCCACCACATGAGCCCAAATCTGCTGCAACCTGTCAACCACAGAATCCACACCAGGACAGTCAGAAGGCTCAACCTGCCCAGAAGAAAAACGAGGATGAAAACCAAAATTACAAAAGAAAGGCGAAACCAAAGTAGCCGTGGGGTGTGCCTAACAAATCCTAGACACCTCGACACAGCCGGAGGACTAAATACCCCTATAGATGGAAATAGGAATTCTACCTTGCCTCAGAGCAGAACCCCAAAGGATAGGCAGCCCCCCACAAATATTGACTGTGAGTAGTAGAGGAAAAGACACACGCAGGCAGGAAACAGGATTTAGCAAAAGAGGCCACTCTAGCTAAAATAGGAAAGGATAGGACAGGATACTAAGCGGTCAGTATTAAAATCCTTCCAAAAATATCCACAGCAGAAAATACAAAAACTCCACCATCTAACTAAAGATGTGGAGCGTATATCTGCAACTCCAGAGAATCCAACACTGAGAAAACACTGACACAGGGGCGATCTAATAACCATGTATAAGTATATAAGGGGACAATACAAATATCTCGCTGAAGATCTGTTTATACCAAGGAAGGTGACGGGCACAAGGGGGCATTCTTTGCGTCTGGAGGAGAGAAGGTTTTTCCACCAACATAGAAGAGGATTCTTTACTGTTAGGGCAGTGAGAATCTGGAATTGCTTGCCTGAGGAGGTGGTGATGGCGAACTCAGTCGAGGGGTTCAAGAGAGGCCTGGATGTCTTCCTGGAGCAGAACAATATTGTATCATACAATTATTAGGTTCTGTAGAAGGACGTAGATCTGGGGATTTATTATGATGGAATATAGGCTGAACTGGATGGACAAATGTCTTTTTTCGGCCTTACTAACTATGTTACTATGTTACTATGTTAAATGAATAGAACAGAATATAAGCACACAGCTTGTGTGCCACAGAAAAAGAAACAGACACTTATCTTTGCTGAATTGGCAGCTAAGCAGGAGAAGCCAGACAAAGATCCAACACTTCCCAAGAAATATTGACAACTGGCAAGGACTAATGAGTCCTGCAAACCTAAATACCCCAGTTAGAATTGCAATCAGCAGATACACCTGTCCAAGACTGCAGCCCAGGGACAACTGCATTACCACCTACAACCACCGGAGGGAGCCCAAAAGCAGAATTCACAACAGAGATAGCAGAAGAAATTTTTGAACCACTCTCCATAATCTTTGAAAATTCTTGGAGAACAGGAGAAGTCCCAGAGGACTGGAGAAGAGCAAATGTTGTTCCTATCTTCAAAAAGGGGAAAAAGGTGGACCCAGGGAACTATAGGCCGTTGAGTCTGACTTCCATACCCGGAAAGATCTTTGAACAAATTATTAAACAACATGTATGTATGTAAGTACCTGGATAAGAATGAAGAGATTAAGCAGAGTCAGCATGGGTTTGTAACTAATAACTCATGTCAGACTAACGTAATTTCCCTCTATGACAGAATCACTGACTGGGTGGATCAGGGAAATGCTGTAGATATAGTATATCTTGACTTCAGCAAAGCATTTGACAAAGTATCTCACACTATTCTTATTGAGAAAATGACTAAGTATGGAATGGACAAGGCAACTGTTAGGTGGATTCATAACTGGCTTAGTGATTGGACCCAAAGAGTCTACCTGCCGTTTTTTTGTAAAGTATACTTGCATTCTCTTGTTCCCTTTGCTCCTGGGTCTTGGTTGGTCGTGCTCAAGGCTTAATACTTACAATTGTCTGACGATAAATGTGCATTTTTCATGAATTTCTATAGACCAGCCTCTGGGGTTTTAGCACCTTTTCAGGTATATTGTGCACCTTCAATAATATCATTGACAAGCAAGTTTGGTTCTCCACAGCTGAACCTGTGAAATGTTATCTATTGCCCTTTGTGTGTTGTTTTATTCATGCATTTCTGTGACATAGGTATTTACTTAAGATTTTGCTACAACACACGCTACCAGGTGCTATTTTCAACACTGTTTTTTTGTATTAGACGGCTACCTGAGTCCTTTATATCGGTTTGGGATTTTTTGCTGGTTTGAGCCTTTCTTATTCACTATCATTATTACTATATATATATATTGTCATTATACATTTTTTTTTGTCCTGTTTGTACGAGGGGCTTACATCAACCAGGGATTTATTTGTGTGTGTTTTTAATTGTTTTTATAGTGTTGTTGGTCTGTGTGCACACTTTGATAAAGTTTTCACTATTTATAATCTTGGTGATCTCCCTACCAGCATGTTCTTTTCTTCCTTTGTTTGAATTCATTAATACTTTTTGCATGCTGTGGGTTTGATCCCGTTTCTGTATTGAATTTTGCTCTATGGTGCCCTCCATTCTCTCTGTATACATATATGGACCCAAAGAGTGGTCATAAATGGCTGCACATCCAATTGGAAGAATGTCTCAAGTGGTGTACCACAGGGTTCTGGGCCCTGTATTGTTCAACATCTTTATCAATGATTTAGATGAAGAAATTGAGGGTACACTAATTAAATTTGCTGATGACACAAAGCTAGGAGGAATAGCTAATACTAGAGAAGAGAGAGAGGATTCAAAAAGATATAAATAAACTGGAGCAGTGGGCAGCAACTAACAGAATGGTTTTTAGCAAGGAAAAAAATGCAAAGTACTACATCTGGGCAATAAAAATGAAAAAAGCATTTACAGAATGGGAGGCATAGGGGTAAGCAACAGCACATGTGAAAAAGACTTGGGTATACTAATAGATCATAAACTAAACATGAGTCAACAGTGTGATGCAGCAGCAAAAAAGGCAAATGCATTTCTGCGATGTATTAACAGAAGCATACAGTCTAGATCACGCAAAGTCATTATTGCCCTCTACTCCTCTTTGGTCAGACCTCACCTGGAATACTGTGTCCAGTAAAACACCATGGACCACACCAGTACCATATAAACCCTATAGTGACTACAATCCTCCAGCAAAGCCTGGCGTCCAGAACAATACACCATGTAATCACCCAGGACATGGTAGCAGAGACCCCATTGTGAGAGCTGCTCCCCAAACCTGCTCCCAGCCCGCTCTGCTGTCACACCCAGCACCAGCCCCTGCTGTGCCCCCACTGCCCAGTCCTCACCTGCACTGCTCTATGCCTCACATTGCAGGAGGCTCTGGGTGAAATCATCCTCCTCCCTCGGAGTGGTAGGTGGACACATTTGTGACTTTCTCTGTGCCTGTGCGCAGGGGCAGCTGATAGCGCGCACAGGATTCTGGGAGCTGTAGTTCCAGGTGGCTGTTCTCTGATTCAAAAAAGAGTTACTGAACTACATTCCCCACAATAGAACAGGCTGTGCAAAGACTGAGGTGGGTGGGAGGACAAATGGGTGGGCCGACGCCCAGACTAAAAAAAAAGAAAACCCTGCAGCCGCTGAGGGAGAGACTACGGACTGCCGCATTAGGTGGCCTGACTGTGCCCCCCTGCCAGGAAAAGTAAGGTCTCAACCGTGACAACGGGACAGAATCTCAAAATCAGGACTGTCCTGCTGGATCCGGGACGGTTGGGAGGTATGCTTCATGTATTGATGGAAATTTGTAGATCTATTGCAGCCTACAGATTCATTGGCCAGCAGCATGAAAAATAATTTCCACACCAGAGTGATTCCACACACAGGACTCGTGACCACCATGCCCAGCACTATTGTGACTGCACTACGAAGAGAAGGTCTACTATTACCATCTTGTCATCACGATCTGGTTCCTTAATTTTGTCCACACAGTCATCATCCCTAATTTATGTGACAGTTGTCTCAGTCTAAGCAATGTCCTGTGCTCCTTGCTCCTCTACTGTCAGCTATAATGTTTTCTCAATATCCAGATTCACCTCAAAATGGCTGCTGCATTTTATGACTCATTGGCTGTTCTCCCCCATGTGATGGGATAGCTGCAAGGCATTATGAGGAAGCCCTCCTTGCTGTGCTGTTATATGATCTTTATCTGGCTGATGCAAACTTCTGCAATGTGTAAAATGGCAGCAGCCATTCTTGGCAATTTTCAGAAAGCAAATAGAAGATTGAAGTCACCAGGTGAATTAATACAAATCTAATATATAAAGCTGAATGTGTGTATGTGTGTATGTGTGTGTGTGTGTGTGTATGTCCGGGATTGGCATCTGAACCGTTGCAGCTACAGCCACAAAATTTTGCACAGTCACACGTCTGGACCCCGAGAGCATCATAGGCTATGTTGTGAGGTGAAATTTTAACCCTGCGCTTCCCAATTCACCAAACAATTTTGCCCCTATCTACATAATGGGGAAAAAGTGAAAGGAAAAGTGTTGGAGACGTCGCAGCTACAGCCACAAAATTTTGCACAGTCACACGTCTGGACCCCGAGAGCGTCATAGGCTATGTTGTGAGGTGAAATTTTAACCCCACCCTTTCCCATTCACCTAATAATTTTGCCCCTATCTACATAATGGGGAAAAAGTGAAATGAAAAGTGTTGGAGGCAAATTCACAACTGCCAGATGTGAACAAGGGGGACTTAAAGAATGAGAGCGATGGTGCCAAAGAGTATATACCGTACAGTTGCTAAGGTGGGGCCCCGACATGGGATACTCACCACACATGGGGATATGAACACACACACAAAATGCGCCACACACTACCACGTGCTTGAACACATATACCACCCTCAGCACACATTTCACCACACATACACCAACCTCACTACATAAAAGTCGAAACACAAAAGTCGCCGCTCAAAACTCGCCATGCGCAAAACTCGCCACATGCAAAACTAGGCTCAGGCAAAACTTGCACCCGCGGAAAAATTGCCACATGCACAAAAGTTGCCTCAAACAAAACTTGCACATACTCAAAAGGCACCACACATAAAACTCGCCACGCGCAAAACTCGCCATGCACAAAACTTGCTGCACACAACTTGCTACACTAACCTGTCACATGCAACTCAACACACAAAAAGTTGCTACATGCATGTCGCAAGACAAAACTCATCTCACAAAAGTCGCCACATGCATGTCGCCACACGCAACTCAACACACACAACTTGACAAACGAAACTCGCCCTAAAACAAACAAAAGTCTGGTATTATCCTTCAAAAATAAAAATCTGATTAATAAGCAGACAAACTACAAGAGCAACAAATGTACCATATAGGAAATACGCCAGCTGTCAGTCACATGACCTGTCTATTATGTGCATGTATGAGCTAATATATACTGCCCGGGGGAGGGCTTCCTGTTGGCTGGGGATTTATCAGGCTGCCAATTTAGCTTACAAATACTGAGGTAAAAATACTGACCAAATAACGTGTGAACGAGGTCTAATACAGGAGGAGATGACATACAGATATATACTATGTACAGGGGAGATAACATACAGGTATATACTATATACAGGAGAGATGACACACAGGAATATACTATATAGAGGAGATGACATACAGGTACATACTATATACAGGAGGAGATGACATACAGGTATATACTATATACAAGAGGAGATGACACCCAGATATATACTATATACAGGAGCAGATGACCTACAGGTATATACTGTATACAGGAGGAGATGACATACAGGTATATGCTATATATAGGAGGAGATGACATACAAGTATATACTATATACAGGAGGAGATGACACACAGGTATATACTGTTATGGCTGGCAATCAGGCAACACAGCGTGCAGTAATCAGCGCACATACAGAGATCTGGCAATAACCCAAAACAATAGGACGAGCTCAGAGACGTGGAATCTCTGTAGACTGCAGTACCTGAACTGTCCTCACACAACTGGAAGCAGCAGTGGATTGCGCCTATCACTACCTATGCAACTCGGCACTGCCTGAGGAGCTGACTAGCCTGAAGATAGAAATACAAGCCTGACTTACCTCAGAGAAATACCCCAAAGGAATAGGCAGCCCCCACATATAATGACTGTTAGCAAGATGAAAAGACAAACGTAGGAATGAAATAGATTCAGCAAAGTGAGGCCCGATATTCTAGACAGAGCGAGGATAGCAAAGAGAACTATGCAGTCTACAAAAAACCCTAAAACGAAAACCACGCAAAGGGGCAAAAAGACCCACCGTGCCGAACTAACAGCACGGCGGTGCACCCCTTTGCTTCTCAGAGCTTCCAGCAAAAGATAATAACAAGCTGGACAGAAAAAACAGAAAACAAACTAGAAGCACTTATCTAGCAGAGCAGCAGGCCCAAGGAAAGATGCAGTAGCTCAGATCCAACACTGGAACATTGACAAGGAGCAAGGAAGACAGACTCAGGTGGAGCTAAATAGCAAGGCAGCCAACGAGCTCACCAAAACACCTGAGGGAGGACGCCCAGAGACTGCAATACCACTTGTGACCACAGAATTCACAACAGTACCCCCCCCTTGAGGAGGGGTCACCGAACCCTCACCAGAACCCCCAGGCCGACCAGGATGAGCCACATGAAAGGCACGAACAAGATCTGGGGCATGGACATCAGAGGCAAAAACCCAGGAATTATCTTCCTGAGCATAACCCTTCCATTTGACCAGATACTGGAGTTTCCGTCTAGAGACACGAGAATCCAAAATCTTCTCCACAATATACTCCAATTCCCCCTCCACCAAAACAGGGGCAGGAGGCTCCACAGATGGAACCATAGGTGCCACGTATCTCCTCAACAACGACCTATGGAATACATTATGTATGGAAAAGGAGTCTGGGAGGGTCAGACGAAAAGACACCGGATTGAGAATCTCAGAAATCCTATACGGACCAATAAAACGAGGTTTAAATTTAGGAGAGGAAACCTTCATAGGTATATGACGAGAAGATAACCAAACCAGATCCCCAACACGAAGTCGGGGTCCCACACGGCGTCTGCGATTAGCGAAAAGCTGAGCCTTCTCCTGGGACAAGGTCAAATTGTCCACTACCTGAGTCCACCTATCAGGGACGAACAGTTTCTCGGCCGGACAACGATCAGGTTTATTAGCCTGAAATTTCTGCAACACTCTCCGCAAATCAGGGGAGATGGCAGACACAATGACTCCTTCCTTGAGGATACTCGCCGGCTCAGATAACCCCGGAGAGTCGGGCACAAAACTCCTAGACAGAGCATCCGCCTTCACATTTTTAGAGCCCGGAAGGTATGAAATCACAAAATCAAAACGAGCAAAAAATAACGACCAACGGGCCTGTCTAGGATTCAAGCGCTTGGCAGACTCAAGATAAGTAAGGTTCTTATGATCAGTCAAAACCACCACGCGATGCTTAGCACCCTCAAGCCAATGACGCCACTCCTCGAATGCCCACTTCATGGCCAGCAACTCTCGGTTGCCCACATCATAATTACGCTCAGCAGCAGAAAATTTCCTGGAAAAGAAAGCACATGGTTTGAACACTGAGCAACCAGAACCTCTCTGTGACAAAACCGCCCCTGCACCAATCTCAGAAGCATCAACCTCGACCTGGAACGGAAGAGAAACATCAGGTTGACACAACACAGGGGCACAGCAAAAACGACGCTTCAACTCCTGAAAAGCTTCCACGGCAGCAGAAGACCAATTAACCAAATCAGCACCCTTCTTGGTCAAATCGGTCAATGGTCTGGCAATGCTAGAAAAATTACAGATGAAGCGACGATAAAAATTAGCAAAGCCCAGGAATTTCTGCAAACTTTTTAGAGATGTCGGCTGAGTCCAATCCTGGATGGCCTGAACCTTAACCGGATCCATCTCGATAGTAGAAGGGGAAAAGATGAACCCCAAAAATGAAACTTTCTGCACACCGAAGAGACACTTTGATCCCTTCACAAACAAGGAATTAGCACGCAGTACCTGGAAAACCATTCTGACTTGCTTTACATGAGACTCCCAATCATCTGAGAAGATCAAAATGTCATCCAAGTAAACAATCAAGAATTTATCCAGATACTCACGAAAAATGTCATGCATAAAAGACTGAAAAACAGATGGAGCATTGGCAAGTCCGAACGGCATCACCAGATACTCAAAATGACCCTCGGGCGTATTAAATGCCGTTTTCCATTCATCTCCCTGCCTGATTCTCACCAGATTATACGCACCACGAAGATCAATCTTAGTAAACCAACTAGCCCCCTTAATCCGAGCAAACAAGTCAGAAATCAATGGCAAGGGATACTGAAACTTAACAGTGATCTTATTAAGAAGGCGGTAATCAATACACGGTCTTAGCGAACCATCCTTCTTGGCTACAAAAAAGAACCCTGCTCCCAATGGTGACGACGATGGGCGAATATGTCCCTTCTCCAGGGACTCCTTCACATAACTGCGCATAGCGGTGTGTTCAGGTACGGACAAATTAAATAAACGACCCTTAGGGAATTTACTACCAGGAATCAAATCGATAGCACAATCACAATTCCTATGCGGAGGAAGGGCATCAGACTTGGACTCTTCAAATACATCCTGAAAGTCCGACAAGAACTCTGGGATGTCAGAAGGAATGGATGACGAAATAGACAAAAATGGAACATCACCATGTACTCCCTGACAACCCCAGCTGGTTACCGACATAGAGTTCCAATCCAATACTGGATTATGGGTTTGTAGCCATGGCAACCCCAACACGACCACATCATGCAAATTATGCAGTACCAAAAAGCGAATAACTTCCTGATGTGCAGGAGCCATGCACATGGTCAGCTGGGCCCAGTACTGAGGCTTATTCTTGGCCAGAGGTGTAGCATCAATTCCTCTCAACGGAATAGGACACCGCAAAGGCTCCAAGAAAAATCCACAACGTTTAGCATAATCCAAATCCATCAGATTCAGGGCAGCGCCTGAATCCACAAACGCCATGACAGAATATGATGACAAAGAGCACATTAAGGTAATGGACAAAAGGAATTTGGACTGTACAGTACCAATAACGGCAGAGCTATCGAACCGCCTAGTGCGTTTAGGACAATTAGAAATAGCATGAGTAGAATCACCACAATAGAAACACAGTCTGTTCAGACGTCTGTGTTCGTGCCGTTCTACTTTAGTCATAGTCCTGTTGCACTGCATAGGCTCAGGCTTACTCTCAGACAATACCGCCAGATGGTGCACAGATTTACGCTCGCGCAAGCGACGACCGATCTGAATGGCCAAGGACATAGACTCATTCAAACCAGCAGGCATAGGAAATCCCACCATTACATCCTTAAGAGCTTCAGAGAGACCCTTTCTGAACAAAGCCGCTAGTGCAGATTCATTCCACAGAGTGAGTACTGACCATTTTCTAAATTTCTGACAATATAGTTCTACATCATCCTGACCCTGGCATAAAGCCAGCAGATTTTTCTCAGCTTGATCCACTGAATTAGGCTCATCGTAAAGCAATCCCAGCGCCTGGAAAAATGCATCAATATTACTCAATGCAGAATCTCCTGGTGCAAGAGAAAACGCCCAGTCCTGTGGGTCGCCGCGCAAAAAAGAAATAATAATCAAAACCTGTTGAATAGGATTACCAGAAGAATGAGGTTTCAAGGCCAAAAATAGCTTACAATTATTTCTGAAGCTCAGGAACTTAGTTCTGTCACCAAAAAACAAATCAGGAATCGGAATTCTTGGTTCTAGCATCGATTTCTGATCAATAGTATCTTGAATCTTTTGTACATTTACAACGAGATTATCCACTGAGGAGCACAGAGCCTGAATATCCATGTCCACAGCTGTGTCCTGAAGCACTCTAATGTCTAGGGGAAAAAAAAGACTGAAGACAGAGCTAAGAAAAAAAAATGATGTCAGGATTTCTTTTTTCCCTCTATTGGAAATCATTGAATGGGCTCCTTGTACTGTTATGGCTGGCAATCAGGCAACACAGCGTGCAGTAATCAGCGCACATACAGAGATCTGGCAATAACCCAAAACAATAGGACGAGCTCAGAGACGTGGAATCTCTGTAGACTGCAGTACCTGAACTGTCCTCACACAACTGGAAGCAGCAGTGGATTGCGCCTATCACTACCTATGCAACTCGGCACTGCCTGAGGAGCTGACTAGCCTGAAGATAGAAATACAAGCCTGACTTACCTCAGAGAAATACCCCAAAGGAATAGGCAGCCCCCACATATAATGACTGTTAGCAAGATGAAAAGACAAACGTAGGAATGAAATAGATTCAGCAAAGTGAGGCCCGATATTCTAGACAGAGCGAGGATAGCAAAGAGAACTATGCAGTCTACAAAAAACCCTAAAACGAAAACCACGCAAAGGGGCAAAAAGACCCACCGTGCCGAACTAACAGCACGGCGGTGCACCCCTTTGCTTCTCAGAGCTTCCAGCAAAAGATAATAACAAGCTGGACAGAAAAAACAGAAAACAAACTAGAAGCACTTATCTAGCAGAGCAGCAGGCCCAAGGAAAGATGCAGTAGCTCAGATCCAACACTGGAACATTGACAAGGAGCAAGGAAGACAGACTCAGGTGGAGCTAAATAGCAAGGCAGCCAACGAGCTCACCAAAACACCTGAGGGAGGACGCCCAGAGACTGCAATACCACTTGTGACCACAGAATTCACAACAATATACTATATACAGGAGCAGATGACCTACAGGTATATACTATATACAGGAGGAGATGACATACAGGTATAAACTAGATATAGGAGGAGATGACATACAGGTATATACTATATACAGGGGAGATGACACACAGCAGGTATATACTATATACAGGGGAGATGACATACAGGTATATACTATATACAGGAGATGACATACAGGTGTATACTATATATAAGGGAGATGACAAACGTATATACTGAGGTGAAAATGAAAAGGTGTGAGTGCAAAATGAGAGGACTGAGGGAAAATAGTGGAGTGATCGGAAAATGACAGATGTGAGGTCGAAATGACAAGTGTTAGGGGGGATGAGAGGTGTGAGGGAGAAAATGAGAGATGTGAGGGGGAAAATGAAAGATGTGATGGGGAAAATGAGAGGCGTGATGGGAAAATAAGAGAAGTGAGGTGCTATAACTAAACACAGATATTTACTATGCCCAGGCAACGCCGGGCTCTTCAGCTAGTTCTATATAAATTCAATTCATATTAAATCACTTTGCTCATTTCTAGAACTGACCTACTACAATCCAGAATATGCTACAAGTTCATTAAATGTGTCTCACATATCTTGCAGCTTCTACTGTCCTTGAATATGTCCCTAGAAAGTCTCTAAATAAAGTATTCATTTCTAATCTCTAGTTTTGGAATTTTCTGTGGCATACAATGGCTTGTTATTTCCCTCATTTGTGAGGATTTGCACCTTTTTTCATCTACGTAGTAATGCATACTATTTTATATTGTTCTTGTTTTAGAAATAATATATGTTTAATAAAATTAATATCTTTTATATAGTACTATAGTGGTGACCGATTTATTTATTTTTTGGTTTACACGCCTTGTGATGGATATTTGATATACAGTTAGGGCCAGAAATATTTGGACAGTGACACAATTTTCGCGAGTTGGGCTCTGCATGCCACCACATTGGATTTGAAATGAAACCTCTACAACAGAATTCAAGTGCAGATTGTAACGTTTAATTTGAAGGGTTGAACAAAAATATCTGATAGAAAATGTAGGAATTGTACACATTTCTTTACAAACACTCCACATTTTAGGAGGTCAAAAGTAATTGGACAAATAAACATAACCCAAACAAAATATTTTTATTTTCAATATTTTGTTGCAAATCCTTTGGAGGCAATCACTGCCTTAAGTCTGGAACCCATGGACATCACCAAACGCTGGGTTTCCTCCTTCTTAATGCTTTGCCAGGCCTTTACAGCCGCAGCCTTCATGTCTTGCTTGTTTGTGGGTCTTTGCGTCTTAAGTCTGGATTTGAGCAAGTGAAATGCATGCTCAATTGGGTTTAGATCTGGAGATTGACTTGGCCATTGCAGAATGTTCCACTTTTTGGCACTCATGAACTCCTGTATGCAGGAGCTGTATGCTGTATGCTTGGGGTCATTGTCCATCTGTACTATGAAGCGCCGTCCAATCAACTTTGCAGCATTTGGCTGAATCTGGGCTGAAAGTATATCCCGGTACACTTCAGAATTCATCCGGCTACTCTTGTCTGCTCTTATTTCATCAATAAACACAAGTGACCCAGTGCCATTGAAAGCCATGCATGCCCATGCCATCACGTTGCCTCCACCATGTTTTACAGAGGATGTGGTGTGCCTTGGATCATGTGCCGTTCCCTTTCTTCTCCAAACTTTTTTCTTCCCATCATTCTGGTACAGGTTGATCTTTGTCTCATCTGTCCATAGAATACTTTTCCAGAACTGAGCTGGCTTCTTGAGGTGTTTTTCTGCAAATTTAACTCTGGCCTGTCTATTTTTGTTATTGATGAATGGTTTGCATCTAGATGTGAACCCTTTGTATTTACTGTCATGGAGTTTTCTCTTTACTGTTGACTTAGAGACAGATACACCTACTTCACTGAGAGTGTTCTGGACTTCAGTTGATGTTGTGAACGGGTTCTTCTTCACCAAATTAAGTATGCGGCGATCATCCACCACTGTTGTCATCCGTGGACGCCCAGGCCTTTTTGAGTTCCCAAGCTCACCAGTCAATTCCTTTTTTCTCAGAATGTACCCAACTGTTGATTTTGCTACTCCAAGCATGTCTGCTATCTCTCTGATGGATTTTTTCTTTTTTTTCAGCCTCAGGATGTTCTGCTTCACCTCAATTGAGAGTTCCTTTGACCGCATGTTGTCTGCTCACAGCAACAGCTTCCAAATGCAAAACCACACACCTGGAATCCACCCCTGACCTTTTAACTACTTCATTGATTACAGGTTAACGAGGGAGACGCCTTCAGAGTTAATTGCAGCCCTTAGAGTCCATTGTCCAATTACTTTTGGTCCCTTGAAAAAGAGGACGCTATGCATTACAGAGCTATGATTCCTAAACCCTTTCTCCGATTTGGATGTGGAAACTATCATATTGCAGCTGGGAGTGTGCACTTTCAGCCCATATTATATATATAATTGTATTTCTGAACATGTTTTTGTAAACAGCTAAAATAACAAAACTTGTGTCACTGTCCAAATATTTCTGGCCCTAACTGTATAGTACTTTCTGTCCTTGTTTGGGGAGGGCAAGATTTTTTGTTATTTGTAGAGCAAATCTTGGTGTATATATTATATCATTGGCTGTTGTTTAAACAGAGCTTAAATAGATGGATCTCAGGGCCAAAGAAAGTTCTTGGCAGGCAAAAGCAACAAACATATTCAAGAAGGGTGCAGGTCCTCTCCCTACTTCCTCAACTTATAACCAGCAAGAAAATATTAAAAAATATAAAAATATAGTGCACAAAAAAAATCAAAATATGGTGGACAAAAACCACCTTGGAAATTTATATTTCACAACAGATTATTCCAAGAGGACTACGAGTACACTTATTCCCTACATTTGACATGGATGATGAGACCCTCAAGGAAAGATGGGTAAAAGCAGCAAATACATGCTCTTTTGAATTTATGAGTATCATCATTGAAAATAATGCCAACACATTGAAAACTATAGAGATGGAAATTGAGTCCCTGCAGAGAACACTTCAGCAGGACCTCAATGTAGATCTTTTCCAGGAGATGATAGTCAAGTTGAACAAAGAAATTGAAAAATGGGAAGGTGTCATATCCCAAAATAAACAGAAGAAATATGTGAGAGACTTAGCAGATTTTGAAAACAAAAAAATATTCAAGTGGCAAACCAATAAGACATCTGCACGAATGAATGTGTCGAGGAGTTCATCCATCGCCTCAGGCTCGTCCATGAGTGAGGGTGGAGATACCACCTATAGTGGACACAATGGACCCAGAACCCGCCAATTCACCAAAAAGGGACCGCCCAAGGAAACTACAACCGTAAGGGAGACTCTGTAAAGGTAATAAATTTATCTACACATGTGCTTACTAAAGCACAGGAAGGAGTGTTACAGAAGGGTTTGAACTTTTCTCCATCTTCTCGTTTACACCCGTTTACAACAATAAAGGACCTCCACCTATTTGCCAGAAAACTCATACTGAAAAAACTACATTACAGAGAAAATTCAGGGGGGACAGAGGAGGACGATGGGGAACAGGAAGCATTGGAGGCGCTTGTATCTCTCCTTGAGGGGAATAACACCGATACCAGTAAGTTTCCAATGAATCTAATCAATAAGTCAAACAAATTCCCACCGCTCACATTAGTCCCAGCTATAGACACCTTCACCAAAATAGTCACCAGTGAAGTTGAGGATATTAATACAAAATCCGGTAGATTTCGTGTTGACAACCTTACTGGGGAGGAGAGGGTAGCATTGGGGGAACTAAGGAGTTGGGATGACGTTGTCTTCAAAATAGCGGATAAAGGGGGCAATGCCGTCATATGGCCTAACCATATGTACGAAGCCCAAGCAGAAAAACTGTTATCAAACATTAATGAATACAAACTACTTACTCATAATCCTACTTTGAAGTTTAAAGAGGAATTGGTTGATATCCTTACAGATGCTTTTGAGGGCAACGTCATCCCAAAAAAACTCCTGGATGTATATACTAAATTGCACCCAAGATTGGCGACACTATATCTGGTACCCAAGGTCCACAAAAACCCGGAGGATCCTCCGGGGAGACCAATTGTGGCCGCCAACGAAGGGTTATGTGAGATCATTTGTGATATTGTGGAGCACTATCTTAAACCACTGGTGGTGCAATTACCCTCCTATATCAAGGATACCACCGCAGCCTTGGGACATCTCGAGGGCATACAACTTACTGAAAATATGGTCCTGGTCACGGCCGATGTTGAGGCCCTTTACTCAAGCATCAGGCACACAGATGGCCTTCAAGCAGCGGAGATATATTTAACCCAGAGCAACATTGAGAAGGATACATCTAAGTGGAATTGTTAAAATTTATCCTCACACATAATGCTTTTATGTTTGCAGGGAGGGTCTACCTACAATTGCAGGGTACTGCGATGGGGGCCTCATGTGCCCCCTCGTACGCCAATTTGTTTATGGGCGCTTGGGAATGGTCCATCTTCCAAGAAAATGAGGTTGAGGGTGTGGAGCGAATCCATAATTGGATTCGCTTCATTGATGACATTCTGTTTATCTGGGAGGGTCCGGTGGAAGAACTTGAGGCTCTTATGAGTAGACTAAACCAAAATGACAGAAATATTAAACTAACATATAAATTTGGACGTCAAATTGAATTTCTGGATCTACGCATTACAGCATCACCAGAGGGGCACCTATCCACTACAGTATTCCGCAAGCACACAGCAACCAACTCCTTGTTACATGCGTCATCATTACATCCCAAATCCACAACCAACAGCATACCGATTGGTCAATACTTACGGATCAAAAGAATTTGCTCAGAAGAAGAACAATTTGAGGTGCAAGCCAAATCTTTAAGAAGCAGGTTCCAAGATAGAGGCTATAACCGGCGTGTCATTCAAAAAGGATACTGGAGGGCGAAAAACACTCCGAGACAACAATTACTATATAAGAACCAATCTATATCAACAAATACAGCACAGGACAACCAGGTAAGATTTATTACCAATTACAGCACTGGATGGGAGGATTTACGTAAAATAATACAAAAACATTGGAAGATCCTATTTACGGACCCAATCCTCAAAAAAATCCTACCGGCACAACCGTCCCTAGTTGCCAAAAGAGCCCCCAGTTTACGAGACATGCTGGTACACAGTACATATGATCCGAAAAGAATAGCCAGGAATATCAAAACCACGAATAGGAAGGGTTTCTTTCCGTGTGGCATCTGCAAGGGCTGTGCCAACATGAAAAACAGTACCACCTTCAAAAATCATGATAACTCGAGAATATTTGACATCAGGACTCACATTACATGCTCGTCCAAGGGCATTATATACCATGCTGAATGCCCATGCTGTAAAGTCTATATTGGGATGACCAGCCGCGAGCTCAAAATTAGAGTGCGTGAACATTGTCTAGACATAGACAAGGCAAAAACAGCCACTGATGATGCCACATTAAAGACCCTTCCCAAACACTTTAAACAATATCATCAAAGTAATTCTAGATTATTAGTGTTTACGGGGATAGACATGCTGGATTTGGGACCAAGAGGTGGGGATGTGGGCAAAAGATTGGCAAAAAAAGAGTGCCAATGGATATACCGATTGGGAACTCTGGTACCCCAGGGCCTAAATGAAGGTTTTGGTTTTGGTGCATTTCTATAAAAGAGAGGAAGTAGACAGGTAGGGGGGATTTATTTTTATACCGCTGGGTGGTTTTTGCCACACCAGCAACATGCTTTTATTATATGTGTTTGTCGGTTTGTTATTCATTTTATCTTTATATGTTTTACTACAGTATCATATTCCTCTTTATAATTGCCGTCATCAGCCTTGGGAGCATAGGGGTCTGATATTCTTATGTGGAGTGTGATCATCCGGGAGACCACCGAGGAAGAATGGAATCAACACGTAAGGACTCCTGAGATGAAGATAATGAGCTGAATTCTGGTCACCCTTGGGTCTGGAGGGAGAACTATTATAATAATATAGTATCATAGTATCATAGTATTATTGTATGTTTTAAAAAAAGTGTTACTGTACCATGATAGCTTATGTTAGTTGGGATAAGGTTTGTCTTTTACACAAATTTGTCTGTATGTCCTTTTTTATAGTATTATTTTGTCTAATCAATTAATGTTTTATATCACATTTTTTGCATTGTAGTTATGGTCCATTATAGACATTGGGTACTTTATATGGACACAAAGGGCTGGAGGGACACCTTTATAGCATCTTGGGAAATCATTACATATGCACGCCCCAGTTCAAATAGACCCGATTACATATATATTTTTTAAGACTCATATCGGGCCCTTATTATATTTATATATCACATACACCATATATATGTTCCAACTTTACCCAATAGACATTTAGTGACACAAGTTATCACGCAATAGGAATCAATGTATGAGACACTTTATTCACTAGGTCCGTTCTCATATCTTCATACTGGCATTTTATCATCCCTTTAGTGTTGCCAGGATGTGCGCGTGGTCGGAGGGCGGACCAGGGGAGAGGACGGCTGGCGGACAATAGGGATGCGGAGATGCGGAGTCGGACAATTGGACGACTCGGCGTTCTGGATCCCGTGTGCCGCTACCCGACTCTCCATTTAGCACTGGTTCCGTGCTTGGAGCATGCGCCGCCTCTCCTTGCCACACTATCGTTTCGTACAGCCTTTAGCTCCTGTGACATTTCGGCACTTCCAGTCTCCGTACGGGAGGCGGTAACTAAGGCCGAACAGGAGTATACATACGATATATGCAGAGGGGTTACCTGTGCGGCATTTCCGATCTCCGTACAGGAGGGAGATGTTGCTATGGTGCCGCACAGGAAGTACCCATAATGCTCGGCGCAGATCTTCGGTGCTCTCGATCAGCTGTAAGACGTTAGTATAGTAATATCACCCAATCAACAATAGGGGTTAATATATATAAACCGGCGCACCCCCTGCCCTGACACGCCTCCAGAAGAAGCTATTGCGAAACGTGCGTAGGGGCAGAGGGACGCCGAGGTTCGCACACTAGGCACATCTATCAGGTAATATACCGTTTGTTAAGCTGCTATACATATACATTGGGTATTTTGTTTTTCTATGGGTGAAGACCATCATATGATCTCGTGTCTCCCCCTATTAGGGGTTATGGTGCCATATGGGTTATTTTGACACGTGGGATACATTGTTGGAGTGTGTCTCCCCATGATCCAGTGATGTTATTATATGTATATGCTTGGCCTAGAACTTTGATGCTTACTTATGGCAATGTAGTCCCTCATTTGTGAGGATTTGCACCTTTTTTCATCTACGTAGTAATGCATACTATTTTATATTGTTCTTGTTTTAGAAATAATATATGTTTAATAAAATTAATATCTTTTATATAGTACTATAGTGGTGACCGATTTATTTATTTTTTGGTTTACACGCCTTGTGATGGATATTTGATATATAGTACTTTCTGCCCTTGTTTGGGGAGGGCAAGATTTTTTGTTATTTGTAGAGCAAATCTTGGTGTATATATCATTTCTAGAACTGACCTACTACAATCCAGAATATGCTACAAGTTCATGAAATGTGTCTCACACATCTTGCAGCTTCTACTGTCCTTGAATATGTCCCTAGAAAGTCTCTAAATAAAGTATTCATTTCTAATCTCTAGTTTTGGAATTTTCTGTGGCATACAATGGCTTGTTATTTCATAGTTTTTGTTAGGAGGATAAACAGGTGCAGTTAAAAAAAAAATCTTTTTACAGCATAATTTCTTAGAAATTAACCCTATTGTGGACTGAGTAGAAATGTAATACTGGCTGCTAAAAGTGTGCTTCTACTTTGTATTCTGTGTTGTACATAAACAGATTGGTCCACAATTAAATATTAACCCCTTCCCAATGTGGCCAATTTCGGTATTTGCGTTTTTGTTTCTTCCTCCTCTTCTTCCCAGAGCCATATTTTTTTTTTACTTTTCTGTCCACATAGACGTACGAGCATAGACAAGCTTGTTTTTATGTGAGACAAGTTTTACTTTTGAATGACACCTTTCATTTTACCACATAATGTACTGGAAAATGGTAAAAAAATTCCAAGTGCGGTGAAATGGGGAACAAAATGCAATTGTTTATTGGGAACATCAGTACAGCAATTCCAAACCTGTCCAGTTTTTTTTAATTATTTTAGCAGTGAAAAAAAAATTGAAGTTTGAAAAAAAAAAATTAGGATTGTGTTGCCATTTTCCGAGACCCGTAACATTTTCATTTTTCAATCAACAGAGCTGTGTGATGGGTTATTTTTTTGTGGGGTGAGACAGCGTTTTGATTGATACCATTTTGGGATAGATGTGACATTCTGATAGCTTGATACAGCGTTTTTTGTGGTATTGCAGCTACCAAAAAATATAATTTTGGTGTTCTTAATTTTTTTCTGTGTACTGTATAACAATCAGGTTAGTTATATTTATATTTTCATAGATTGGACTTTTTTTTAACACAGCAATACCACATATATGTATTTTACTTTTTTTTATGATTGGTTGGTTTTGGCTTTTAAATACTGAGTTAAAATACTGACCAAATACTGAACGTGTCAATGTGGCCTTATACACAGCCTCCACCTGCAGCGCCTCATTCTTCTCTATACACAGCCTCATACTGCAGAAGCACCTCACTTCTCTCATTTTCCCATCACGCCTCTCATTTTCCCCCTCACATCTCTCATTTTCCCCTCACATCTCTCATTTTCCCCTCACTCCTCTCATTTTCGCACCTCATATCTGTCATTTTGACCTTACATTTGTCATTTTCAGATCACTCCACTATTTTCCACTCACACCTCTTCATTTTCACCTCATACCTCTCATTTTTACATCACTCCACTATTTTCCCCTCGCTCCTCACATTTTCCCTGCCCACTCACATTTTCCCCTCACTCCTCTCATTTTCCCCTCACTTCTTTCATTTTCCCCTCTCTCATTTTCACCTTACTCCTCTCGCCCTCACATGTGCTCAGCAACTTCCTGTTATGAGCACAGTGGCGTAATCCATGAGGCTCCTCCCGTTCCCTTGATGTCATGTCTCAACTCCATTCTAGACATGCCGGAGCTAGATGTGGCTTGTGCCTGCTGTCCACTGATACTCTGAAGGTGGTTGCCCTGATTGTAGCTTGCAGCAGCTGGGACATCGCAGCCAGTGAGTTTTGCAGGGTGGCTTTCGAGGTGAATGTGTCTCCGCCCATGTACGCTAACAACATGGGCCGTGTGGACGGGTCTTTGTGTGTGGAGTGAGTGTGGCTATGGCTATGTAGAGTGGACGGGGCTATGTGGAGTGGGCGTGGATTGATACATACACACACAGGGGTGGATTAAGGGTAGCCAGGGCCCCGGGCTGTTCAGACACTGTGGCCCCCCCCCCCCCGGTCATGTGACGAGGGTCATGTGATGGGGGGGTCATGTGACGGGGGGGTCATGTGACAGGGGGTCATGATATACCCGAACCAGATTATTCCAGAAAAATGGCCGGGCCCTACTCTACTGTAACCTATTAAATATTTGTTAAAATCTGCAATACAATTTAGGTATATTTTGACCAATAAAATCACATACAAGGAACAAATACCACCGCACCATGACCATACCACAAATTACAACCACAGTGATCGAATAATATCACATACAAGGAACAAATACCACCGCACCATGTCAAGACCACATATTACCACTTGGTGACCAAATAGCACATACATATAATAATAAATAATAATAATAATAATAAAATAATACAAGGGACAAATACCACAACACCATTTCCAGACCACATATTACCACCACATAGTGACTGAATACTACAATACTGATCAGTAATGAAAAAAAACAAAAAAATAACACAATACTATCACCATAAGTGCCAGTATTCACAGGAGATCTGTACTTAGTATGCAGTGTCTGTGTAGAGGTAATAAAGAGATCGCTGGTGGTATTATACACAGGAGCTCTGTATATAATGTATAGGTAATATAGTGATCACTGGTGACATTGTACACAGGACCTCTGTATATAGTATACAGTGTATAGTGTCAGTGTATAGGTAACACTGACTCACCAGTGACGTCTCTAGGTGAAGTCCTTCATCTTTCATCCAGCACAGACCGCCATCATTTCTTCCAGCCAGTACTCGTTTCTGCAGGAAATAACACAGTTATCTCGAGCTCCGCTTGCAGAACAGATTACTTAATTTTTCACAACTTCTACATTACAACACGAAGAAAAAGGCGATATAGTGTCACTCTGCACAGTAACAGGACTCCAGCCATATGTTCTCCCATCCTGCACTCATGAGTATCCATTCTACACCATATGATCTCCCCATCCTGCCCCATCTGTCTCCATCGTATCCATCCTGCCCCATGATCCAATCCTGCCCCATTTCTTTCATTCTGCCATGTGTCTTCAATCATGCCACGTGTCTACATTCTGCCCATGCCTCCAGTCCTGCCCCCAGTGTGTCCAGGAATCTGCCCCAGTGTGTCCAGCATATTACCCCCAGTGTGTCCAGCAATCTGCCCCAGTATGTCCAGCATTGCCCCCAGTGTGTCCAGCAATCTGCCCCAGTGTGTCCAGCAATCTGCCCCAGTGTGTCCAGCAATCTGCCCCAGTGTGTCCAGCAATCTGCCCCAGTGTGTACAGCAATCTGCCCCAGTGTCTCCAGCATTGCCCCAGTGTGTCCTCCAGCATTGCCCCAGTTTGTCCAGCATTGCCCCCAGACAGTGTCCAGCAATCTGCCCCAGTGTGTCCAGCAATCTGCCCCAGTGTGTCCAGCAATCTGCCCCAGTGTGTCCAGCAATCTGCCCCAGTGTGTCCAGCAATCTGCCCCAGTGTGTCCAGCAATCTGCCCCAGTGTGTCCAGCATATTACCCCCAGTGTCTCCAGCAATCTGCCCTAGTGTGTCCAGCAATCTGCCCCAGTGTCTCCAGCATTGCCCCCAGTGTGTCCTCCAGCATTGCCCCAGTGTCTCCAGCAATCTGCCCCAGTGTCTCCAGCATTGCCCCCAGTGTGTCCTCCAGCAATCTGCCCCAGTGTCTCCAGAATTGCCCCCAGTGTCTCCAGCATTGCCCCAGTCTGTCCTCCAGCATTGCCCCAGTGTGTCCTCCAGCATTGCCCCCAGTGTCTCCAGCATTGCCCCCAGTGTGTCCAGCATTCTGCCCCAGTGTCTCCAGCAATCTTCCCCAGTGTGTCTTCCAGCATTGCCCCCAGTGTCTCCAGCATTGCCCCCAGTGTGTTCTCCAGCATTGCCCCAGTGTCTCCAGCAATCTGCCCCAGTGTCTCCAGCATTGCCCCCAGTGTGTCCTCCAGCAATCTGCCCCAGTGTCTCCAGCATTGCCCCAGTGTGTCTCCAGCATTGCCCCAGTGTGTCCTCCAGCATTGCCCCCAGTGTGTCCACCGTCCGTAACCGTTAGCTTATCAAAAAAGAAAAAAAAAAAAACAGTCTCTCCTCACCTGTCCGCGCTCCAGGCGGCGAGCTCCTTCCAGCAGCACACACTCGCCGGCGACTGACAATGACGTCAGATGCCGGCGACGTGTGTAGTGCCGCCGACATCAGCCGCCAGCCTCCAATTGGCTGGCAGCTGTTGTTAACTATTGACGTGCGGGCTCGCGCCCGCACGTCAATAGCAAACCGCCGCAGCGCCGGAAGGGGCCCGGTGAGCAGATGAGAAGGGGCCCGATGCGGGCCCCCTCTCTCTGCCCACCGGTACGGCGAGGGCACATAAATGCCGGCATTCACAGATTATTATCAGAGGGTCAATCTGTGCGGTAGCCCAGGGCCCCCCCAGACCACTGGGCCCTGGGCTACCGCCCATATTGACCCTCTGATAATCTGCCCCTGTACACACACACATACATACACTCAGCTTTTTATATATATAGGTGGCAAAGATGAGGAACCGATACCAGTCACTAAAGTGATTAAAGATATGTGTATGGTTATAGCAAGGCGGCCAAGTGGAATAGGCATAAGCACAAGGCATATCTAAAAATGCGCATAACTCCATACCTCGTCTAATATCTTTTACAAGGTTATTTGACATCCCAGTCACTATCCCCACTTCTTATATTCCTAATAGGCATCTGTAAAAACCTTTGAATAAATTGGACTATAACTACAGTGGGGAAAAAAGTATTTAGTCAGCGACGAATTGTGCAAGTTCTCCCACTTAAAGGGAACCTGTCACCTGAATTTGGTGGAATAGGTTTGCGGTCATATGGGCGGGGGTTTTCGGGTGTTTGATTCACCCTTTCCTTACCCGCTGGCTGCATGCTGGCCGCAATATTGGGTTGAAGTTCATGCTGTGTCCTCCGAAGTACATGCCTGTGCAAGGCAAGATTGCCTTGCGCAGGCGTGCACTACGGAGGATTTTAATTAGTGTGGACACCATCTTCTGTTGTGCTATGTTGTTGCTAATGATCTAATAAAGATTCTTATAACTTTCATTTATGTGTTATACTCCATTACGACCTCATGTTCGGTGTTTTTCTTCGTTTTGGGCTTGTTACTGTATTTGTGTATAATTCTTTGTAAATAAATGAATATCTATGTGTTTAGACGTTTGGATTGCTTGAATGTGTTTATGCAGCATGGATAGATGTATGTATATGGAGCGCCCCCATGGGGCCATGGGGTACTCGGTACCAGGTCCTACGGTTCACAGGGGATGTCACGGTGGCTGACCCGGTCCGTGGTCCTGGGACGTCCGTGTAAAAGGGAAAGGTCTTTAAAGGGATAAAGTTTGTGTTCGTGACGCCACCTGTGGTATTTGGTCAGGGTGACCGACGCTGCTTGAAGGGGTCTGCTGGGGTGATGTTATGGCAGCTAGATGCCTTCCCACAGGTGAAGTATGTCCCCAGGGCTTCCCGGTGTGTAGATGGTGGATGGTGAGAGATGCAGAGAAGAACGAGGACACAAGGTTGCAGTCTCTTTACCTTTACTGAAGGCTTCAGCATCCACAGTCCAGGGCACCAGATCACAGGGCAGGCAGAGTCCAGCAGGTTTGGAGGCAAGTCCAGAGTTCCCTTATCCAGGTGGAAATCAGTAGCCTTCCTTTGTGCTGCGGTGGTGTAGTCCCTTACTGCCTATGGCTTCACATAAGGGTCTCACAAATGTGATGTTTTGCTCTCTCTGTCCCCCATATAGGAGAGGACAATACCCGTATGACTGGTGACTTGAGCCTGTTTATAGGGTCTCTTAGATAACCCGGCTCTGTAGTTGTCACCGTGCCTCCTGGGTGTAAGTGCGGACAGGTAACTTGCAATTAGCTGTCCTGCCGGTCTCTGGGACAGGGCATAGAGGTCCTTACTCCCTCGGTGTTCCGGCTACTGGGATGTTGCGCCTCAAAAGGAGACAGCTTGAGCTGCGACTCCCTTCACGCTCGCTGTAATACAGTTCTCCCTTTCAATGTCTCTTTCTGGGAGCTGCAGCTCTGAGGGCATGCACAGCTCCTTTAACCTTCCATCCTCCTCAGACTCTGGTCTGGAACTCACTAACTTTCCCTACAGACTACCAGTTATATACATATATATGTGGGGAGTGACCTAATAAATAGAGTCACGAGCTCCCCCTGGTGGCCTGGAGTGTGAAACGTGTTGCATGTTTGTGATACCTGGATGCAGTTATCCTTCTTTGTATCCAAATGTAGCATCACTCTCCCTGAGAGGAAAGCAATACCACTACGACGACCAGGACCCTGGGGCGCCGCATATAGGTATATAAACATGTATGTATAAATTGGTAAATGTACAGATAGATGTTTATGTCTATGTTTACAGATACTTATTATTATTATTATTATTTTTATAGCACCATTGATTCCATGGTGCTGTACACGAGAAGGGGTTACATACAGGTTACAAATATAAAATACTGTGAACAAACTAACGCTGACAGACTGGTACAAAAAAGAGAGCGCCTTGACCTTGCTGGCTTACAGTCTACAGGATAATGGGAAAGGAGACAGTAGAGAAGGGTGTTGTAACAGCTTTGATGGTGATGAGGTGACAGCAAGGTCATGGCAGGCTGCAAGCCTTCCTGAAGAGGTAGGTTTTCAAGATCCATCTGCTAGTTACAAATATTGCAGATAGCCAGATATGCTGAGGCACAGAATTCCAGAGGAGGGGGGACAATTAGGAGAAGCCTTGAAGGCAATTGTGTGAGGAACATTTGAGTGTGGAGGATATTAGGAGGACTTGGGAGGACCAGAGGTCATGTGTTGGAAGATATTGGAAGATTAGTTTGGAGATGTTTGGAGGAGACAGATTATGGATGGCTTTGTAGGTCAATGTTAGCAGATTGAACTAGATACATTGGGGAATTGGGTACCACTGGTTGTACTCGTGTATATATGTGTATTTGCATGCTATCCATGCATGTAAGTACATATATATGTGTACATAGGTATCCCCTGTGCTCCCCCATATTCCAGAGATTGTCCCCTGTGGAGACACAGCAATGTATCTTAATTAACTAGATGACTATTTTTAGCAAGCCAGAAAGAATAGACTGTTTACTGATATGCTAATTATGCATTGTGTAGGTCAGAAAGAGGAGGAAAAACTATGCAAATAGATTAAATAATAACGTAATGCTACTTGATCTCATCTCTATTCTTACCCTTTATGTCAATACTAAATGGAGGACACTTGTTAAGTATAAAAAGAGGTTACATGCCTCTATTGAGAGTGACAGAGAGACAGACAGAGATTCAGCCAAGACATCCAGACATGCAAAGGACAAGAGACAGAACAGCAGCCAATACATCATCATGGCTCCATCATGAGGTCCACAGATTCATTATTCTACAGGATGCTGACCTAGGGGATGGTTGGATTGGAAGAATACAGGTCTGCTAGATTGACCATCGCCGAACCATGGATACGTTTGGAGAAAGCAATGATTTGGACCCGCCATTTGCCTGGCCCCATGGAGATGTTCGGAGAAGCCAGGTTGTGACCCTGGGGTCAACTGGCCTTTTACCTCAATGGACTGTCATATTCTTAATCTTGTCACAACCTCCTCTCTGTGTGTGCGTCACAGGTGCGGTAGTCAACCCTGGAAGATGAAGCAAGGTTGTGACCCTTCGGTCAGCTGGACCTGAATGGACTATCATCTTCCTACATTTGTCATTACTTTCTCTCTGTGTGCATGCCACAGATGGGGTAGTCGACCCTGGAAGCTTTGAAGTAACAGCTGCCATTATCCCAGCGAGTCAGCGGAAGGGTGAGACTCTGCAATGTGCGCCATCTTGGGGTATTTTACTGGGACTGTTCTACATGTTATCTGCCTGTTTTGTGGTTCAATAAAACATTGCAACACATTGGCGAAACAATACCTGGTCAATGCGGTTCCGGCTAGTGGACCTGGGCGTCTGCCAACCCCCGTGTCTCCACATCCCCTTTATAATAATGCCCCCATATGCTTTTGTTTAGATATGCCCAATACAAGAAATGTCTGGGTATATCAACAGAAGATAGGCTGATGTCCATCTGTTGTCTGTGGCTAATTACCATGTCAGGAGATAATAATAATAATAATCTTTATTTTTATATAGCGCTAACATATTCCGCAGCGCTTTACAGTTTTGCACACATTATCATCACTGTCCCCAATGGGGCTCACAATCTAGAATCCCTATCAGTATGTCTTTGGATAACTACTCTGCTGGAACAATAGGATCAAACAGATCCTTTGCTCTGGCAGCAGCCTCTGCCTGCAGGGGTCTGGATGCCAGCTCTGATATAATCATATCAGTGGGGGAACCTGGCACTTCAAAGTTCCCTGCCTGCACACATGCAGGAAGCTGGTGGAGGGCGTGGCCACATGAGAACACTCTCTGGCAGCACCAGCACTCTCTCTTTTCTGCTCTGCCTGCCCCACCTGACCTACCTCCCTCTCCAGCCCCACATGTCCTTTGTGTCCCAGCCCCATGCGCTACCACAACTCTTCAGCCCTGCTCCCCTGTCTCTATGTCCTCCCTCTCCAGCGTTCACTGCTGCCTCATACAGCAGCCCTTCTCTCTGCACACAGCCCCTTCAGCCCTGCTCCCCACGTCCTCCTTGTATGCAGCAGACCGCAGCCTTTCACACTCTGTTGCTCACCTACATAAGCCCTGGGTCCCCTCTGGCTGCAGCAACCCATCTCCCACCATCAAGCAGCTGTGGTCACGGTCAATCAGCACCGTCAGACTAGGCTAACTATCACTGCTATTATCGCTTTGTAGACCATAGGGACAGTGTAGTGATAGGTGGGTGGGATATAACCATTAATGTATGTATGTCTTTAAGTAAGTGGGTGGGAAGTATAATTAGATTGTGGGTGTAAGTATATATTAGTATTGTGTGCTATACTGTGGTAGTGTGATTATTTAGAAGTATATTAACTGTAGACTTGTGTGTAATATATTTAATTGAAATACGGTTTTGTCTCAGTCGCTGTTCATATAGTATATTATAAAGGAGTGTGTAAAAGGTGAGGTATTAGGAGAATATTGGTTATTGATAGCCAAGCCTGACAATAATTAATGGCAAACATTATTGGCAAAACAGCCCATACTGTTGCGGTTTTGTTTATTGTTTTTTTTCACTCTGTAAATATCTCATTGTATATTGTAAGCTCTTACGAGCAGGGTCGTCATTATCTTTGCTTTAATTATTCTATTGATATTTGCTTTTTAAAGGGGTTTTCCCATGAACAAAAATTCATTTTAAAAACTGTCTGTGTCTGACCGTGTACCAAACATACCACAACTCCTGGGGGGTGGAGGGCGGGGAGGAGTCAACACTGACATTGCAGCAGGAGATCGCAGAGGATAAATTTTGTGAGGTAAAATATTTTTAAAAAACACAGTGAAATTTTACCTCACAAAATGAATCCCCTGCTGTAATGTCAGTATTGTCTTTTGCTTCCTCCCCTGCCCAGGAGATGTGGTATGTTCCGTACATGGTCAGACATAGTAAATTTTTAAAATGAACTTTCGTTCGTGGGAAAACCCCTTTAATGTGACCGGCTTCATCTGCCTGTACACACGTCGCGCATCTGCCACCGAGATCAGCCAAATGATTAACTGAACCTGTGCATAATTCATGCATTGATGCCATCTTTGTGCAGACAGATAGCGGCGGTCACTTTAAAACTGCGCATGCACTCCTCATGTACAAAGATGGCAGCAGTCAGTGTATCATTCGGCTGATCCCGGCGGCAGCGTGTTCGCGACAGTGTTCCGCTGATGGTATCGCACCAAGAGGCTGGGTGAGTGTGTGTGACTGTGTGTGAGAGTGTGTGAGTGTGAATGTGTGTGTGTGTGTGTGTGTGTGTGTGTGGTGCATTCGGCGTATAGAGTGTGTGTGTGTTTGGTGTGACGGTGTTCCGCTGGTGGTACCGCACAATAGGTTGGTACCAGCAGCAGTTTCCATATTGAAACACCCATCACTTGGGTGTCCCAATATGGCAGTCGGTTAACTTCCTCTGCTTGGAATTCTGGGATATGGTGACATCTGGACAGAACAGGAAATTAAAACATTACAAGGCAATTATATAAATAGCTTGTTATGACTTGTATACAACCCCCGGCAAAAATTATGGAATCACCGGCCTTGGAGAATGTTCATTCAGTTGTCTAATTTTGTAAAAAAAAAAAAGCAGATCTTGTGCCATACAAGACTAAAGTCATTTCAAATGGCAACTTTCTGGCTTTAAGAAACCCTAAAAGAAATCAAGAACAAAAAATGAGGTAGTCAGTAATGGTTACTTTTTTAACCAACGTAGAGAAAAACTTATGGAATCACTCAATTTTGAGGAACAAATTATGGAATCACCCTGTAAATTTTCATACCCAAAAATAACACCTGCATCAAATTAGATTTGCTCGTTAGTATGCATCTAAAAAGGAGTGATTACAATTTGGAGAGCTGTTGCACCAAATGGACTGACATGAATCATGGCTCCAACATGAGAGATGTCAATTGAAACAAAGGAGAGGATTATCAAAGTCTTAAAATCATCACGCAATGTTGCGTTCACAGTCAGCTGTGTCTAAAATCTGGACCAAATACAAACAACATGGGAAGGTTGTTAAAGGCAAACATACTGGTAGACCAAGGAAGACATCAAAGTGTCGAGACCGGAAACTTCAAGCAATATGTCTCCAAAACAGGAAATGGGTGGAAACTGGAGTCAATGTCTGTGACTGAACAGTAAGAAACCGCCTAAACGAAATGGGATTTACAGAAAAGCTAAACGAAAGCCATCATTAACACCTAAACAGAAAAAAACAAGGTTACAATGGGCTAAGGAAAAACAATCGAGGACTGTGGATGAGTGGAGTTAAATCATATTCAGTGATGAATCACGCATCTGCATTGGGCCAGGTGATGATGCTGGAACTTTTGTTTGGTGCCGTTCCAATGAGATGCCTGAAGAGAATATGCAAATTTCCACAGTGATTGATGATATGGGGCTGCATGTCAGGTAAAGGCACTGGGGAGATGGCTGTCATTACATCTTCAATAAATGCACAAGTTTATGTTGATATTTTGGACACTTTTCTTATCCCAATTACTGAAAGGACATTTGGGGATGATGAAATCATTTTTCAAGATGATAATGCATCCTGCCATAGAGCACAAATTATGAAAACTGTTATGATCTGGTGGCCTAGGAGCAGCATGAGACGGACTCTGGAGAAGGTGGTCCCTGTACTGACCGCAAACCCTGAACCTAGCAGCGCAACTAAAAGTAGCTGTGGGGGGTACCTAACACTCCCTAGACCCCTCGACACAGCCTAAGAGCTAACTTCCCCTAAAGACAGAAACAAGAAACCTATCTTGCCTCAGAGAAAATCCCCAAAGGATAGATAGCCCCCCACAAATATTGACTGTGAGAGGAGAGGGAAATAACATACGCAGACATGAAATCAGAATTTAGCATAGGAGGCCATACTAGCTAAAAAGAAAGAATAGAACAGAGTACTATGCGGTCAGTATTAAAACACTAGAAAATATCCACCACAGAAAATACAAATCACCACATCTGACTAAAGACATGGAGGGTATATCTGCATCTCCAGAGCCACAGCTTGGCTGCAAAAAATCCTTCACGGACAAAGCTGGACAAGACAAAACATGAATATGCACAGAACTATAAGGTCCACAGCAGGTGGACAGCAAAAACAAAGCCAGGACTTATCTTTGTAGAAAAGCACAGCAAACAGGAGAGACCAGAAGGGAAGTGAATCCTCCAAAAACAATGGACAACTGGCACTGACTAAAGGATAAAGCAAGGCTATATAGCCCAGCCCAAATTGCAAAAAATAGATACACCTGATAAATGCTGCGATCCAACTACCGCAGCACTACCACTCATAACTACCGGAGGGAGCCCAAGAGCAGAATTCACAACAGTACCCCCCCTTGAGGAAGGGGCACCGAACCCTCACCAGAGCCCCCAGGCCGATCAGGACGAGCCAAATGAAAGGCACGAACCAAATCGTCAGCATGAACATCGGAGGCAACAACCCAAGAATTATCCTCCTGGCCATAACCCTTCCATTTGACCAGATACTGAAGCTTCGGCCTCGAAAAACGAGAATCCAAAATCTTCTCAACCACATACTCCAACTCCCCATCAATCAACACCGGGGCCGAAGGATCAACAGAGGGCACAACGGGCACCACATACTTCCGCAACAAAGATCTATGGAACACATTATGGATGGAAAAAGAGGCTGGAAGGGCCAAACGAAAAGACACTGGATTGATAATCTCAGAAATCCTATTAGGACCAATAAACCGAGGCTTGAACTTAGGGGAAGAAACCTTCATAGGAACATGACGGGAAGACAACCAGACCAAATCCCCAACCCGAAGCCGGGAACCAACACACCGACGACGGTTAGCAAAACGCTGAGCCTCCTCCTGAGACAACACCAAATTGTCCACCACATGAGCCCAAATCTGCTGCAGCCTGTCAACCACAGAATCCACACCAGGACAATCAGAAGGCTCAACCTGCCCTGAAGAAAAACGAGGATGAAAACCAAAATTACAAAAAAAAGGCGAAACAAAGGTAGCAGAACTAGCCCGATTATTAAGGGAAAACTTGGCCAATGGCAAGAAAGCCACCCAATCATCCTGATCAGCAGACACAAAGCATCTCAAATAAGTTTCCAAAGTCTGATTAGTTCGCTCGGTTTGGCCATTTGTCAGAGGATGAAATGCGTAAGAAAAAGACAAATCAATGCCCAGCCTAGCACAAAAGGCCCGCCAAAACCTAGAAACAAACTGGGAACCTCTATCGGACACAATATTCTCTGGAATGCCATGCAAACGAACCACATGCTGAAAAAACAACGGAACCAAATCAGAAGAGGAAGGCAATTTAGGCAAAGGTACCAAATGAACCATCTTAGAAAACCGGTCACAAACCACCCAGATAACAGACATCCTCTGGGAAACCGGAAGCTCTGAAATAAAATCCATAGAAATATGCGTCCAAGGTCTCTCAGGGACCGGCAAAGGCAGAAGCAACCCACTAGCGCGGGAACAGCAAGGCTTAGCCCGAGCACAAATCCCACAGGACTGCACAAAAGAACGCACATCCCGCGACAAAGAAGGCCACCAAAAGGACCTACCAACCAAATCTCTGGTACCAAAAATCCCAGGATGGCCAGCCAACACAGAACAATGAACCTCAGAAATCACTTTACTAGTCCATCTATCCGGAACAAACAGTTTCCCCACTGGACATCGGTCAGGTTTATTAGCCTGAAATTCCTGAAGAGCCCGTCGTAAATCAGGGGAGATGGCAGAAAGAATCACCCCTTCCTTCAGAATGCCGACCGGCTCAAGAACCCCAGGGGAATCAGGAAAAAAACTCCTAGAGAGGGCATCCGCCTTAACATTCTTAGTACCAGGAATATACGAGACCACAAAATCAAAATGGGAGAAAAACAGGGACCATCGAGCCTGTCTAGGATTCAGTCGTTTGGCAGACTCGAGGTAAATCAGATTCTTATGATCGGTCAGGACCACAATACGGTGCTTGGCCCCCTCAAGCCAATGTCGCCATTCCTCAAATGCCCACTTCATAGCCAACAACTCCCGATTGCCGACATCATAATTGCGTTCCGCAGGCGAAAACTTCCGAGAAAAGAAGGCACACGGTTTCATCAAGGAACCATCAGAATTCCTCTGGGACAAAACGCCCCCTGCCCCAATCTCAGACGCGTCAACCTCAACCTGAAATGGAAGAGAAACGTCCGGCTGACGCAACACAGGGGCAGAAGTAAATCGGCGTTTAAGCTCCTGAAAGGCAGAAACAGCCGCGGAGGACCAATTCGTCACATCAGCGCCTTTCTTCGTCAAATCGGTCAGAGGTTTAACCACACTGGAGAAGTTGGCAATGAAACGACGATAAAATTAGCAAAGCCAAAGAATTTCTGAAGGCTCTTCACAGATGTGGGCTGAATCCAATCATGAATGGCCTGAACCTTAACCGGATCCATTTCTATAGATGAGGGAAAAAAAATGAAACCCAAAAAAGAAACCTTCTGCACTCCAAAGAGGCACTTTGACCCCTTCACAAATAAAGCATTATTGCGGAGGATCTGAAATACCATCCTGACCTGTTTCACATGAGTCTCCCAATCATTGGAAAAAATCAAAATATCATCCAAATATACAACCATGAATTTATCAAGATAACTCCGAAAGATATCATGCATGAAGGATTGGAACACAGATGGGGCATTAGAGAGTCCGAATGGCATCACAAGGTATTCAAAATGGCCTTCGGGCGTATTAAATGCAGTTTTCCTTTCGTCACCCTGCTTAATACGAATACGATTATATGCCCCTCGAAGGTCAATCTTAGTAAACCAGCTAGCCCCCTTAATCCTAGCAAACAAACCAGTAAGCAAAGGCAAAGGGTATTGAAATTTGACCGTGATCTTATTCAAGAGGCGATAATCAATACAGGGTCTCAAGGAGCCATCCTTCTTGGCAACAAAAAAGAACCCCGCTCCCAACGGTGAAGAAGATAGCCGAATATGCCCCTTATCCAAAGACTCCTTAAAGGGACACTGTCACCTGAATTTGGAGGGAACAATCTTCAGCCATGGAGGCGGGGTTTTGGGGTTTTTGATTCACCCTTTCCTTACCCGCTGGCTGCATGCTGGCTGCAATATTGGATTGAAGTTCATTCTCTGTCCTCCATAGTACACGCCTGTGCAAGGCAAGATTGCCTTGTGCAGACATGTACTACGGAGGACAGAGAATGAACTTCAATCCAATATTGCAGCCAGCATGCAGCCAGCGGGTAAGGAAAGGGTGAATCAAAAACCCCAAAACCCCGCCTCCATGGCTGAAGATTGTTCCCTCCAAATTCAGGTGACAGTGTCCCTTTAATGTAGCTCCGCATAGCTGCATGTTCTGGCACAGACAGGTTGAAAAGTCGGCCCTTAGGGACTAAAGGATAAAGCAAGGCTATATAGCCCAGCCCAAATTGCAAAAAATAGATACACCTGATAAATGCTGCGATCCAACTACCGCAGCACTACCACTCATAACCACCGGAGGGAGCCCAAGAGCAGAATTCACAACAGGAAACATTCCTTGAAAAAAGACACATAAAGTCAATATCATGGTCTGCAAATAGTCTGGATCTCAATCCAATTGAAAATCTTTGGTGGAAGTTGAAGAAAATGGTCTATGACAAGGCTTCAACCTGCAAAGCTGACCTGGCAACAGCAATCAGAGAAGGTTGGAGCCAGATTGATGAAGAGTACTGTTTGACACTCATTAAGTCCATGCCTCAGAGACTGCAAGCTGTTATAAAAGCCAGCAACAAAATACCAGTGACGAGTGATTGCATGCCCTTCGTGTGCGCACGGTGATTACGAACCAAGCAATGGGGTGTACCCATTTACCAGACTGGCGTATGTGCAGATTAATAGCAGACAAATACCTGGTGTACCTCTCCTGCCACTCCTACCTTGTGTATGAAAATGCTCTGTTGTTAAAACTGTTCGGGTAGAGCTATCCGATAGCGCTATCCATGAAGAACGTGAACGGGTAGAGCTATCCCATAGCCCTATTCCTAAAGGAAATGAACGGGTAGAGCTATCCAATAGCGCTATTACTCAATGTTCCTGAGCGTAAGCTATTTCACATGGTTGAGCGCACTTGGAATCTGCCCCCAAAGCCCTGCCCATGCCCAATGTTTGGTTGGTAGGAGTTAGTTCCGCTTTTGTGTACAAAATTTTTTGGCTTTTACAATTCTTAAAAAGCTTAATAAAAGACTTCTTTGTACATATAGTTGACAGTAAACCATTTGTCAACGTTAGGAATAAGTTTACCTTGCTTTGGTGTCTCAAATATTTTGACCCTTATTTGTTGGCTTTTCCTTCCCCTGGAGAAAGCCACATATAACTGCCCGTGTAAAAACACTGGAAGAGGCAAATAAAATCCTACAATATCCAAGGACTGTCCCTGAGATTTATTGATGGTCATTGGAAAAGCCAGCATGACAGGAAACTGACGCTGTTGCATCTGGACTGGCAAGTTTTTATCTTTGGAAATCAGGACAATTCTTGGAATAAGAACTGTCTGACCCTTTACTTGTCTATTTAAAGCAACGGCATGAATAACGTTTGCTTTTAAGCTTTTCACATAAAGCCTTGTGCCATTGCAAAGGCCAAGCTTTCTGTTAAGATTACGCAGGAGCATAATTACAGATCCTGGTTTCAGTTTTAGTTCATGAGGAGGCATCCCAGTGGGATTGAAAGAGTTAAGAAACTCTACAGGGTAATCTGTGAAAATCATACCCTTCTTTTCCGCAATTGTGTCGATGGAGCGATATGTTGAGTGTTCACCTTGAAATTTTGTCGTTCAAGGCGTGAACATCGTCATTCAATGGCGAAAGAATTGCTTTATTGGCAATTGCTTCTACCGTTGCATCAGTAATCTCAATTGAGTCACCAAAAATAGCTGTAATTAAATCACCCTCGTGAATAGAATTCGGGATTTGAATTGTGTCTTGTGGTAGACCATAGACATTTGACAACTCTCCATTGCCAAGTTTTAGTAACCATGAGTTGTACTCAACTTCGTCATGAGACGTTCTCATATTCTGTTGTAACTGGAACCATGATAACTGATTCCTTGATTTTGAGTATTTAATGGTGGACTGTACAATTTGTGCTCTTTTTCCACCTTCCACTGTTGGTAGAGTTTGACGAAAGTCACCACCATTTATGAAAAGTTTTCCACCAAATGGTCTTTTTTTCCATATATGTCTTGGAACAAATTATCCACAGCGTTCATATTAAAACAGGGAGTCATTGTTACTTTCTCCCAAATAGCGACAGATGACTCCCTAAGATCCTTTGCTTGAAGTGAGGTTTGCTTAATTTTTGACACTGTGGTCTCATTTTTTGTAATTCCAAGGCAAAACTTGGAATGATAGGTGCTACCGTTTTGTAGTAATGTAGCTTCCAATTCAGTGGAGGCTACTGAGCAAATAGACTTCTTTTCTGCTTGTAGTGTCTTGTGCGAGCAGTTGTACAAAAATGTCTTCCCACTGCATCCTGGGCCGTCCAGAAAAAAACAGTGTGAGCTAGTGTTGTCTGGCTGTGATGCAGCATTGACTGCTTGCATAATTGCATCGAAACCTCATTTTCTGAGCTTCATTAAGCATAGCTTTCAATTGCTAAGCCTCCTGCTTTATTACAGCATAATTCAGTTGGTCCAGTATTTTATCTGGAACATTTATTGGAGTTGGCAATCCGTAGTCAGCACAGGACTTTTTAATTCTTAAGAGCACTTCATTAATATCATGAAGAGCCAGTTGCCCAGGAATTTCTGGAGTATACCGCCTGGTATACTCCTCCATAAATTCGGTTTTATATATTTTTGCCATAATGCCAATGGTTTAGCTGGTTCCCCATATACACAAATGATAGCAAATAATTTGCGAAGTTGGTAGGGCATTTGTAAAGTGATTGCATCAATTATACTGTCTTCCCATTGGGAATCGTCTTTCAAAAGATGAAGATCAATGCATGCATTTTTAGATGTGTCATGCACGACGCCATTGACAGTCCTTAAGTCAGCATAAGACTTTGCTCCTCTTACGTGAAGTAAAAGGAGTCTTAGGTAATACAGCTCACCATCTGGTAAAGAGACTGTATACATTCGGGCAATTGTTTTCCCAAATTGAGCCCGTCGTTGTTTCCATCCTTCTAGCACAGCTTTTCTATCCCAGACATAGTGTTCAGGGATTTCACTGTACAAATACTGACGGGCGGAAACGTAAATTCTGTTTAGCTCAAAATAAGCCTGCAGAGTAGAGGCTTTTGAGTCTGAAATACCCATATCCACATTACCATCTTTGAAAAACACTTGCTGCATGCTTTCACGGTGAACAGCAAGCCTTTTAATGGTATGTGAAGCATCATGCATTTTATTTTTTTCTGATTCTCCACATTACCTCAGGGGCGCTTATATACCGAGAGTCTTGGTTCATGGCTGGTTCATTCCAGTTTAATGTATCAAACTTGATATTGGCACAGTCATGTCCTTTGTATACATATTTGAAAAGATATTTAACACTTTATTGAAGCACATATCTCAACATTCATATGGCAATTGTACTTGATTAATAAATAAGGGTTGTATGGAACTACCCATCTATTGTCAATTTCTTGCGTTCCTCGTCTGGTTTTCCCAATATGGCGTCGACGATACTGTGGGTAACCATCAACATTGGGGTCTGTCTCTGTATTATATTCCTTTGGGAATTTTTTTGCGCATTGACCATCTGTGATGCATATAGCACCAGGTTGATCTTCGCCACATGGGCCATGAATCATGTACTTCATCACTGCCTCATGCAGTTTTGGATTTGCTGTCTCAATTCCAGCAGAGACCAAATCGTCAATTATTTCTTTGCCCCTCGGTTTATATTCCTCTCTGAGGATTAAGAGCATGTGAGGGTGTGGTAGTCCACACTTTTGAAATTCTATTACATGCACATAGGCAACTACACGGCCAAAAATGTGTTTTTTCAAAATCTCGTTAAGCACGGCTTGGAGTTTGATTTTAAATACTCGTGCAACCAAATCTGGCTTGAACTCTGGCCTTTGCCATGATTCTAAGTTTTCAGTCATTTCTTTCCACTTTGGGCTACAGGTCATCATAACAAAAATATCTGGCTTTCCGAATTTTCAAACAATTGTCATGCCGTTTTGGTAATTTTGCTGCATAGCTCTTGGGCTTCCAATGAAAGTGGACGGTAAAATTACTGGTGTCCCAGTTTTTGGCCCTTGGTGTAATGCAGCATTATGGATGGGATCCATGACGCAAACATTAATGTTATAAAGGCACAGATGATTGGCCTCGGGGAGACCAAAACATCCAACACCGCGGAGACACCATCACGTGTTTCTCAACGCAGTGATTCCAGAACACTGCCCCCATCCCTTATGGGAAATATGCAGATGCATTTAAAGAAGCTGCGGAGACACCATCACGTGTTTCTCGACGCAAGCAGTGAATAGCCATGCTTGGCATAGGTGGCTTTCCTTTATAGGATGCTGCCCTTCCTGTGGTTGTTCCTTCCCGGTGAAAGGCCTGGCTATTCACTGCTTGCGTCGAGAAACACGTGATGGTGTCTCCGCAGCTTCTTTACATGCATCTGCATATTTCCCATAAGGGATGGGGGCAGTGTTCTGGAATCACTGCGTTGAGAAACACGTGATGGTGTCTCCGCGGTGTTGGATGTTTTGGTCTCCCCGAGGCCAATCATCTGTGCCTTTATAGCCTTTTTACTAGGCACTGCTCCTAATAGCCAGATTCCTACTCCACACTGATGAGGGGCAAAAACCCCGAAACAGCTGTCTGTGGATGGATACCATGCTTGGCATAGGTGGCTTTCCTTTATAGGATGCTGCCCTTCCCGTGGTTGTTCCTTCCCGGTGAAAGGCCTGGCTATTCACTGCTTGCATCGAGAAACACGTGATGGTGTCTCCGCAGCTTCTTTACATGCATCTGCATATTTCCCATAAGGGATGGGGGCAGTGTTCTGGAATCACTGCGTTGAGAAACACGTGATGGTGTCTCCGCAGTGTTGGATGTTTTGGTCTCCCCGAGGCCAATCATCTGTGCCTTTATAACCTTTTTACTAGGCACTGCTCCTAATAGCCAGATTCCTACTCCACACTGATGAGGGGCAAAAACCCCGAAACAGCTGTCTGTGGATGGATACCATGCTTGGCATAGGTGGCTTTCCTTTATAGGATGCTGCCCTTCCCGTGGTTGTTCCTTCCCGGTGAAAGGCCTGGCTATTCACTGCTTGCATCGAGAAACACGTGATGGTGTCTCCGCAGCTTCTTTACATGCATCTGCATATTTCCCATAAGGGATGGGGGCAGTGTTCTGGAATCACTGCGTTGAGAAACACGTGATGGTGTCTCCGCGGTGTTGGATGTTTTGGTCTCCCCGAGGCCAATCATCTGTGCCTTTATAGCCTTTTTACTAGGCACTGCTCCTAATAGCCAGATTCCTACTCCACACTGATGAGGGGCAAAAACCCCGAAACAGCTGTCTGTGGATGGATACCATGCTTGGCATAGGTGGCTTTCCTTTATAGGATGCTGCCCTTCCCGTGGTTGTTCCTTCCCGGTGAAAGGCCTGGCTATTCACTGCTTGCGTCGAGAAACACGTGATGGTGTCTCCGCAGCTTCTTTGCAAACATTAATGTTGACGCGTAATGCCTTTTGATTTTGTTTTATATATTCGATCCTATCGGATTCAATTTTGACGTAACTGTCAACGATAAATTGTTGTGTCAACTTCCCAGCATTTAAAAGTGGATTGAACTCGTCACAAATGGCAAGCCTGTATGCATAGTACTGCGACAGGGTGATTTTTTTCTAGTCTATCTTGATCCACTGGTATGGATGTTAGATGAATGTCACCAATTCCTTGATGTTGCACACTTAGGGCAATTGGAGTTGTCAGATTTATTGTCCATCCACTGTCCCCATATGGGAATAGAAGTGGATATGCCATTGCATCACACTTTCTGTAAAGAAAGCTGATTTGAACAGTTTGGTTTTCACTTTTCAGGTGAACTCTGATGTCCCTATTAAATGGGGGTTCACCCATTGCATTTTGATAAATTATAGCTACTTCATTGCACCTTGGTGCATTGTAGCACCTCTGGATATCATTAGTGTTGTGCGATACCTTCCGATATCCAGAAGTATCAGTATCGGATTGGAGCGGCCGATATTCAAAAAATATCGGATATCGCCGATACCGATACCTGATACCAATGCAAGTCAATGGGACAAAAATATTGGAATTAAAATAAACCCTTTCTTTCCTTGTAGGTTAATTCTACATGAAGGAAAACAACTAAGAATAATGTAGGATGTATTGGGGGAGGTGGAGGAGACATTAAAGGCATAGATGTTTAGCCCAATCAAATGGAATAGCAGGAATTCATTTTTTTGAAGACGTTCGGAGTTACAAAGCTATTGACTATGTTACGATTTTTTATATTTAGTCAGATATTTATGTTTCACTACTTCCATGCTGTTCCCCTTCTTTTTAACTTCTCCCACACTTTCTTCATCATCATCCTCAGCAGCATCATCTTTTCCATCAACTTATCCTTCACCTTATTCATCTTCTTTTTCTTCACCTTCTTCGTATTATTTTTTTTTTTACATTTTTCATATTCTTTTTATTCAACTATTATTCTTCTTCATAATCAACTTCTTCATCTTCTTCATATTCTTCTTCTTCATCATATTCTTATTTGTGACAGCCAGGCCTTCCTGTAGTTGTTATCTATAAAACTTTGAAGATTACACCTTCTGTTCTGCCTGTCACAAAAGATTTACAACAGGATTTGTCCGTGTTCAGTTTGGCCTGCAGCAGCAGGTTTTTTCCAGGGGCACCACGAGGAGGAACGGACTCACCCCCATACACTACTTAGTCTTCTTCTGCTTATAATTTAGATAATATCTTTTGCTCTGATTTTTTGTCTTATGCTTAATGTTCTGCTTTTTGTTCTGCAGCTTCTTGTTCTTCTGCTTCTCGGTCTTCAGGGTCGTCATCTTTAGGGTCTTGAACTTGGAAATGTAGGAGAAGGTACAAGAGCCAATGGAACTACCGAGGACCAGCTGACCTTACTGGAACCTGGTTACTAAGCTGGAGGTACCCGTGCCAGAAAGCACTACCAAGGACCACCTGACGTTGGTGGAACTCGGATACCCAAAAGGAGGCACCTAAGCCAAAGGCTCTGCCCGGAACCAGCTGATGGTACTGGAACCAGGATGGGTAGCAGAAGGTACAAGAGCAAAAGACAGTGCCGAGAACCAGCTGACGGTACTGGAACCCGGATGGCTAGCTGAAGGTACAAGAGCCAATGGAACAAACGAGGACAAGCTGACGTTACTGGAACCCGGTTACTAAGCAGGAGGTACCCGTGCCAGAAAGCACTACCAAGGACCACCTGACGTTGGTGGAACTCGGATACCCAAAAGGAGGCACCTAAGCCAAAGGCTCTGCCCGGAACCAGCTGATGGTACTGGAACCAGGATGGGTAGCAGAAGGTACAAGAGCAAAAGACAGTGCCGAGAACCAGCTGACGGTACTGGAACCCGGATGGCTAGCTGAAGGTACAAGAGCCAATGGAACAAACGAGGACAAGCTGACGTTACTGGAACCCGGTTACTAAGCAGGAGGTACCCATGCCAGAAAGCACTACCAAGGACCACCTGACGTTGGTGGAACTTGGACACCCAGAAGGAGGCACTTAAGCCAAAGGCTCTGCCCGGAACCAGCTGACGGTACTTGAACCAGGGGGACCTATTCAAGCTTGTGTTCCTAAGAACCAGCTAATAGTACTGGAACTCTTTCACCCACCTCACTCTACCCCTCCACCCGACCTATCCATCAATGTCCATGGCTGCTCACTTTCCCCGGTCCCACACGCTCGGTGCCTCCGGGTGATACTCAGATGCATCTGCTCTTCGCCAGTCATGACACTGGCTGCCCATTCATTACAGGATACAATTCAAAGTACTTGTTCTCACCCACAAAGCTCTCCACAGTGCGGCACCCCCATACATCTCCTCCCTCATTTCAGCACTAATGCTGCACAAGGAAAAGGTGGCTCTTTTAATTATGCTCTTTGCACACGCTGAAGTTAACACTTATAAAATGTGTCCCCTAATACCCTGAAACCGTCCCGGAGGCGGGACTTTCCTTCTTAATGAGACGCAGCACAGCCGTCATTCACACCCCCTTGGCGCCGTGTTAAACTTTGGGCATGCACAGTTAGCGCTGCCCGTCTTCTGACATCATTTGTTGTCAGGCAGGCTGCGCCTGTGCGGCTGCCCTGCCACAGATCCTGCCCCGCAGTGTCTTCTGATTTATTCACACTGCGGACCTGGGATTCATGGGCATGCGCAGTGCATATCTTCGCCTCTCACTCATCTCCTTCCACCTTCTTCACACTGTGCCACGTCAGCTGATCCCAAATCGCATGCCACGGCCATGACACGGCACAGTCTGAAGAGGTGGAAGAAGATGAGTGAGAGGCCAATATATGCACTGTGCATGCCCATGAATCCCAGGCCCGCAGTGTCTTCACATTTATTCACACTGTGAGCCTGGGATTTATGGGCATGCGCAGTGCATATCTTCGCCTCTCACTCATCTCCTTCCAACTTCTTTAGACTGTGCTGTGTCAGCTGATCCCAAATCGTATGCCACGACCGTGACGCAGCACCAGGGGTGGATTAAGGGTAGCCAGGGCCCTAGGCTGTTCAGACACTGTGGGCCCCCCGGGTCATGTGACGGGGGTCATGTGACGGGGGTTGTGACGGGGGTCATGTGGCATACCCGAGCCAGATTATTCCAGAAAAATGGCCGGGCCCTACTCTACTGTAACCTATTAAATATTTGTTAAAATCTGCAATACAATTTAGGTATATTTTGACCAATAATATCACATACAAGGAACAAATACCACCGCACCATGACCAGACCACAAATTACAACCACAGTGATCGAATAATATCACATACAAGGAACAAATACCACCGCACCATGTCAAGACCGCATATTACCACTTGGTGACCAAATAGCACATACAAGGGACAAATACCACAACACCATTTCCAGACCACATATTACCACCACATAGTGACTGAATACTACAATACTGATCAGTAATAAAAAAAAAAACCAAACAAACAAACAAACACAATACTATCACTATAAGTGCCAGTATTCACAGGAGATCTGTACTTTGTATTACCTCTACACAGACACTGCATACTGAGATCACTGGTGGTATTATACACAGGAGCTCTGTACAGGTCCTTCTAAAAAAATTAGCATATAGTGTTAAATTTCATTATTTACCATAATGTAATGATTACAATTAAACTTTCATATATTATAGATTCATTATCCACCAACTGAAATTTGTCAGGTCTTTTATTGTTTAAATACTGATGATTTTGGCATACAACTCCTGATAACCCAAAAAACCTGTCTCAATAAATTAGCATATCAAGAAAAGGTTCTCTAAACGACTTATTACCCTAATCTTCTGAATCAACTAATTAACTCTAAATACATGCAAAAGATACCTGAGGCTTTTATAAACTCCCTGCCTGGTTCATTACTCAAAACCCCCATCATGGGTAAGACTAGCGACCTGACAGATGTCAAGAAGGCCATCATTGACACCCTCAAGCAAGAGGGTAAGACCCAGAAAGAAATTTCTCAACAAATAGGCTGTTCCCAGAGTGCTGTATCAAGGCACCTCAATGGTAAGTCTGTTGGAAGGAAACAATGTGGCAGAAAACGCTGTACAACGAGAAGAGGAGACCGGACCCTGAGGAAGATTGTGGAGAAGGACCGATTCCAGACCTTGGGGAACCTGAGGAAGCAGTGGACTGAGTCTGGTGTGGAAACATCCAGAGCCACCGTGCACAGGCGTGTGCAGGAAATGGGCTACAGGTGCCGCATTCCCCAGGTCAAGCCACTTTTGAACCATAAACAGCGGCAGAGGCGCCTGACCTGGGCTACAGAGAAGCAGCACTGGACTGTTGCTAAGTGGTCCCAAGTACTTTTTTCTGATGAAAGCAAATTTTGCATGTCATTCGGAAATCAAGGTGCCAGAGTCTGGAGGAAGACTGGGGAGAAGGAAATGCCAAAATGCCTGAAGTCCAGTGTCAAGTACCCACAGTCAGTGATGGTGTGGGGTGCCATGTCAGCTGCTGGTGTTGGTCCACTGTGTTTCATCAAGGGCAGGGTCAATGCAGCTAGCTATCAGGAGATTTTGGAGCACTTCATGCTTCCATCGGCTGAAATGCTTTATGGAGATGAAGATTTCATTTTTCAGCACGACCTGGCACCTGCTCACAGTGCCAAAACCACTGGTAAATGGTTTACTGACCATGGTATTACTGTGCTCAATTGGCCTGCCAACTCTCCTGACCTGAACCCCATAGAGAATCTGTGGGATATTGTGAAGAGAAAGTTGAGAGACGCAAGACCCAACACTCTGGATGAGCTTAAGGCCGCTATTGAAGCATCCTGGGCCTCCATAACATCTCAGCAGTGTCACAGGCTAATTGCCTCCATGCCATGCCGCATTGAAGCAGTCATTTCTGCCAAAGGATTCCCGACCAAGTATTGAGTGCATAACTGAACATTATTATTTGATGTTTTTTTTGTTTGTTATTAAAAAACACTTTTATTTGATTGGATGGGTGAAATATGCTAATTTATTGAGACAGGTTTTTTGGGTTATCAGGAGTTGTATGCCAAAATCATCAGTATTTAAACAATAAAAGACCTGACAAATTTCAGTTGGTGGATAATGAATCTATAATATATGAAAGTTTAATTGTAATCATTACATTATGGTAAATAATGAAATTTAACACTATATGCTAATTTTTTGAGAAGGACCTGTATATAATGTATATGGAATACAGTGATCACTGGTGACATAGTACACAGGAGCTCTGTATATAGTATACAGTGTATAGTGTCAGTGTATAGGTAACACTGACTCACCAGTGACGTCTCTAGGTGAAGTCCTTCATCTTTCATCCAGCAAAGACCGCCATCATTTTTTCCAGCCAGGACTCGTTTCTGCAGGAAAAAACACAGTTATCTCGAGCTCCACTTGCAGAACACATTACTTAATTTTTCACAACTTCTACATTACAACACGAAGAAAAAAAGGCGACAGTGTCACTCTGCACAGTAACAGGACCGCCCCCCCATTTAAAACACTATACTCAAAAAAATAAAATAAATACATCACTGCAGTAATAATATCCCTTAATTAGCCCCTATGGTAATAATATTCCCCACCCTGGCCCCGTGTGTCTCATTCCTGGCTCCAGCCATATGTTCTCCCATCCTGCACTCATGACTATCCATTCTACACCATATGATCTCCCCATCCTGCCCCATCTGTCTCCATCGTATCCATCCTGCCCCATGATCCAATCCTGCCCCATGTCTTTCATTCTGCCCCGTGTCTCCAATCATGCCACGTGTCTACATTCTGCCCATGCCTCCAGTCCTGCCCCCAGTGCGTCCAGCAATCTGCCCCAGTGTGTCCAGCATTGCCCCAGTGTCTCCAGCAATCTGCCCCAGTGTCTCCAGCATTGCCCCAGTGTCTCCAGCAATCTGCCCCAGTGTCTCCAGCATTGCCCCAGTGTCTCCAGCATTGCCCCAGTGTCTCCAGCAATCTGCCCCAGTGTCTCCAGCAATCTGCCCCAGTGTCTCCAGCAATCTGCCCCAGTGTCTCCAGTATTGCCCCCAGTGTGTCCTCCAGCAATCTGCTCCAGTATTGCCCCCAGTGTGTCCTCCAGCAATCTGCCCCAGTGTCTCCAGTATTGCCCCCAGTGTGTCCTCCAGCAATCTGCCCCAGTGTCTCCAGTATTGCCCCCAGTGTGTCCTCCAGCAATCTGCCCCAGTGTCTCCAGTATTGCACCCAGTGTGTCCTCCAGCAATCTGCCCCAGTGTCTCCAGTATTGCCCCCAGTGTGTCCTCCAGCAATCTGCCCCAGTGTCTCCAGCATTGCCCCAGTGTGTCCTCCAGCATTGCCCCAGTGTGTCCTCCAGCATTGCCCCCCAGTGTGTCCTCCAGCATTGCCTCCCAGTATGTTCTCCAGCATTGCCCCCCAGTGTGTCCGTTAGCTTATCAAAAAAACAAAAAAAAAAAAGTCTCCTCACCTATCCGCGCTACAGGCGGCGAGCTCCTTCCAGCAGCGCACACTCGCCGGCGACTAACAATGACGTCAGACGCCGGCGACGTGTGCGCTGCGGCCGACATCAGCTGCCAGCCTCCAATTGGCTGGCGGCTGTTGTTGTTAACTATTGATGTGCGGGCGCGCGCCCGCACATCAATAGGAAACCGCCGCAGCGCCGGAAGGGGCCCGGTGAGCAGATGAGAAGGGGCCCAATGCGGGCCCCCTCTCTCTGCCCACCGGATCCGGGGGCACATACATGCGGTGGGCATTCACAGACACAGACGATTAGTGGAGGGTCAATCTGTGCGGCAGCCCAGGGCCCCCCCAGACCACTGGGCCCTGGGCTACCGCCCATATTGACCCTCTGATAATCCGCCCCTGCGCAGCACAGTCTGAAGAAGGCGGAAGGAGATCAGTGAGAGGCCAAGATATGCACTGCGCATGCCCATGAATCCCAGGCCCGCAGTGTGAATAAATAAGACACTGCGGGGTGTAATTTCGGGCAGGGCGGCCGCACAGGCGCAGCCAGCCTGACAACAAATGATGTCAGAAGACGGGCAGCGCTAACTGCGCATGGTCAAGGGATAACATAACAGCGCTGGCTCCGGGACAGATTCAAACAACACTGAGGAGGCGGCGCCCAGCGCCAAGTTGGTATGAATGACGGTTGTGCTGCGTCTCATTAAGAAAGAAAGTCCCACCTCCAGGACGGTTTGAAGGTATGAGGGGACACATTTTATAAGTGTTTAGTTCAGCGTGTGCAAGCAGGGCTGCCACTAGAAATTTCGGGGCCCCATACTGGCAAAATTTTCGGGGCCCCCTTGAAACTCCGCCCAGGCTCCACCCCAGCCCCGCCTCCAGGCTCCACCCCTCGAACTGTCCACAGTCCCACCGCTCTCTCTTGGAAAATCTCCACTTCTCACCTATCACACATTGACAGTTCCCATCACCAGATCACACATATAGCCGGCAGCTTTTGTTTTGGCCAAAAGATTTTTTAAGCCGCCACCATAACACGGTAGACACTTTTGGTCGGGCCCTACTCTGCTGTAACCTATTAAATATTTGTTAAAATATGCAATACAATTTAGGTATATTTTTATTTATTTTTCAATTTTTAAAATGACCAATAATATCACATACAAGGAACAAATACCACAGCACTATGACCAGACCACATATTACCACCACAGTGATCGAATAATATAAAATACAAGGAACAAATACCGCTACACCATGACCAGACCGCATATTACCACCAATGACTGAATACTACAATACTGATCAGTAATAAAAAAAAAAAACCCACAATACTATCACCATCAGTGCCATTATACACAGGAGATCTGTACTTAGTATGCAGTGTCTGTGTAGAGGTAATACAGTGATCACCGGTGACATTGTACACAGGAGCTCTGTATATAATGTATAGGTAATACAGTGATCACTGGTGACATTGTACACAGGACCTCTGTATATAGTATACAGTGTATAGTGTCAGTGTATAGGTAACGCTGACTCACCAGTGACGTCTCTAGGTGAAGTCCTTCATCTTTCATCCAGCACAGACCGCCATCACTTCATCCAGCCAGGACTCGTCTCTGCAGGAAATAACACAGTTATCTCGAGTTCTGCTTGTAGAACACATTACTTAATTTTCCCAGCCTTTACATTACACCACATGAAGAACGCAACACAGTATCACTCTACACAGTAACAGGACCGCCCCCCCATTTAAAACAGTATACTCAAAAAATAAAATAAATGCATCACTGCAATAATAATATCCCTTAATTAGCTCCTATGGTAATATTCGCCATCCTAGCCCCCGTGTGTCTCATTCCTGGCGTCAGCCATATGTTCTCCCATCCTGCCCCATATGATCTCCCCATCCTGCCCCATCTGTCTCCATCGTATCCATCCTGCCCCATCTGTCTCCAATCCTGCCCCATCTGTCTCCATTCTGCCCCATCTGTGTCCAGCACTCTGCCCCATCTGTGTCCAGCACTCTGCCCCATCTGTGTCCAGCACTCTGCCCCATCTGTTTCCAATCCTGCCCCATCTGTGTCCAGCACTCTGCCCCATCTGTGTCCAATCCTGCCCCATCTGTGTCCAGCACTCTGCCCCATCTGTTTCCAATCCTGCCCCATCTGTGTCCAGCACTCTGCCCCATCTGTGTCCAGCACTCTGCCCCATCTGTGTCCAGCACTCTGCCCCATCTGTTTCCAATCCTGCCCCATCTGTGTCCAGCACTCTGCCCCATCTGTGTCCAGCACTCTGCCCCATCTGTTTCCAATCCTGCCCCATCTGTGTCCAGCACTCTGCCCCATCTGTGTCCAATCCTGCCCCATCTGTGTCCAGCACTCTGCCCCATCTGTTTCCATTCCTGCCCCATCTGTGTCCAGCACTCTGCCCCATCTGTGTCCAGCACTCTGCCCCATCTGTTTCCAATCCTGCCCCATCTGTGTCCAGCACTCTGCCCCATCTGTGTCCAGCACTCTGCCCCATCTGTTTCCAATCCTGCCCCATCGGTGTCCAGCACTCTGCCCCATCTGTTTCCAATCCTGCCCCATCTGTGTCCAGCACTCTGCCCCATCTGTGTCCAGCACTCTGCCCCATCTGTGTCCAGCACTCTGCCCCATCTGTGTCCAGCACTCTGCCCCATCTCTGTCCAGCACTCTGCCCCATCTCTGTCCAGCACTCTGCCCCATCTCTGTCCAGCACTCTGCCCCATCTTTGTCCAGCACTCTGCCCCATCTCTGTCCAGCACTCTGCCCCATCTCTGTCCAGCACTCTGCCCCATCTCTGTCCAGCACTCTGCCCCATCTGTGTCCAGCACTCTGCCCCATCTGTTTCCAATCCTGCCCCATCTGTGTCCAGCACTCTGCCCCATCTGTGTCCAATCCTGCCCCATCTGTGTCCAGCACTCTGCCCCATCTGTTTCCAATCCTGCCCCATCTGTGTCCAGCACTCTGCCCCATCTGTGTCCAGCACTCTGCCCCATCTGTGTCCAGCACTCTGCCCCATCTGTTTCCAATCCTGCCCCATCTGTGTCCAGCACTCTGCCCCATCTGTGTCCAGCACTCTGCCCCATCTGTTTCCAATCCTGCCCCATCGGTGTCCAGCACTCTGCCCCATCTGTGTCCAGCACTCTGCCCCATCTCTGTCCAGCACTCTGCCCCATCTGTCCAGCACTCTGCCCCATCTCTGTCCAGCACTCTGCCCCATCTCTGTCCAGCACTCTGCCCCATCTCTGTCCAGCACTCTGCCCCATTTCTGTCCAGCACTCTGCCCCATCTCTGTCCAGCACTCTGCCCCATCTCTGTCCAGCACTCTGCCCCATCTGTTTCCAATCCTGCCCCATCTCTGTCCAGCACTCTGCCCCATCTCTGTCCAGCACTCTGCCCCATCTCTGTCCAGCACTCTGCCCCATCTGTGTCCAGCACTCTGCCCCATCTGTGTCCAGCACTCTGCCCCATCTCTGTCCAGCACTCTGCCCCATCTCTGTCCAGCACTCTGCCCCATCTCTGTCCAGCACTCTGCCCCATCTCTGTCCAGCACTCTGCCCCATCTCTGTCCAGCACTCTGCCCCATCTGTGTCCAGCACTCTGCCCCATCTGTTTCCAATCCTGCCCCATCTGTGTCCAGCACTCTGCCCCATCTGTGTCCAGTACTCTGCCCCATCTGTGTCCAGCACTCTGCCCCATCTGTGTCCAGCACTCTGCCCCATCTGTGTCCAGCACTCTGCCCCATCTGTTTCCAATCCTGCCCCATCTGTGTCCAGCACTCTGCCCCATCTGTTTCCAATCCTGCCCCATCTGTGTCCAATCCTGCCCCATCTGTGTCCAGCACTCTGCCCCATCTCTGTCCAGCACTCTGCCCCATCTCTGTCCAGCACTCTGCCCCATCTCTGTCCAGCAATCTGCCCCATCTCTGTCCAGCACTCTGCCCCATCTCTGTCCAGCACTCTGCCCCATCTCTGTCCAGCACTCTGCCCCATCTCTGTCCAGCACTCTGCCCCATCTCTGTCCAGCACTCTGCCCCATCTCTGTCCAGCACTCTGCCCCATCTCTGTCCAGCGTTCTTCCCTGGGCCCCCCGGATCTCCGCTCTCAAGAAAAAAAAAAAAAAAAGTTCTTCTTACCTGGCCGTGCTCCTGCGGCGGGCGAAGTTCTCTGTCTCCACGCAGCTGCAGCGTGCACTCGTCGGCGACTGACAATGACGTCAGACGCCGGCGACATGCACGCACGCTGCGGCTGACGTCAGCTGCCAGCCTCAGATTGGCTGGCGGCTGTTAACTATTGACGTGCGGGCCCGCACCCGCACGTCAATAGCTTTGAACAGCTGCAGCATCGGCGCTAAGGGCCCGGTTAGCCTGCGGCTGCTGGTAGGGGCCCGGTGAGATGAGACGGGGCCTGATGCGGGCCCACTCTGCCCACCGGGCCCGATACGCCAGTCACGGCCGTCATGCCCTGATGGCGGCCCTGTAAAATGCTCACATATATACATACAGTATACCAGTATATGACGTCTTCTCACGCATTATAGGTGAGGTGTGTTATTAAAGATAATTCATAAAAATACACACATGCATTGTGTGCTGGCATTAGGGTACTGAGTGCAGCACTCCTCTGTAGACATGGCATCTCTACACTGATAGAACTATAATATATATACATACATACACACACTGTACATTACGTACAATATATACTACAGATACAAGGATCATATATATATATATACATATATATATATACATATATACACACACTGTACGCTATACATTAACTACACTATATACTGCAGATACACTATTACATATACAAGGATCATCTCCAGTATATCCATACACTTATTTACAAACAAGAAAATACATATACTGCACACTACACTATATATTACATACACTATATACACCATAGTATCATACGCACACTATTATATATACTTACCTATGCTGCAGGGCCTTCACCACCTGGACCATTATCCCAGGCCAGCAGACAGCCAGGGCAGCAGTCAGCAGGAGACTATAATAAGAGCGGCTGCTGTCTCTTCCAGTGCACACTCTTGGTCACCCCCTCCCCCGGTCCCGACTGCAAGTGATGAGTACAGGGAGACTTCCTACACAGCAGTTTCCTAGCACTGGTGTTATGGAGGGACAGTGTAGTGTGGGGCCCTGCCGGCAGCTTGATCCCACAGGAATTGTGGGGCCCCGGGGTCCCTCCTGCAGCCCTAGTTCTGGAGCCACTAGGAGGCAGCACCACAGAATTGCTGACCTTTACTGGCTTCAATCTCTTCCTGCAGACTTGACTCAGAGCTCCGGTCACTGCTGCTGTTATGTTCTGGAGTAGGTGAGGGTGAGAGATGATGGAGGCTGCACCGAGCTCTGCACAGAGCAAAAGCCCAAGTCCTTGTGCAGCGTCTGCTGCAGTGAGTGCGGCCACATCAGGCAGGAGCGATGCAATCACCTCATAATGCCTCCAGACCGGCAGGAAAAGAGGTGGGGCCCATAGTGTATGAGAGTGCTGACTGCGTGTCTGGTCAGTCCGGGCCCTCCCTCCTTACCTCTCCTCACCGGGCCCCTTACACATGTAATGGCTGTAATGCCCTGATGGCGGCCCTGTGTGCAAGGAGAATAACTAAAAGAGCCACCTTGTCCAAATGCAGCATTAGTGCTGCGCCAGTTGGCTCTTTAAGTTACAAACCTCTGGGGGGGACAGGTTCCCTTTATTTTCTGTTTTAGTGTCAGCGTGGAGGTCACAGGACACATTGCCGGATACACAGCAGGGGAGCAGCTGACGTTACTGAACCCCAATAACACGGCAGCAAGTGTTGACTGTGCAAATGGCACTTCCAGGCAGCAACTGGCGGTGTTGGAGCCCAGGGACAGCAGGAGGAGCAGACTTGAGTTATTGCCGCACACACAGCAGGGGAGCAGCTGGCGTTACTGAACCCCAATAACAGAGGAGCAACTGTTGACTGTGCATACAGCACTTCCGGGCAGCAACTGGTGGTGTTGGAGCTCAGGGACAGCAGGATGAGCAGAGTGTAGGCCAAAGCCTGCACTCGAGGCAGTTTAATATCTGTTGTTTTGTCAGCGTGACAGTCGCAGGACACATTGGCGCGCACACAGCAGGGGAGCAGCTGGCGTTACTGAACCCCAATAACAGAGGAGCAACTGTTGACTGTGCAGACAGCACTTCCGGGCAGCAACTGGCGGTGTTGGAGCCCAGGGACAGCAGGAGGAGCAGAGTGTAGGCCGAAGCCTGCACTCGCAGTTTAATATCTGTTGTTGTGTCAGTGTGGCGGTCGGAGGACACATTGCCGGATACACAGCAGGGGATCAGCTGACGTTACTGAAACCCAATAACATGGCAGCAAGTGTTCACTGTGCAGACAGCACTTCCAGGCAGCAACTGGCGGTGTTGGAGCCCAGGGACAGCAGGAGGAGCAGAGTGTAGGCTGAAGTCTGCACTCGAGGCAGTTTAATATCTGTTGTTGTGTCAGCGTGGTGGTCGCAGGACACATTGCCGCACACACAGCAGAGGAGCAGCTGGCGTTACTGAACCCCAATAACAGAGGAGCAACTGTTGACTGTGCATACAGCACTTCCGGGCAGCAACTGGCGGTGTTAGAGCCCAGGGACAGCAGGAGGAGCAGAGTGTAGGCCAAAGCCTGCATTCGAGGAAGTTTAATATCTGTTGTTGTGTCAGCGTGGTGGTCGCAGGACACATTGCCGGATGCACAGTTGGGGATCAGCTGACGTTACTGAAACCCAATAACATGGCAGCAAGTGTTGACTGTGCAAGCGGCACTTCCGGGCAGCAACTGGCGGTGTTGGAGCCCAGGGACAGCAGGAGGAGCAGAGTGTAGGCCAAAGCCTGCACTCGAGGAAGTTTAATATCTGTTGTTGTGTCAGCGTGGCGGTCGCAGGACACATTGCCGCACACACAGCAGGGGAGCAGCTGCCATTACTGAACCCCAATAACAGAAGAGCAACTGTTGACTGTGCAGACAGCACTTCCGGGCAGCAACTGGCATTGTTGGAGCCCAGGAAATACAGGAGAAGCAGAGTGTAGACTGAGGCCTAATTGGAGCAAGTTGAAAGGGAACTTTTAACCCCCCCCCCAGGCATTTCTAACTGAAAGAGCCACCTTGTGCAGCACTTATGCTGCACAAGGAAAAGTTGGCTCTTTTAATTATGCTCCTTAGTTCTGCGTTTGCAAACACTTATAAAATGTGTCCCCGCATATCCCCGCATACCGTGTAACTGTCCCGAAGGTGGGACTTTCCTTTGGAATGAGACGCAGCACAGCCGTCATTCCTCCCCCCTTGTCGCCGTGCGCCGCCTCCTCAGCGTTGTTTGAATCTGTCCTGTAGCCTGCGCTGTTATGTTAAACCTTGGGCATGCGCAGTTAGCGCTGCTCGTCTTCTGACATCATTTGGTGTAAGACTGACTGCGCCTGTGCGGCCGCAATGCCAGGGATCCCGCCTCTCAGTGTCTTCGGATTTAATCACACTGTGGGGCTGGGATTCATGGGCATGAGCAGTGCATATGTTGGCCTCTCACTCATCTCCTTCCACCTTCTTCAGACTGTGCGGCGTCACGGCCGTGGCATTAGATTAGGGATCAGCTGACGCCACACAGTCTCAAGAAGGCGTAGGGAGATGAGTGAGAGCCTGAGGTGAAGATATGCACATCGCATGCCCATGAATCCCAGCCCCGCAGTGTGAATAAATCAGAAGATACTGCGAGGCGGGATCTCTGGCAGCGCGGCCACACAGGCACAGTCAGCCTGACACCAAATGTTGTCAGAAGACAGGCAGCGCTAACTGCGCATGCCCAAGGTTTAACATAACAGTGCAGGCTACGGGACAGATTCAAACAACGCTGAGGAGGCGGCGCCCGGCGCCAAGGGGGAGGAATGACGGCTGTGCTGCGTCTCATTCCGAAGGAAAGTCCCACCTTCGGGATGGTTACACGGTACGAGGGGACACATTTTATAAGTGTTAATGTCAGTGTGTTCAAGGAGCATAACTAAAAGAGCCACTTCTTCCTTGTGCAGCATTACTGCTGCTCAAGGTTGCTCTTTCAGATACAAACGCCAGGGGGAGGGGACAGGTTCCCTTTTATTTCTATTGCAGTGTCAGCATGGCGGTTGCAGGACCCATTGCCAGATACACAGCAGGGGAACAGCTGACGTCACTGAACCCCACTAACACATGAGTGAGTGTTTTTCTCTGAGAAGACAGCACTTCCGAGCACCAACTAGCGGTGTTGGAGCCCAGGGTCAATTAGGGTGTAGGCCGAGGCCTGAATTGGAGCCTGTTTAATATCTGTTGTAGTGTCAGCATGGCAGTCGCAGGACACATTGCCAGATACACAGCAGGGGAACAGCTAACGTTACTGAACCCCTCTAACACATGAGCGAATGTTTTTCTCTGTGCAGACAGCACCTCCGAGCACCAACTAGCGGTGTTGGAGCCCAGGGTCAATTAGGGTGTAGGCAGAGGCCTGAATTGGAGCCTGTTTAATATCTGTTGTAGTGTCAGCATGGCGGTCGCAGGACACATTGCCGGATACATAGCAGGGGAACAGCTGACGTTACTGAACCCCACTAACACAGGAGCGAGTGTTTTTCTCTGTGCAGACAGCACTTCCGAGCACCAACTGGCGGGGTTGGAGCCCAGGGTCAATCAGGGTGTAGGCCGAGGCCAAATTGGAGCCAGTTTATTATCTGTTGTAGTGTCAGCGGGGCGGTCGCAGGACACATTGCCGGATACACAGCAGGGGAACAGCTAACGTTACTGAACCCCACTAACACAGAAGCGAGTGTTTTTCTCTGTGCAGACACCACTTCCGAGCACCAACTGGTGGTGTTGGAGCCCAAGGAATCCAGGAGAAGCAGAGTGTTGGCCGAGGCCTAATTGGAGCAATTTGAAAGGGAACCTTTAACCCCCGTACGCATTAGTAACTGAAAGAGCCACCATGTGCAGCAGTAATGCTGCACAAGGAAAAGGTGGCTCTTTTAGTTCAGCTCCTTGTACACGCTGAACTAAAAACTTATAAAATAGACGCAGCACAGCCGGCATTCATACCGCCTTGGCGTTGGGCGCCGCCTCCTCAGCGTTGTTTGATTCTGTCCCGGAGCCAGCGCTATTATGTTAAACCTTGGGCATGCGCAGTTAGCGCTGCCCATCTTCTGACATCATTTGGTGTCAGGCTGACTGCGCCTGTGTGGACGCGCTGCCCGAGATCACGACCCGCAGTGTCTTCTGATTTATTCACCCTGCGGGGCTGGGATTCATGGGTATGCACAGTGCATATCTTCGCCTCTCACTCATCTCCTTCCGCCTTCTTCAGACTGTGCGGCATCACGGCCGTGGCATGTGATTATGGATCAGCTGACGGCGCACAGTGTGAAGAAGGCGGAAGGAGATGAGTGACAGGCAAAGATATGCACAGTGCATGGCCTGAATCCCAGCCCTGCAGTGTGAATAAATCAGAAGACACTGTGGGGCGGGAACTCTGGCAGCGCGACCGCACAGGAGCAGTCAGCCTGACATCAAATGATGTCAGAAGACAGGCAGCGCTAACTGCACATGCCCAAGGTTTAACATAACAGCGCAGGCTCCGGGACAGATTCAACCAACGCTGAGGGGTGGGCACCAAGGGGGTATGAATGGCGGCTGTGCTGCATCTCATTACGAAGGAAAGTCCCAACTCTGGAACGGTTTCATGGTATGAGGGGACACATATTTTATAGGTGTTAAGTTCAGCTTGTGCAAGGAGCAAAAGTAAAAGAGACACCTTTTCCTGGTGCAGCATTTGTGCAAGGTGGCTCTTTCAGTTACAAACACCTGGGGGAGAACAGGTTCCCTTTAATTTCTGTAGTAGTGTGAGTGTGGAGGAAGCAGGAGCAATTGCCGGATACACAGCAGGGAATCAGCTGACGTTACTGAAACCCAATAACACTGGGTCATGTGTTGACTGTGCAGACGGCACTTCTGAGCAGCAACTGGCGGTGTTGGAGCCCAGGGATTACAGTTCAGGTGCTAGAAACATGAACACAACAGGAGACCTGGATACTGTTGCCAACCAAGTATTTAATCTGGAAGAGGAGTGGCAAATTCCTGCGAGATCCAGGCCTTGTTCATTTTCAGAAAAGTAAGCCGGTCAACGTTATTGGAGGATAGACGCATGCGATGGTCTGTTAGTACACCACCTGCGGCACTAAAGACGCGTTCCATACACTAGCAGCAGGGCAAGCCAGCACCTCCAATGCATACTGGCTAAGCTCTGGCCATGTATCCAGCTTAGAGACCCAAAACTTGAAGGGGAAAGAGCCATCTGGAAGTACACTGAGAGGGCAAGACATGTAGTCTGTCACCATCTGACGGAAACGTTGCCTCCTGCTGACTGGAGCCGTCTGTGATAGTGTAGACATTTGTGGTGGGCACACAAAAGTTTGCCATAGTTGGGTCATACTGGTCTTGCCTTGTGCTGAGGCAGTGCTTCTGCTCCCTGTTTGTGCTGAGCTTCCTCCACTGCCTCGACGCACTGAGCTGCTTTGTAAAGCACTAGCAGCACTGCTCTCAGTTGAACTGGAGAAGATGATGGAATGCACCAGTGTGTCTTGGTACTCCCGCATTTTATGCTCCTGGTTCAATGGTGTTATGAGTTGTCCCGGTAGCGTGGATCTAGGAGGGTGTACACCCAATAATCAGCCATGTTGAGAATGTGGGCGATGCGGCGGTCGTTTCTCAGGCACTGCACCATGAAATCAACCATGTGCTGCAGACTGCCAACTGGCCAAGAAACGCTGTCCCCTGCTTGAGGCGTGATCTCTGTCTGCTCTGCATCACCCCACCCTCACTCTACATACTGACTACTGGAGCATTGTGTAACTCCCTCCTCTGTAAAGATGTCTTCCTCCCCCAATGACTCCTCCTCATCCTCCTCACAAAGTGTCCCCTGCGTAGGCCTTTGTGAGGAACCACGTCACGCAGACTGTCCAGAAGCAGATGGCATTTGTGACTCCACCTCTTCCATAACCTCATCCCTTAGCGCTTGCAGTGTTCTTTCAAGCAGGCAGATAAGGGGGACAGTCATGGTGACTTGTGCATCATCTGCACTTGCCATCCGCGTGGAATCATCGAAGGCACGCAAATCCTGGCAGATGTCCTTCATAGTGGCCCACTCAGTGGTTGTGAAGTCTGAACGGTGCGCATTACTGCTGACTGCTGCTCACACAACCGCTCCAACATATGTAACGTTGAATTCCACCTGGTGGGTAGGTCACATATGATGCAATGTTCCGGAAGGCGGAATCGGCGCTGCAGAGCTGCATTGCACGATCTTGCCATGCTGGAACGCCGCAAGTGAGCGCACTCTAGGTGGACCTTGTGCAGCAGTGCATCAGGATCCACATAGTCCCTTAAAAAACTCTGCATAACCAAGTTGAGCACATGTGCCAGACATTGGATGTGAGCGAGGTTGCCTAGGGCCAGAGCTGCCACCATATTTCAGCCATTGTCACACACTACCATGCCTAGCTGGAGATTCGCCAGCACAAACCACACGTCACTCTCCTGCTTGATAGCATTTCAGAGCTCCTGTGTTGTGTGGCTTCGATTCCATAAAGAAATTAATTTCAGTACGGCCTGTTGATGTTTGGCCACAGCTGTGCTCATATCGGTCGTAACAGGTAAGTGTTCACGGGTCAAGATGGAGGTAGACCGTGACGGCTCCTGCAGCGATGATTCAGAGGAACTGGAGTATAAGGAGGAGGCAATGTGTACAGACTGGATTCCTGCAATCCTTGGAGTACAGCGCCACTCGCAAGATCTGTACCCGGCTCCACAACATTGACCCAATGGGCAGTGAGGGAAAGGTATTGTCCCTGTCCATGGTGACTGGTCCACGCATTGGTGGTGAGGTGGACCTTGCCATTGACAGCGTTTAGTAGCGCATGTTTAATTTTTCCCTCCACATGCTTTTGCAGGGCAGGGACGGCTTGCCTGCTGAAATAAAAGCGGCTGCGCACGTTGTATTGTGGGACTGCCAATGCCATTATGTTACGGAAGGTGTCAGTCTCCACCAGCCTGAATGAGAGCATTTCAAGGGACAGTAGGTTTGCAATGCCAGCATTCAGAGCCTGTGCTCGGGGGTGGTTTGCTGAGAATGGCCGCCTTTTCTCTCATGCCTGTGCTACCGATGGCTGTAGACTGGGCTGAGAGTGTGAGGATGACTGGGAACGTGGTACTGTGGGGGGAATTACACTGGGTCTCTGGACAACAGTGCCAGAGGTTCTTCCATGGCGATCCTGTGAGGAAGCCGAACCAGCTGTGTGTGAGCTGGAGGTAGAGGCTACAACACGAGCTGAAGAGGTGGTAGGTGCCGCTGATGGTTGGCCTAGGCCTTCAGTGGGTTTTTGTAACTCCACCACGTGCTTGGTCCGCACATGTTTCCACATATTTGTGGTATTGAAGTTGCTGACACTTTTCCCTCTTTTGACTTTCGATGACACAGCTTGCATTTGACAAAGCAAATATCATCTGCAACGGTGTCAAAAAAGGACCAGACACTGCAAGTCTTGGGAGCACCCGTTTTGGCTTTTGGAAGAGGCATGCTTCTAATGGGTGCCGAAGTGGAGGCTACAGGCAACGCAGTCTTCCCCCACCCTCTCCCTCTTGGGGCCATTCGGGGAGCTGCTACTACCACCTTCCTGTACCTCACGCCATGATGGGTCAAGGACCTCATCATCTACACTACCCTCTTCCACCAACTGCTTCTCCTGAGTAGTCTCGGCAGCACAGTACGCACCAGAAAGTGGCACCTGAGTCTCATCATCAGATGCGTACTGCGGTGTGCTGACCGGAGGCACTGGCCCGCCCACCTCTTCAGAGTCAGAGAGACAAAGCTGTTGGGCGTCACTGCATACTGCCTCTTCTTCCATTTCTCCAATGCTGCTTGGCTGGTCCCCTCTTTCCAAGCCAAGAGATTAAGAGAACAGAAGTAGAGATGGCTCCTGTCCTGGGCTCTCTGACTGCCTGGGCAATTTGGCAGGTGGTGAAGAGACAGATGGGTGCTCTCCAGTGCTCTGTGTCTGAGAGAATGTGGCACTAATTGAAGTCGATGCGTTAGCTGCCATCCATCCGACAGCTCAATTTGTTCCTCCCGCAGCAGCGGGGTATGGCAATCTCCTACAAAGCTGTGCATGAAGGACTGTTCCCTGCTAAAACTGGGGGATGATGAGTCACCGGTGCCCGCAGCAGGCACACAATCCCCACGTCCTCTCCCTGCTCCACATCCACGACCACGTGCCTTACTCCCTGCCTTCTTCATCTTGGTAGACTGATAAAGATAGGCAGAAAAGTACTAAGGGCTTAGTGTGCTTATTACTGAACAGCTCCTAACAGGTATAAGAAACACTAATTTTCTAAAGAGTGGACTAGACTTTAATATGAGGTAATGTGGCCTACACAACTGTAAAGTGGAGTGTTTGGTGAACTTTATTAACTTTGTGTTTTTTTCGCACAACAGACTACAAGGTGAGCTGCACTCACACACAGACCGTGCAGACAGCCGTGAATGGTCTATGTAATCCTATATAGCGTTTTTTCACAATCTAGCAGGATACGGATGGAAACCCACTAGTAGGATAAATTTGAAAAAATGTGCAACAGGCAGCACTAATTGAAAAAAGGACAATGGAACAGTATGAGGCAGTGACGCACCCTGAGCTGACTACCACCAGCTGTGGCGGCAGAACAGACTACAGAGTGAGCTGCACTCACACACAGACTGTGCAGACAGCCGTGAACGGCACTGCAAGGCCAAAAAAAGCTCCTCTATGTAATCCTATATAGTGTTTTTCCACAATCTAGCAGGATACGGATGGAAACCCACTAATAGGAGAAAAACAGGCAAAATATGCTGCAGGCAGCACTAATGCAAAAAAGGAAAGTTGATCAGTATGAGGCAGTGACGCACGCTGAGCTGACTACAACCAGCGGTGGCTGTAGAACAGACAACAGCCTGAGCTGCACTCACGCAGAGACCTTGCAGACAGCTGTGAACAGCGCTGCAAGGCAAAAACAAGGTTCTCACACAGCGGTTGCTAAATTAGCCTGGGTAAAGCACAATGAAGCAAATCGCTATCTCTAAACTGGCCCTCAGTCAGAACACACCGTCCTGTCCCTAACTGAATTAACAGCAGAGTGAACCCAAAATGGCGGCGGCAACTTTTATAGTGCATCATGACATCATTCCAGCAGCCAATCACAGCCATGCCAGTAGTTGCATGCCTAGCATGCAGAACAGGATGTGCCCACACTTCTAATCATTCCTCATTGGCTGAATTAAATGAAACTGGCTCTTTGCATTATGGGAACTTCCGATTCCGGTATCCAATATACTGAAAGTATCGGAACTCGGTATCGGAATTCCGATACTGCAAATATCGGCCAATACCCGATACTTGCGGTATCGGAATGCTCAACACTAGTCATCATTGTATTCATTTATAATTGACATTGTTATTTCGAGTGGATCTCGATTTTCTAATTCAGCAATCCTCTATTTCAAATTCCCTCATCATTGTGAAGGCTCTTGCGAGTGGGTTAATTGCTTTCATTTTCTCTCCAAGACATGATAGTAGTGCTGGGAGGCACTATTTATTTGCTTGACTTCTTGTACTTAACCCCTTTACCCCCAAGGGTGGTTTGCACGTTAATGACCGGGCCAATTTTTACAATTCTGACCACTGTCCCTTTATGAGGTTATAACTCTGGAACGCTTCAATGGATCCTGGTGATTCTGACATTGTTTTCTCGTGACATATTGTACTTCATGACAGTGGTAAAAATTATTTGATAGTACCTGCGTTTATTTGTGAAAAAAAACGGAAATTTGGCGAAAATTATGAAAATTTCGCAATTTTCCAACTTTGAATTTTTATGCAATTAAATCACAGAGATATGTCACACAAAATACTTAATAAGTAACATTTCCCACATGTCTACTTTACATCAGCACAATTTTGGAACCAAAATTTTTTTTTGTTAGGGAGTTATAAGGGTTAAAAGTTGACCAGCAATTTCTCATTTCTACAACACCATTTTATTTTAGGGACCACATCTCATTTGAAGTCATTTTGAGGGGTCCATATGATAGAAAATACCCAAGTGTGACACCATTCTAAAAACTACACCCCTCAAGGTGCTCAAAACCATATTCAAGAAGTTTATTAACCCTTCTGGTGCTTCACAGGAATTTTTTGAATGTTTAAATAAAAATGAACATTTAACTTTTTTTCACAAAAAATTTAATTCAGCTCCAATTTGTTTTATTTTACCAAGGGTAACAGGAGAAAATGGACCCAAAACATTGTTGTACAATTTGTCCTGAGTATGCCAATACCCCACATGTGGGGGTAAACCACTGTTTGGGCGCATGGCAGAGCTCGGAAGCGAAGGAGTGCCATTTGACTTTTCAATGCAAAATTGACTGGAATTGAGATGGGACGCCATGTTTCGTTTGGAGAGCCCCTGATGTGGCTAAACATTGAAACCCCCCACAAGTGACACCATTTTGGAAAGTAGACCCCCTAAGGAACTTATCTAGAGGTGTGGTGAGCACTTTGACCCAACAAGTGCTTCACAGAAGTTTATAATGTAGAACCGTAAAAATAAAAAATCATATTTTTTCACAAAAATTATCTTTTCGCCCCCAATTTTTTATTTTCCCAAGGGTAAGAGAAGAAATTGGACCCCAAAAGTTGTTGTACAATTTGTCCTGAGTACGCTGATAGCCCATATGTGGGGGTAAACTACTGTTTGGGCGGATGGGAGAGCTCTGAAGGGAAGGAGCGCCGTTTGACTTTTCAATGCAAAATTGACAGGAATTGAGATGGGACGTCATGTTGCGTTTGAAGAGCCACTGATGTGCCTAAACATTGAAACCCCCCACAAGTGACACCATTTTGGAAAGTAGACCCCCTAAGGAACTTATCTAGAGGTGTGGTGAGCACTTTCACCCACCAAGTGCTTCACAGAAGTTTATAATGTAGAACCGTAAAAATAAAAAATCATATTTTTTCACAAAAATTATCTTTTTGCCCCCAATTTTTTATTTTCCCAAGGGTAAGAGAAGAAATTGGACCCCAAAAGTTGTTGTACAATTTGTCCTGAGTACGCTGATACCCCATATGTGGGGGTAAACCACTGTTTGGGTGGATGGGAGAGCTCGGAAGGGAAGGAGCGCCGTTTGACTTTTCAAAGCAAAATTGACAGGAATTGAGATGGGACGCCATGTTGCGTTTGAAGAGCCACTGATGTGCCTAAACATTGAAACCCCCCACAAATGACACCATTTTGGAAAGTAGACCCCCTAAGGAACTTATCTAGAGGTGTGGTGAGCACTTTGACCCACCAAGTGCTTCACAGAAGTTTATAATGCAGAGCCGTAAAAATAAAACAAAATTTTTTTCCCACAAAAATTATTTTTTTAGCCCCCAGTTTTGTATTTTCCTGAGGGTAACAGGAGAAATTGGACCCCAAAATTTGTTGCCCAATTTGTCCTGAGTGCGATGATACACCATATGTGGGGGAAACCAACGTTTGAGCGCATGGCAGAGCTCGGAAGGGAAGGAGCGCCATTTGGAATGCAGACTTAGATGGAATGGTCTGCAGGTGTCACATTGCATTTGCAGAGCCCCTAATGTACCTAAACAGTAGAAACCCCCCACAAGTGACCCCATATTGGAAACTAGACCCCCCAGGGAACTAATCTAGATTTGTTGTGAGAACTTTGAACCCCCAAGTGTTTCACTACAGTTTATAACGCAGAGCCGTGAAAATAAAAAATCTTTTTTTTTCCCACAAAAAATATGTTTTAGCCCCGAGTTTTGTATTTTCCCAAGAGTAGCAGGAGAAATTGGATGCCAAAAGTTGTTGTCCTATTTGTCCTGAGTACGCTGATACCCCATATGTTGGGGTAAACCCCTGTTTGGGCACACGGGAGAGCTCGGAAGGGAAGAAGCACTGTTTTACTTTTTCAACGCAGAATTGGCTGGAATTGAGATCGGACGCCATGTCGCGTTTGGAGAGTCCCTGATGTGCCTAAACAGTGGAAACCCCCCAATTATAACTGAAACCCTAATCCAAACACATCCCTAACCCTAATCCCAACAGTAACCCTAACCACACCTCTAACCCTGACACACCCCTAACCCTAATCCCAACCCTATTCCCAACCGTAAATGTAATCTAAACCCTAACTGTAACTTTAGCCCCAACCCAAACTGTAGCCCTAGCCCTAACCCTAGCCCTAACCCTAATCCTAACCCTAGCCCTAACCCTAGCCCTAACCCTAGCCCTAACCCTAACCCTAGCCCTAGCCCTAGCCCTAACCCTAGCCCTAACCCTAGCCCTAACCCTAACCCTAGCCCTAACCCTAGCCCTAGCCCTAACCCTAACCCTAACCCTAGCCCTAACCCTAGCCCTAACCCTAACCCTAGCCCTAACCCTAGCCCTAACCCTAGCCCTAACTCTAACCCTAGCCCTAATGGGAAAATGGAAATAAATACATTTTTTTAATTTTTCCCTAACTAAGGGGGTGATGAAGGGGGGTTTGATTTACTTTTATAGCGGGTTTTTTAGCGGATTTTTATGATTGGCAGCCGTCACACACTGAAAGACGCTTTTTATTGCAAAAAATATTTTTTGCGTTACCACATTTTGAGAGCTATAATTTTTCTATATTTTGGTCCACAGAGTCATGTGAGGTCTTGTGTTTTGCGGGACGAGTTGATGTTTTTATTGGTAACATTTTCGGGCACGTGACATTTTTTGATCGCTTTTTATTCCGATTTTTGTGAGGCAGAATGACCAAAAACCAGCTATTCATGAATTTCTTTTGGGGGAGGCGTTTATACCGTTCCGCGTTTGGTAAAATTGATGAAGCAGTTTTATTCTTCGGGTCAGTACGATTACAACGACACCTTATTTATATCATTTTTTTATGTTTTGGCGCTTTTATACGATAAAAACTATTTTATAGAAAAAATAATTATTTTTGCATCGCTTTATTCTCAGGACTATAACTTTTTTATTTTTTTGCTGATGATGCTGTATGGCAGCTCGTTTTTTGCGGGACAAGATGACGTTTTCAGCAGTACCATGGTTAGTTATATCTGTCTTTTTGATCGCGTGTTATTCCACTTTTTGTTCGGCGGTATGATAATAAAGCGTTGTTTTTTGCCTCGTTTTTTTTTTTTTTCTTACGGTGTTTACTGAAGGGGTTAACTAGTGGGCCAGTTTTATAGGTCGGGCCGTTACGGACGCGGCGATACTAAATATGTCTACTTTTATTGTTTTTTTTTTTTTATTTAGATAAAGAAATGTATTTATGGGAATAATATTTTTATTTTTTTTTTTCATTATTTTGGAATATTTTTTTTTATTTTTTTTTACACATTTGAAATTTTTTTTTTTTACTTTTTTACTTTGTCCCAGGGGGGGACATCACAGATCAGTGATCTGACAGTTTGCACAGCACTCTGTCAGATCACTGATCTGATATGCAGCGCTGCAGGCTTCACAGTGCCTGCTCTGAGCAGGCTCTGTGAAGCCACCTCCCTCCCTGCAGGACCTGGATCCACGGCCATCTTGGATCCGGGGCTGGAGGGAGCAGGGAGGGAGGTGAGACCCTCGCAGCAACGCGATCACATCGCGTTGCTGCGGGGGGCTCAGGGAAGCCCGCAGGGAGCCCCCTCCCTGCGCGGTGCTTCCCTGTACCGCCGGCACATCGCGATCATCTTTGATCGCGGTGTGCCGGGGGTTAATGTGCCGGGGGCGGTCCGTGACCGCTCCTGGCACATAGTGCCGGATGTCAGCTGCGATAAACAGCTGACACCCGGCCGCGATCGGCGGCGCTCCCCCCGTGAGCGCTGCCGATCGCATATGACGTACTATTGCGTCCTTGGGAAGTAAAGCCCACCCCACATGGACGCAATAGTACGTCTAATGGCAGAAAGGGGTTAATGCTTCTTCATTGTCCAAGATATAAACCTGGGCAAACTTGGGAGTACTACCCACAGTGGGATGCAATGGGGCAGTTCTGTGGTAAATTTGTCCATGTATTTGGAAACAGTAGCGACCATTCCCAGGAGGTGGTGCTTCTTGTGCTCCCATTGATGCCAAAGCAAGCGAACTATTGTATTGCCTTATATTAGCCATAAAGTTATTGGAGTGCTGATGCTCTCCTTTCATCAACTTGACTACTTGATCATCCATATGAATGGGACGTAATTGGATGCGCCCTGTCTTGCAGCAGGAAGGGAATGTTTTGTCCTGCGCCATTTCGTCTTTGAAATTTTTAGATTGGCAGAACTGACATCGAAATGTCAGTTCGCCAGCATAGTGCTCTTCAATACATGGCTCGTCAATTTGATTGAGAAGTCCTCTAGCAACAAATGTAACTTGCTGTCGTCAAGTGGCTCTTGCATTTTGGATACGTATTCTATCTTGCTCTTTTTTGTGAAATATGTGGATCACTTTGTGCATTGCGTGTTGCTCGTTGTTGTGCAGCACTAGATGCTTTACGTGATTCTGTTACTTCTTTAGTTTCTCTTGCTCTGGTCACCCTCTGTTGGGGTGCATCAGCAGTTCTTCAACAATTTCGTTCATCTTCTGTTTCGTTAAGACGCAGGTTATGCCGCATCCGTATGCGATTCGCTTCTCTACGTGCAGCAGCGCACTCAATTTGATCCATCTTTGCAATGTTGCCTCACAGGCTAACATTCAAAAAAGGCTTATGCCTTAACTCTCCACCAGGGAGAGCTCCTCTCAGGTATCCATGGTTACGCCCAACTGTGGATGACTGTGCACAGACACACGGACACGTCCAAATTAGATATATTGATGTTTTGGAGTGTTTTTTGCTTGTTTGTTTTTCATGATTCCATAATTTTTCCTCAGAATTGAGTGATTCCATATTTTTTCCCCTATGCTTGGTTAAAAAAAATAACCATTACTGACTACTAGTGTTGAGCGATACCTTCCGATATCGGAAAGTATCGGTATCGTTTGGGATCGGCCGATATTCAAAAAATATCGGATATCGCCGATACCGATACCCGATCCCAATGCAAGTCAATGGGACCAAAATATCGGAATTAAAATAAACCCTTTCTTTCCTTGTAGGTTCATTCTACATCAAGGAAAACAACTAAGAATAATGTAGGATGTATTGTGGGAGGTGGCGGAGACATTAAAGGCAATGAGGTTTAGCCCAATCAAATAGAATAGCATGTTTTTTTTTTTTTAAAGACGTTCGGAGTGAAAAAGATATTGAGTATGTACATTTTTTTTTATTTTGTCAGATATTGATGTTTCACTATTCCACGCCCTTCCCCTTCTTTTTTTTCTTTTTTTTTTTTACTTTTCCCACACTTTCATCTTCATCATCATCAGCATCTTTGACATCAACTTCTTCTTCACCTTATTCATCTTCTTCTTCAGCTTCTACCTATTTTTTTTTTTTATTACATTCTTCATATTCATTTTATTCAACTATTATTATTCTTCCTATTCTACATATTCTTTTTATTCCACTGTTATTATTCTTCCTATTCTACTTCTTCATCATATTCTCATTTGTGACAGGCATTCCCGTAGTTGTTATCTATAAAAGTTGGAAGATTACACCTTCCGTTCTGCCAGTCACAAAAGTTACATTTGTCCACGTTCAGTTTGGCCTGCAGCATCAGGCTTTATCCAGGGGCACCACGAGGAGGAACGGACTCACCCCCATACACTGCTTAGTCTTCTTCTGCATATAATTTAGATAATATCTTTTGCTCTGATATTAAGTCTTATGCTTAATGTTCTTCTGCTCTTTGTTCTGCAGCCTCTTGTTCTTCTGCTTCTCGGTCTTCCATGTCGTCGTCTCCAGGGTCGTCGTCTCCAGTGTCGTCATCTCCGCCGTCGTCGTCTCAGCCGTCGTCGTCTCCGCCGTCGTCGTCTCCGCCGTCGTCATCGGGGTGGTCTTCCGGGTCGTCGTTGTCATCGGGGTGGTCTTCCGGGTCGTCGTCGTCATCGGGGTGGTCTTCCGGGTCGTCGTCATCGGGGTGGTCTTCCGGGTCGTCGACTTTAGGGTCTTAAACTTGGAAATGTAGCAGAAGGTACAAGAAGGCTGAGAAAATGCCAAGAACCAGCTGATGGAACTGGAACTCGGATGGCTACCCGAAGGTTCAAGAGCCTATGGAACTACCGAGGACCAGCTGACGTTACTGGAACCCGGTTACTAAGCAGGAGGTACCCGTGCTAAAAAGCACTACCAAGGACCGCCTGGCGTTGGCGGAACTCGGATACCCAGAAGGAGGCACCTAAGCCAAAGGCTCTGCCCGGAACCAGCTGACGTTACTGGAACCAGGATGGGGAGCAGAAGGTACAAGAGCAAAAGACACTGCCGAGAACCAGCTGACGGTACTGGAACCCGGATGGGTAGCCGAAGGTCCAAGAGCCAATGGAACTACCGAGGACCAGCTGACGTTACTGGAACCCGGTTACTAAGCAGGAGGTACCCGTGCCTGAAAGCACTACCAAGGACCACCTGACGTTGGTGGAACTTGGATACCCAGAAGGAGGCACCTAAGCCAAAGGCTCTGCCCGGAACCAGCTGACGGTACTGGAACCAGGATGGGGAGCAGAAGGTACAAGAGCAAAAGACACTGCCGAGAACCAGCTGACGGTGCTGGAACCAGGTGGTGGACCCGAAGGCCCACAGGAGAGGAGAGAACAGCCAGGCCGCGAGGCAGCCGCAGTTACCGAACCCCAACAGTCCTACAGGGGGAGCTGGGCCTACTGGCACTACAGAACCAGCCTTGACTACCAGTTCACGCAGCCCACATAGGAAGCTCCTAAACTGGAGGCACCCTGGAGTTGGCTAACCCGACTGCAACACGACGGGGCAAACATAGGCGTCTCAGCGAGTTTGACACACCCCGGAAACAGCTGACGGTGCTGAAACCAGGTTTGGCACGAGGGAGTACCTGTGACAAAAACACTGCCGAGAACCAGCTGGCGGTGCTGGAACCCAGATGCGTTGCCCCAGTGTGCAAGAGCCAATGGCACGACCGAGGACCAGCTGGCGGTGCTGGAACACGGTTACTAAGCTGTAGGTGCCCACGCTTAAAAGCACTACCAAGGACCGCCTGACGTTGGCAGAACTCGGATACCCAGGAGGAGGCACCTAAGCGAAAGGCTCGGCCCGGAACCAGCTGACGGTGCTGGAACCAGGTGGTGGACCCCAAGGCCCACAGGAGAGGAGAGAACAGCTAGGCCGCGAGGCAGCCGCAGTTACCGAACCCCAACAGTCCTACAGGGGGAGCTGGGCCTACTGGCACTACAGAACCAGCCTTGACTACCAGTTCACGCAGCCCACATAGGAAGCTCCTAAACTGGAGGCACCCTGGAGTTGGCTAACCCGACCGCACCACGACGGGGCAAGCATAGGCGTCTCAGCGAGCTTGACACAACCCGGAAACAGCTGACGGTGCTGAAACCAGGCTTGGCACGAGGGAGTACCTGTGACAAGAACACTGCCGAGAACCAGCTGGCGGTGCTGGAACCCAGATGCGTTGCCCCAGTGTGCAAGAGCCAATGGCACGACCGAGGACCAGCTGGCGGTGCTGGAACCCGGTTACTAAGCTGTAGGTGCCCACGCTTAAAAGCACTACCAAGGACCGCCTGACGTTGGCAGAACTCGGATACCCAGGAGGAGGCACCTAAGCCAAAGGCTCGGCCTGGAACCAGCTGACGGTGCTGGAACCAGGTGGTGGACCCCAAGGCCCACAGGAGAGGAGAGAACAGCTAGGCCGCGAGGCAGCCGCAGTTACCGAACCCCAACAGTCCTACAGGGGGAGCTGGGCCTACTGGCACTACAGAACCAGCCTTGACTACCAGTTCACGCAGCCCACATAGGAAGCTCCTAAACTGGAGGCACCCTGGAGTTGGCTAACCCGACTGCAACACGACGGGGCAAACATAGGCGTCTCAGCGAGTTTGACACACCCCGGAAACAGCTGACGGTGCTGAAACCAGGTTTGGCACGAGGGAGTACCTGTGACAAAAACACTGCCGAGAACCAGCTGGCGGTGCTGGAACCCAGATGCGTTGCCCCAGTGTGCAAGAGCCAATGGCACGACCGAGGACCAGCTGGCGGTGCTGGAACACGGTTACTAAGCTGTAGGTGCCCGCGCTTAAAAGCACTACCAAGGACCGCCTGACGTTGGCGGAACTCGGATACCCAGGAGGAAGCACCTAAGCCAAAGGCTCGGCCCGGAAACAGCTGACGGTGCTGGAACCAGGTGGTGGACCCCAAGGCCCACAGGAGAGGAGAGAACAGCTAGGCCGCGAGGCAGCCGCAGTTACCGAACCCCAACAGTCCTACAGGGGGAGCTGGGCCTACTGGCACTACAGAACCAGCCTTGACTACCAGTTCACGCAGCCCACATAGGAAGCTCCTAAACTGGAGGCACCCTGGAGTTGGCTAACCCGACTGCAACACGACGGGGCAAACATAGGCGTCTCAGCGAGTTTGACACACCCCGGAAACAGCTGACGGTGCTGAAACCAGGTTTGGCACGAGGGAGTACCTGTGACAAAAACACTGCCGAGAACCAGCTGGCGGTGCTGGAACCCAGATGCGTTGCCCCAGTGTGCAAGAGCCAATGGCACGACCGAGGACCAGCTGGCGGTGCTGGAACACGGTTACTAAGCTGTAGGTGCCCGCGCTTAAAAGCACTACCAAGGACCGCCTCACGTTGGCGGAACTCGGATACCCAGGAGGAGGCACCTAAGCCAAAGGCTCGGCCCGGAACCAGCTGACGGTGCTGGAACCAGGTGGTGGACCCCAAGGCCCACAGGAGAGGAGAGAACAGCTAGACCGCGAGGCAGCCGCAGTTACCGAACGCCAACAGTCCTACAGGGGGAGCTGGGCCTACTGGCACTACAGAACCAGCCTTGACTACCAGTTCACGCAGCCCACATAGGAAGCTCCTAAACTGGAGGCACCCTGGAGTTGGCTAACCCGACCGCACCACGACGGGGCAAGCATAGGCGTCTCAGCGAGCTTGACACAACCCGGAAACAGCCGACGGTGCTGAAACCAGGTTTGGCACGAGGGAGTACCTGTGACAAGAACACTGCCGAGAACCAGCTGGCGGTGCTGGAACCCAGATGCGTTGCCCCAGTGTGCAAGAGCCAATGGCACGACCGAGGACCAGCTAGCGGTGCTGGAACCCGGTTACTAAGCTGTAGGTGCCCGCGCTTAAAAGCACTACCAAGGACCGCCTGACGTTGGCGGAACTCGGATACCCAGGAGGAGGCACCTAAGCCAAAGGCTCGGCCTGGAACCAGCTGACGGTGCTGGAACCAGGTGGTGGACCCCAAGGCCCACAGGAGAGGAGAGAACAGCTAGGCCGCGAGGCAGCCGCAGTTACCGAACCCCAACAGTCCTACAGGGGGAGCTGGGCCTACTGGCACTACAGAACCAGCCTTGACTACCAGTTCACGCAGCCCACATAGGAAGCTCCTAAACTGGAGGCACCCTGGAGTTGGCTAACCCGACCGCACCACGACGGGGCAAGCATAGGCGTTTCAGTGAGCTTGACACAACCCGGAAACAGCTGACGGTGCTGAAACCAGGCTTGGCACGAGGGAGTACCTGTGACAAGAACACTGCCGAGAACCAGCTGGCGGTGCTGGAACCCAGATGCGTTGCCCCAGTGTGCAAGAGCCAATGGCACGACCGAGGACCAGCTGGCGGTGCTGGAACCCGGTTACTAAGCTGTAGGTGCCCGCGCTTAAAAGCACTACCAAGGACCGCCTGACGTTGGCGGAACTCGGATACCCAGGAGGAGGCACCTAAGCCAAAGGCTCGGCCTGGAACCAGCTGACGGTGCTGGAACCAGGTGGTGGACCCCAAGGCCCACAGGAGAGGAGAGAACAGCTAGGCCGCGAGGCAGCCGCAGTTACCGAACCCCAACAGTCCTACAGGGGGAGCTGGGCCTACTGGCACTACAGAACCAGCCTTGACTACCAGTTCACGCAGCCCACATAGGAAGCTCCTAAACTGGAGGCACCCTGGAGTTGGCTAACCCGACTGCAACACGACGGGGCAAACATAGGCGTCTCAGCGAGTTTGACACACCCCGGAAACAGCTGACGGTGCTGAAACCAGGTTTGGCACGAGGGAGTACCTGTGACAAAAACACTGCCGAGAACCAGCTGGCGGTGCTGGAACCCAGATGCGTTGCCCCAGTGTGCAAGAGCCAATGGCACGACCGAGGACCAGCTGGCGGTGCTGGAACACGGTTACTAAGCTGTAGGTGCCCGCGCTTAAAAGCACTACCAAGGACCGCCTCACGTTGGCGGAACTCGGATACCCAGGAGGAGGCACCTAAGCCAAAGGCTCGGCCCGGAACCAGCTGACGGTGCTGGAACCAGGTGGTGGACCCCAAGGCCCACAGGAGAGGAGAGAACAGCTAGGCCGCGAGGCAGCCGCAGTTACCGAACCCCAACATTCCTACAGGGGGAGCTGGGCCTACTGGCACTACAGAACCAGCCTTGACTACCAGTTCACGCAGCCCACATAGGAAGCTCCTAAACTGGAGGCACCCTGGAGTTGGCTAACCCGACCGCACCACGACGGGGCAAGCATAGGCGTCTCAGCGAGCTTGACACAACCCGGAAACAGCTGACGGTGCTGAAACCAGGCTTGGCACGAGGGAGTACCTGTGACAAGAACACTGCCAAGAACCAGCTGGCGGTGCTGGAACCCAGATGCGTTGCCCCAGTGTGCAAGAGCCAATGGCACGACCGAGGACCAGCTGGCGGTGCTGGAACCCGGTTACTAAGCTGTAGGTGCCCGCGCTTAAAAGCACTACCAAGGACCGCCTGACGTTGGCGGAACTCGGATACCCAGGAGGAGGCACCTAAGCCAAAGGCTCGGCCTGGAACCAGCTGACGGTGCTGGAACCAGGTGGTGGACCCCAAGGCCCACAGGAGAGGAGAGAACAGCTAGGCCGCGAGGCAGCCGCAGTTACCGAACCCCAACAGTCCTACAGGGGGAGCTGGGCCTACTGGCACTACAGAACCAGCCTTGACTACCAGTTCACGCAGCCCACATAGGAAGCTCCTAAACTGGAGGCACCCTGGAGTTGGCTAACCCGACCGCACCACGACGGGGCAAGCATAGGCGTCTCAGTGAGCTTGACACAACCCGGAAACAGCTGACGGTGCTGAAACCAGGCTTGGCACGAGGGAGTACCTGTGACAAGAACACTGCCGAGAACCAGCTGGCGGTGCTGGAACCCAGATGCGTTGCCCCAGTGTGCAAGAGCCAATGGCACGACCGAGGACCAGCTGGCGGTGCTGGAACCCGGTTACTAAGCTGTAGGTGCCCGCGCTTAAAAGCACTACCAAGGACCGCCTGACGTTGGCGGAACTCGGATACCCAGGAGGAGGCACCTAAGCCAAAGGCTCGGCCTGGAACCAGCTGACGGTGCTGGAACCAGGTGGTGGACCCCAAGGCCCACAGGAGAGGAGAGAACAGCTAGGCCGCGAGGCAGCCGCAGTTACCGAACCCCAACAGTCCTACAGGGGGAGCTGGGCCTACTGGCACTACAGAACCAGCCTTGACTACCAGTTCACGCAGCCCACATAGGAAGCTCCTAAACTGGAGGCACCCTGGAGTTGGCTAACCCGACTGCAACACGACGGGGCAAACATAGGCGTCTCAGCGAGTTTGACACACCCCGGAAACAGCTGACGGTGCTGAAACCAGGTTTGGCACGAGGGAGTACCTGTGACAAAAACACTGCCGAGAACCAGCTGGCGGTGCTGGAACCCAGATGCGTTGCCCCAGTGTGCAAGAGCCAATGGCACGACCGAGGACCAGCTGGCGGTGCTGGAACACGGTTACTAAGCTGTAGGTGCCCGCGCTTAAAAGCACTACCAAGGACCGCCTGACGTTGGCGGAACTCGGATACCCAGGAGGAGGCACCTAAGCCAAAGGCTCGGCCCGGAACCAGCTGACGGTGCTGGAACCAGGTGGTGGACCCCAAGGCCCACAGGAGAGGAGAGAACAGCTAGGCCGCGAGGCAGCCGCAGTTACCGAACCCCAACAGTCCTACAGGGGGAGCTGGGCCTACTGGCACTACAGAACCAGCCTTGACTACCAGTTCACGCAGCCCACATAGGAAGCTCCTAAACTGGAGGCACCCTGGAGTTGGCTAACCCGACCGCACCACGACGGGGCAAGCATAGGCGTCTCAGCGAGCTTGACACAACCCGGAAACAGCTGACGGTGCTGAAACCAGGCTTGGCACGAGGGAGTACCTGTGACAAGAACACTGCCGAGAACCAGCTGGCGGTGCTGGAACCCAGATGCGTTGCCCCAGTGTGCAAGAGCCAATGGCACGACCGAGGACCAGCTGGCGGTGCTGGAACCCGGTTACTAAGCTGTAGGTGCCCGCGCTTAAAAGCACTACCAAGGACCGCCTGACGTTGGCGGAACTCGGATACCCAGGAGGAGGCACCTAAGCCAAAGGCTCGGCCCGGAACCAGCTGACGGTGCTGGAACCAGGTGGTGGACCCCAAGGCCCACAGGAGAGGAGAGAACAGCTAGGCCGCGAGGCAGCCGCAGTTACCGAACCCCAACAGTCCTACAGGGGGAGCTGGGCCTACTGGCACTACAGAACCAGCCTTGACTACCAGTTCACGCAGCCCACATAGGAAGCTCCTAAACTGGAGGCACCCTGGAGTTGGCTAACCCGACTGCAACACGACGGGGCAAACATAGGCGTCTCAGCGAGTTTGACACACCCCGGAAACAGCTGACGGTGCTGAAACCAGGCTTGGCACGAGGGAGTACCTGTGACAAGAACACTGACGAGAACCAGCTGGCGGTGCTGGAACCCAGATGCGTTGCCTATTAAAGATTGTCTTCCTAGAGCCCCAACTAGCGGTGTTGGAGCTAAGGGTAAGCAGGGGGAGCAGAGTGTAGGCCGAAGCCTGCACTGGAGGCAGCTTTGTGTCTGCGTTGCGTTTGCAGGACACTTTGCCGGCTACACAGTGGGGGAACAGCTGGCGTTGCTGAACCCCACTAACACAATGGCGTGTGTTTTTCTCTGTGCAGCTAGCACTTGCGGTCAAAAACTAGCAATGTTAGAGCCAGTGTTGAAGCAGGAGGAGGAGGAGAGGAGCAGAGTGTAGGCCGAAGCCTATTTGAACCAATTTCAAAGGAAACCTTTAACCCCCCCTCAGGTGTTACAAAGTACAAGAGACACACCTTGTGCAGTATTAATGCTACACAAGTGAAAGGTTGCTCTATTAATTTGTCTACTTGCACACGCTGAATGAAAGACGTACACAATTTAGCCCATTCTACAGTCAAACTGTAGTGGATGCGTGACTTGGCTTTTTAAGGAGACGCAGCACAGGTGTCCCAAATAACGCCTTGGTGCTTGGCGCAGCTTCCTGAGCGTTGTTATTTGCTGTACAGGAGTCTGCGCTCTTGTGTTATCCCTTGGCAATGCCCTGTTAGAGCTGCCCGTCTTATGACCTCATTTCATGTTGGCCGGTGCGGTTAACGATGGCCATAAATCCCAGACCCACAGTGCCTTTTCATAAAGTCACACTGCGGTGCTGTGATTCGTGGCCTTGAGCAGTAAATATTTTGGCCGCTCACACACGTCCTTACACCTGCTTCAGACTGGGCGGCCTCTGCTGATCCCTTCTCGCATGCCGCGGCCATGAGGCTGCACAGTCTGAAGAAGGCGGAAGGAGATGAGTTAAGACAGGTCAAGATATGCACTGCTCGTGCCCATCAATCACACCCTCGCAGTCAAAATAAGACAACGAGGAGCATTGTTTCAGGCAGGGCGGACGCACAGGCGCAACAAGCCAACCAATGATGTCAGAAGACGGGAAGCGCTACCAAGGGGGGGTGCTGCGTATCATTAGAAAGGAAAGTCACACCTCAGGGACAGTGGAATGGTCTCAATGAGACACATTTTGTACGTTTTGAGTTCCACGTGGGCAAGGACAAAAAGTCAGCCACCTTGTACAAATGCAGCAGTACTGCTGTACAAGGTGGCTGTTATACATAGAAACACCTGGGGGTGGGGGGCAGGCTCCCTTCAATTTCAGTTCATGTGCCTGCGTGGCGTTTGCAGGACACGTTGCCAGCTACACAGCAGGGGAACAGCTGGCGGTGCTGAACCCCACTAACACATTGGCTGGTGTTTTTCTCTGTGCAGCTAGCATGTCCGGGCAGAAACTGGCGTTGTTTGAGCCCAGGGTCAGCAGGAGGAGGAGAGGAGCAAAGTGTAGGCCGAAGCCTGCACTGGTGGCAGCTTTTGTTCTGTTGTGCCAGCGTGGCTTGTGCTGGACACGTTGCCGACTACACAGCAGGGGAACAGCTGGCGTTGCTGAACCCCACTAACACATTGACTGGTGTTTTTCTCTGTGCAGCTAGCAGTTCCGGGCAAAAACTAGCGGTGTTTGAGCCCAGGGTCAGCAGGAGGAGTAGAGGAGCAGAGTGTAGGCCGAAGCCTAGTTGAACCAATTTCAAAGGTTACCTTTAACCCCCCCCTCAGGTGTTGCAAGGTACAAGAGCCACACCTTGAACAGCATTAATGATGTACAAGTCAAAGGTTGCTCTATTTAATTTTGCTCCTTGCACACGCTGAATTAAACACGTACACTATTTAGCCCATTATACTGTCAAACAGTAGTGGAGGCGTGACTACTAGTCTTTTTAAGGAGACGCAGCACAGGTGTACAAATTTACACCTAGGTGCTGTGCGCAGATTCCTTACCGTTGTTATTTGCAGTACAGGAAACTGCGCTCTTGTGTTATCCCTTGGCAATACCCTGTTAGTGCAGGCCGTCTCATGACCTCATTTCATATTGGCCGGTGCGGTTAACGATGGCCATAAATCCCAGACCCACAGTGGCTTTTCCTAAAGTCACACTGCGGTGCTGGGATTCGTGGCCTTGTGCAGTAAATATGTTCGCCGCTCACACATGTCCTTACACCTGCTTCAGACTGGGCGGCCTCAGCTGATCCCTTATCGCATGCCGCGGCCATGAGGCCGCACAGTCAGAAGAAGGAGGAAGGAGGGGAGTGAAGACAGGGGAACATATGCACTGCTCGTGCCCATCAATCACACCCTCGCAGTCAAAATATATGAGACAACGGGGGGCGTTGTGTCGGGCAGGGGGGACGCACAGGCACAGCCAGCCAACCAATGATGTCAGGAGACGGGCAGCGCTAACAATGGGGGTGCTGCGTGTCATTAAAAAGGAAAGTCACACCTCAGGGACATTGTAATGGTCTGTAATGAGACACATTTTGTACTTGTTGAGTTCCACGTGTGCAAGGAGAAAAAGTCAGCCACCTTGTACAAATGCAGCAGTACTGCTGTACAAGGTGGCTGTTATACATAGAAACACCTGGGGGGGTGGGGGGCAGGCTCCCTTCAATTTCAGTTCATGTGCCTGCGTGGCGTTTGCAGGACACGTTGCCAGCTACACAGCAGGGGAACAGCTGGCGGTGCTGAACCCCACTAACACATTGGCTGGTGTTTTTCTCTGTGCAGCTAGCATGTCCGGGCAGAAACTGGCGTTGTTTGAGCCCAGGGTCAGCAGGAGGAGGAGAGGAACAAAGTGTAGGCCGAAGCCTGCACTGGTGGCAGCTTTTGGTCAGTTGTGCCAGCGTGGCTTGTGCTGGACACGATGCCGACTACACAGCAGGGGAACAGCTGGCGGTGCTGAACCCCACTAACACATTGGCTGGTGTTTTTCTCTGTGCAGCTAGCATGTCCGGGCAGAAACTGGCGTTGTTTGAGCCCAGGGTCAGCAGGAGGAGGAGAGGAGCAAAGTGTAGGCCGAAGCCTGCACTGGTGGCAGCTTTTGGTCAGTTGTGCCAGCGTGGCTTGTGCTGGACACGATGCCGACTACACAGCAGGGGAACAGCTGGCGGTGCTGAACCCCACGAACACATTGACTGGTGTTTTTCTCTGTGCAGCTAGCAGTTCCGGGCAAAAACTAGCGGTGTTTGAGCCCAGGGTCAGCAGGAGAGGAGCAGAGTGTAGGCCGAAGCCTAGTTGAACCAATTTCAAAGGTTACCTTTAACCCCCCTCAGGTGTTGCAAGGTACAAGAGCCACACCTTGTGCAGCATTAATGCTGCACAAGTAAAAGGTTGCTCTATTTGTTTTGCTCCTTGCACACGCTGACTAAAACACGTACACTATTTAGCCCATTATACTGTCAAACAGTTGTGGAGGCGTGACTTGTCTTTTTAAGGAGACGCAGCACAGGTGTCAAAATTTGCACCTAGGTACTGGGCACAGATTCCTGAGCGTTGTTATTTGCTGTACAGGAGTCTGCGCTATTGTGATCCCTTGGCCATGCGCTGTGAGCGCTTCCTGTCTTCTGACCTCATTTCATTTCGGCCGTTGCGGTTAGCGATGGACATGAATCCCAGACCCACAGTGTGTTTTCAAAAAATCACACTGCGTGGCTGGGATTCGTGGCCTTGTGCAGTAAATAGGTTTGCCGCTTACACATGTCCTTACACCTGCTCCAGACTGGGCGGCCTCAGCTGATCCCTTATCGCCTACCACGGCCAGGAGTCCGCACAGTCTGAAGAAGGCGGAAGGAGATGAGTTAAGACAGGCGAACATATGCACTGCTCGTGCCCATAAACCACACCCTCGCTGACAAAATAAATATGACAACGAGGGGCGTTGTTTCTAGCAGGGCGGATGCACAGGCGCAGCCAGCTAACCATGATGACAAAAGACGGGAAACGCTACCAAGGGGGGTGCTGCGTATCATTAGAAAGGAAAGTCACACCTCAGGGACAGTGGAATGGTCTCAATGTGACACATTTTGTACGTGTTGAGTTCCACGTGGGCAAGGAGAAAAAGTCAGCCACCTTGTACAAATGCAGCAGTACTGCTGTACTAGGTGGCTGTTATACATAGAAACACCTGGGGGGGTGGGGCCAGGTTCCCTTTAATTTCAGTTCATGTGCCTGCGTGGCGTTTGCAGGTCACATTGCCGGCTACACAGCAGGGGAACAGCTGGCGTTGCTGAACCCCACTAACACATTGGCTGGTGTTTTTCTCTGTGCAGCTAGCACTTCTGAGCAGAAACTGACGGTGTTTGAGCCCAGGGTCAGCAGGAGGAGGAGAGGAGCAGAGTGTAGGCCGAAGCCTGCACTGGTGGCAGCTTTTGTTCTGTTGTGGCAGCGTGGCTTGTGCTGGACACGTTGCCGACTACACAGCAGGGGAACAGCTGGCGGTGCTGAACCCCACTGACACATCACCTAGTGTTTTTTCTGTGTAGACAACACTTCCAGGTGGCAACTGACAGTGTTGAAACCCAGGGAATCAAAGAGGAGCAGAGTGTAGGCCGAAGCCTGCAGTGGAGCAAGTTGAAAGGGAACCTTTAACCCCCCCCCCCAGGCATTTGTTGCTGAAAGAGCCATCTTGTACAGCAGTAATACTGCACATGGAAAATGGTGGCTCCGAAAATTATGCTCCTTGCAAACCCTGAAGTACACACTCATATAATGTGTCCCCTCACACCGTCAAACCATCCCGGAAGTGGGACTTTCCTTTGTAATGTGACACAGCACAGCCGTCATTCCAACCCCCTTGGTGTCGGGCGCCACCTCCTCAACGTTGTTTGGTTCTGTCACGGAGCCCGCGCTGTAATGTTATCCCTTGGCCATGCACAGTTAGCGGTGCCCGTCTTCTGACATCATGTAGGTGTCAGGCTGGCAGTGCCTGTGCGTCCAAGCTGCCCGAGATCCAACCTTGCAGTGTCATCTAATGTAGTCCCACTGCGGGCCAGGGATCCATGGGCATGCGCAGTGCATATCATCGCCTCTCACTCACCTCCTTCCTGCTTCTTCAGACTGTGCGGCGTCACGGCCGTGGCATGCTATTAGGGATCAGCTGACGCCGCCTAGTCTGAAGAAGCGTGAAGAAGGGGAGTGAGAGGCTAGTATATGCACTGCGCATGGCCATGGATACCAGGCCCACTGTGGGATCACATTAGACGACACTGCGAGGTGTGATTTCGGGCAGCGTGGACGCACAGGCGCAGCCAGGACGACAACAAATGATGTCAGAGGACGGGCAGCGCAAACTGTGCATGGCCAAGGGATAACATAACAGCGCAGGGTCCATGACGGAATCAAACAACGCTAAGGAGGCAGCGCACGGTGCCAAGGGGGTAGCAATGACGGCTGTGCTGCGTCACATTACAAAGGAAAGTCCCACCTCCGGGACGGTTGGACGGTGTGAGGGGACACATTACATGAGTGTGTAGTTCAGCGTTTGCAAGGAGCATAATTTCAAGAGCGACCTTTCCCTTGTGCAGTATTAGTGCTGCACATGGTGGCTCTTTCAGTAACAAACGCCTAGGGGGGGGGGGACAGGTCCCCTTACATTTTAGTTGTGCCAGCGTGGCGGTCGCATGACACGTTGCCGGATACACAGCTGGGGATCAGCTGACGTTACTGAACCCCAATAACAGAGGAGCGACTGTTGACTGTGCACACAGCACTTCCAGGCACCAACTGGCGGTGTTAGAGCCCAGGGACAGCAGGAGGAGCAGATTGGAGGTATTGCCGCACACACAGCTGGGGATCAGCTGACGTTACTGAACCCCAATAACAGAGGAGCGACTGTTGACTGTGCACACAGCACTTCCAGGCACCAACTGGCGGTGTTAGAGCCCAGGGACAGCAGGAGGAGCAGATTGGAGGTATTGCCGCACACACAGCTGGGGATCAGCTGACGTTACTGAACCCCAATAACAGAGGAGCGACTGTTGACTGTGCACACAGCACTTCCAGGCACCAACTGGCGGTGTTAGAGCCCAGGGACAGCAGGAGGAGCAGATTGGAGGTATTGCCGCACACACAGCTGGGGATCAGCTGACGTTACTGAACCCCAATAACAGAGGAGCGACTGTTGACTGTGCACACAGCACTTCCAGGCACCAACTGGCGGTGTTAGAGCCCAGGGACAGCAGGAGGAGCAGAGGAACAGAGTGTAGGCCGAAGCCTGATTGGAGCAAGTTGAAAGGAAACCTTTAACCCCCCCCCAAGACGTTTGTAGCTGAAAGAGCCATCTTGTGCAGCACTAAGGATGCAAAAGGAAAAGGTTGCTCTTTTAATTATGCTCCTTGCAAACACCGAAGTAAACACTAAAAATGTGTCCCTTTATACCGTTAAACCGTTCCGGAGGTGCGAATTTCCTTCGTAATGGGACACAGCACAGCTGTTATTCCTATCCCCTTGATGCCGTGCGCTGCCTCCTCAGCGTTGTTTTAAGCTGTCACGGAGCCTGCGCTGTTCTGTTAGCCCTTGGCCATGCCCAATTAGCGCTGCCTGTCTTCTGACATAATTTGGTGTCAGGCTGTCAGTGCCTGTGCGTCCACGCTGCTCCAGATCCCACCTCGCAGTCTCGTCTAACGTAATCCCACTGCGGTCCTTGGAACCATGGGCATGCACAGTGCATAACCTCGACTCTCACTCCCCTCCTTCCCTCTTCTTCAGACTGTGCGGTGTCACGGCCGTGGCATGCTAGGGATCAGCTGACGGCGCACAGTCTAAAGAAGGCGGAGGGAAATGAGCGAGAGCCCGAGGGGAAGATATGCACTGCGCATGCCCATGGATCCCAGGCCCGCAGTGTGACTCAATCAGAAGACACTGCGAGGCGCGATCTCGGGCAGCGCGGCCGCACAGGCGCAGCCAGCCTGACACCAAATTATGTCAGAAGACAGGCAGCGCAAATAGGGCATGCCCAAGGGATAACAGAACAGCGCAGGCTCCGTGACAGCTTAAAACAACGCTGAGGAGGCAGCGCATGGCACCAAGGGGGTAGGAATGACGGCTGTGCTGCGTCACATTACGAAGGAAAGTCCCAGCTCTGGAACGGTATAACGGTATCAGTGAACACATTTTATAAGTGTTAAGTTCTGCGTGTGCAAAGAGCTAAAAAAAAAGAGCTACCTTTTCCTTGTGCAGCATTACTGCTGCACAAGATGGCTCTTTCAGTAACAAACGACGGGGGGGGGGGGGCAGGTTCCCTTACATTTAGGTTGTTGTGCCAGCGTGGCGGTCGCAGGACACATTGCCGGCTACACAGCTGGGGATCAGCTGACGTTACTGAAACCCAATAACACTGGGTCGTATGTTTTTACTGTGCAGCCTGCACTTCTGAGCCGCAACTGGCGGTGTTGGAGCCCAGGAATAGCAGTTCAGGTGGTAGAAAGATGAACACAGCAGGAGACCTGGATGACACCCAATTACTTAATCAGGCAGAGGAGTGGCAAATTCCTGCGAGATCCAGGCCTGGTTCATTTTCAGGAAAGTAAGCCGGTCAACGTTATCGGAGGATAGTCGCATGCGACGGTCTGTTAGTACACCACCTGCGGCACTAAAGACACGTTCCGATAAGACACTAGCCGCAGGGCAAGCCAGCACCTCCAATGCATACTGGCTTAGCTCTGGCCATGTATCCAGCTTAGAGACCCAAAACTTGAACGGGGAAGAGCCGTCTGGGAGTACAGTAAGAGGGCAAGCCATGTAGTCTGTCACCATCTGACGGAACCGTTGCCTCCTGCTGACTGGAGCCGCCGGTGATGGTGTAGACATTTGGGGCGGGCACACAAAAGTGTGCCAGAGTTGTGCCATACTGGGCTTGCCTTGGGCAGAGGCACTGCTTCTGCTCCCTCTTTGGGCAGAGCCTCCCCCACTGCCTCGACGCACTGAGCTGCTTTGTAAAGCACTAGCAGCACTCCTCTCAGTTGGACAGGAGAAGATGATGGAATTCACCAGTGTGTCGTGGTACTCCCGCAATTTACGCTCCCGGGTCAACGCAGGGATGAGGTTTTGGACGTTGTCCCGGTAGCGAGGATCGAGGAGGGTGAACACCCAATAATCAGGCATGTTGAGAATGTGGTCGATGCGGCGGTCGTTTCTCAGGCACTGCAGCATGAAATCCACCATGTGCTGCAGAGTGCCAACTGGCCCAGAAACGCTGTCCCCTGCTTGAGACATGATCTCTGCCCGCTCGTCATCACCCCACCCTCGCTGTACACACTGACCACTGGACAATTGTGTCGCTCCCTCCTCTGGACGGAGCTCTTCCTCCTCTATTGACTCCTCCTCATCCTCCTCACAAATTGGCCCCTGCGTACCCCTTTGTGAGGAACCACGTGGCGCTGACTCTCCAGAAGCTGATGGAAAAGGTGACTCCTCATCCTCCACCTCTTCCACCACATCATCCCTTAACCCTTGCAAAGTTTGCTGAAGCAGGCAGATAAGGGGGACAGTCATGCTGACTAGTGCATCATCTGCACTTGCCATCCGCGTGGAATAATCAAAAGGACGCAAAACCTGGCAGACGTCCTTCATAGTGGCCCACTCTGTGGTTGTGAAGTCTGATCGGCGCTGACTGCGACTTCTTTGCGCCTGATGCAGCTGGTACTCCATAACTGCTTGCTGCTGCTCACACAACCGCTCCAACATATGTAACGTGGAATTCCACCGGGTAGGTAGGTCACATATGATGCGGTGTTCCGGAAGGCGGAATCGGCGCTGCAGAGCAGCAATGCGGGATCTGGCCAAGCTGGAACGCCGCAAGTGAGCACACTCTAGGCGGACCTTGATCAGCAGGGCATCAAGATCCGGATAGTCCCTCAGAAAACTCTGCACAACCAAATTGAGCACATGTGCCAGACATGGGATGTGAGTGAGGTTGCCAAGGGCCAAAGCTGCCACCAGATTTCGGCCATTGTCACACACTACCATGCCTGGCTGGAGATTCGCTGGCAGTAACCACACATCGCTCTCCTGCTTGATGGCATTCCAGAGCTCCTGCGCTGTGTGGCTTCGATGCCCCAATGAAACTAGTTTCAAGACGGCCTGCTGACGTTTGGCCACGGCTGTGCTCATGTCGGTCCTAGGTAAACGTTCACGGGTCCATGTGGAGGTGGACTGTGACGGATCCTGCAGAGAGGAATCAGAGGAACTGGTGTAAGAGGAGGAGTCGATGCGTACAGACTGGATTCCTGCAATCCTTGGAGTGGGCAGGACACGTCCTGCGCCACTCGCACGATCTGTACCTGGCTCAACAACATTAACCCAATGGGCAGTGAGGGAAACATATCGCCCCTGTCCATGCTGACTGGTCCACGCATCGGTGGTGAGGTGGACCTTGCTACTGACGGCGTTCAGTAGCGCATGTTTTATGTTTGCCTCAACATGCCTGTGCAGGGCAGGGACAGCCTGCCTGCTGAAGTAAAAGCGGCTGGGCACCTTGTACTGTGGGACTGCCAATGCCATCAAGTCACGGAAGCTGTCAGTCTCCACCAGCCTGAACGAGAGCATTTCCAGGGACAACAGTTTGGCAATGCCTGCATTCAGAGCCTGTGCTCGGGGGTGGTTGGCCGAGAATGCCCGCCTTTTCTCCCATGCCTGGACTACCGATGGCTGTAGAGTAGACTGGGAGTGTGAGGATGACTGGGAAGGTGGTGCTGTGGGTGGAATTACACTAGGTCTCTGGACAACAGTGGAGGAAGAGGCAACACGAGATGAAGAGGTGGTAGCTGCCGCTGTTGGTTGGCCTACGTCTTCACTGTGTTTCTGTAACTCCACCGCGTGCCTGTTCCGCACATGTTTCCACATATTTGTGGTATTGAGGTTGCTGACACTTTTACCTCTTTTTACTTTCTCATGACACAGCTTGCATTTGACAAAACAAATGTCATCTGCAACTGTGTCAAAAAAGGACCAGGCATTGCAAGTCTTGGGAGCGCCCTTTTTGGCTTTGGAAAGAGACAGGCTCCTAACAGGTGCCAAAGTGGAGGCTACAGGCTCCGCAGTCTTCCCCCTCCCTCTCCCTCTTTGGCCCGTAAGGGGAAGCTCTTCCTCAGAGCTGCTCCCACCACCTTCCTGTTCCTCACGCCACGATGGGTCAAGGACCTCATCATCTCCACTACCCTCTGCCACCAACTGCTCCTCCTGGGTAGTCTCGGCAGCACAGTACGCATCAGAAAGTTTCATCATCAGATGCGTACTGCGCTGTGGTCACCGGAGGCACTGGCCCACCTGCCTCTTCAGAGTCAGAGAGATAAAGCTTTTGGGCATCACTGCACACTGCCTCTTCTTCCATTTCTCCAATGCTGCTTGGAGGGCCCCCTGTTTCCAAGCCAAGAGATTCAGAGAACAGAAGTAGAGACGGCTCCTGTCCTGGGCTCTCTGACTGCCTGGCCAATTTGGCAGGTGGTGAAGAGACAGATGGCTGCTCTCCAGTGCTCTGTGCCTGAGAGGATGTGGCACTAACTGAAGTCGATGCCGAGGCGTTAGCTGCCATCCACCCGACAACGGCTTCAATTTGGTCTTCACGTAGCAGCGGTGCACGGCGCTCTCTGACAAAGCTGCGCATGAAGGACTGTTCCCTGCTGAAACTGAGTGACGACGAGTCACCGGCGCCCGCAGCAGGCACAGAATCACCACGTCCTCTCCCTGCTCCTCTCCCTGCTCCGCGCCCACGCCCACGTGCCTTACTCCCTGCCCTCTTCATCTTGGTTGACAGATAAAGATAAGCAGAAAAGTACTAAGGCCTTAGTGTGCTTATTCCTGAAATGCTCCTCCTAACAGGTGTAAGAAACACTAATGTTGTAAATTGTGGACTAAACTTTATTATTTTTCAAATGTGGCCTACACAAGTGTTAAGTTGTGTTTGGTGAACTTTACTTTTTTTTTGGTGCAGATCGGGCTACAGAGCTAGTTTAAATCACACGGAGACCGTGCAGACAGCCGTAAACGGCGCTGCAAGGCCAAAAAACCCTCCTCTCGGTTATCCTATATAGTGTTTTTCCACTATTTAGCTGGATACGAGTGGAAAGACACTAATAGGATTTTTTTTTTTCAAATTTTAAACAGGCTGCACTATTTGAAAAAAAGTAAAATTTTTCTCAAGGTATGAGGCAGTAACGAACCCTGAGCTGAATCCAACCGGCTATGGCTGCACACAGACTACAGGGCGAGCTGGGCTCACACGGAGACCGTGCAGACAGCCGTAAACGGCGCTGCAAGGCCAAAAAAACCTCCTCTAGGTTATCCTATATAGTGTTTTTCCACTATTTAGCTGGATACGAGTGGAAAGACACTAATAGGAATTTTTTTTTTCAAATTTTAAACTGGCTGCACTATTTGAAAAAAAGGAAATTGTTTTTCAAGGTATGAGGCAGTAACGCACCCTGAGCTGAATCCAACCGGCTATGGCTGCACACAGACTACAGGGCGAGCTGCGCTCACACAGAGACCGTGCAGACAGCCGTAAACGGCGCTGCAAGGCCAAAAAACCCTCCTCTAGGTTATCCTATATAGTGTTTTTCCACTATTTAGCTGGATACGAGTGGAAAGACACTAATAGGAATTTTTGTTTTTCAAATTTTAAACAGGCTGCACTATTTGAAAAAAAGTAAAATTTTTCTCTAGGTATGAGCCAGTAACGAACCCTGAGCTGAATCCAACCGGCTATGGCTGCACACAGACTACAGGGCGAGCTGGGCTCACACGGAGACCGTGCAGACAGCCGTAAACGGCGCTGCAAGGCCAAAAAACCCTCCTCTAGGTTATCCTATATAGTGTTTTTCCACTATTTAGCTGGATACGAGTGGAAAGACACTAATAGGAATTTTTTTTTTTCAAATTTTAAACAGGCTGCACTATTTGAAAAAAAGTAAAATTTTTCTCAAGGTATGAGCCAGTAACGAACCCTGAGCTGAATCCAACCGGCTATGGCTGCACACAGACTACAGGGCGAGCTGGGCTCACACGGAGACCGTGCAGACAGCCGTAAACGGCGCTGCAAGGCCCAAAAACCCCCCTCTAGGTTATCCTATGTAGTGTTTTTCCACAATAGAGCTGGAGACTGGTGGAAAAACACTAATAGGAAATTTGAGAAAAAATGTGCAGCAGGCTGCACTAAGAGCAAAAAAGGACAACTGTGTGAGGCAGTGTGAACCCCCCCTGAGCTGAATACAACCGGGTATATGGCTGCACACAGACTACAGAGTGAGCTGCACACACACACACACACAGAGACCTTGCAGAACGCTGTTAAAACAGCGCTGCAAGGCAAGAGCAAGGTGAACAGTGAAGAACACACAGCGTTTTGCTAAATTAGCCTTTGGAAAGGAAAATAAAGCAATTAGCTAGCTCGACTGGCCCTCAGTTAGAACACAGCGTCCTGTCCCTAACTGAAATCACAGCAGAGTGAGCGCAAAATGGCGGCAGCGTTTTTTATAGTGCAGAGTGACATCATTTCAGCAGCCAATCCAAGCCTTGCCAGTACTTACATGCCCACCATGCTAAACAGGATGTGCCCACACTTCCAATCATTCCTCATTGGCTGCTGCGTTCAGTTTGAATTCTGGGAACTTCCGATTCCGGTATCCGATACGCGGGAAGTATCGGAATTCGGTATCGGAATTCCGATACCGCAAATATCGGCCGATACCCGATACTTGCGGTATCGGAATGCTCAACACTACTGACTACCACATTTTTTGTTCTTGATTTCTTTTTGGGTTTCTTAAAGCCAGAAAGTTGCCATTTGAAATGACTTTAGTTTTGTGCCATGTCTGTGATCTGCTTTTTTCTTCAAAATTAAACAACTAAATGAACATCCTCCAAGGCCGGTGATTCCATAATTTTTGCCAGGGGTTGTATGAACTGTGGAATTGTAAAGCGCTGCGGAATATGTTGGCGCTATATAAATAAATATTATTATCATTATTATTATCTCTGGTCACTGTCCATGAACTGATCAGGTCGGAGGGACGTGGACAGAAGTAGCATTGATACATGGTGGCATGTTCTGCTATACTGTACGTTCAGTGCCCTGATAGTTCAGACACATGACGCAGCTTTGCAGCCAGAATGATACACAATACAAAATCCACAACAGAAAAACACAATCTTCTGATTTTTATAATTTTTGTGATTCCTTTGAACGTTCCTTACAATGCGCACCGATACCGGAAGTTCATCACGTCACACTGTTGGAGGATAATCAACAATCAGTTTAATCTAAAGAAACAAGCTGGTCAGGAGAAAAGGTGATCAGGAGAAAAACACCTTTTTCCAAGCAGCGCTAGAAGGACGGAGTAACAGACGACACCAAACAAGATGGCCACCAAACGAGTTAGTATGAACTTCACAGTGAAATACTTTCTAACACATACAAATCCACAGACATGCTCTGGTCGGCTTTGCTGGACCAGGTATACGCACATGAGAAATTATGTTTTAGCAAGAGTATGTTCCACAAAACAAGCAAATGCCTCAAAATGTTTGCCAAATTGGTGCATACGGTACATTAAAGGACAGCATTTGCAGGCCAGATCGTACTGTATAGAAATACTTGTTAACACAAGAAAGGCAGAGGAAGTTTCCACGCCGTATAGCTTCCACTGCCATTGTTGTGTGAAAAACATCAAACAAGTTTATAAACTTGAAACATGGCTACAAGAAAGTTACAAGTGTGTGTTGGAATGTAAACTCTCAGAGAAAATGCCCTATAATTCTGACATGGACAGAGAGCTCCTCCAACTGTTCACTGAGATAAATCAGTTTAAAAACAGAATCACATCCACGGATGCTCTGGTTAATACACTTAAGGTACCTTCACACATAATGATTTCGTTAACGATATCGTTGCAACGTCACGCTTTTTGTGACGTAGCAACGATCCCGCTAACGATCTCATTATGTGTGACAGCGACCAACGATCAGGCCCCTGCTGGGAGATCGTTAGTTGCTGGGGAATGATCAGGACCTTTTTTTGGTCGCTGATCACCCGCTGTCATCGCTGGATCGGCGTGTGTGACGCCGATCCAGCGATGTGTTCACTTGTAACCAGGGTAAATATCGGGTTACTAAGCGCAGGGCCGCGCTTAGTAACCCGATATTTACCCTGGTTAACATTGTAAAAGTTAAAAAAAAACAGTACATACTCACATTCCGATGTCTGTCACGTCCCCCGCCGTCAGCTTCCCTGCACTGACTGTGAGCGCCGGCCGTAAAGCAGAGCGCTGTTTTTTTTTTTTTTTTACTTTTACAATGGTAACCAGGGTAAATATCGGGTTACTAAGCGTGGCCCTGCACTTAGTAACCCGATGTTTACCCTGGTTACCCGGGGACTTCGGCATCGTTGAAGACAGTTTCAACGATGCCGAAGTCGTTCCCCTGATCGTTGGTCGCTGGAGAGAGCTGTCTATGTGACAGCTCCCTAGCGACCATACAACGACTTACCAACGATCACGGCCAGGTCGTATCGCTGGTCGTGATCGTTGGTAAGTAGTTTAGTGTAACGGTACCTTTAGAGAGGATCTGGCTGCAAAGATGCAAACAATTGCGGATTTGCAACCGGTCATCTCTAATCTATTATTATATTGCCTGGTATGATTAGCGCGTTGCCCTTACCTACGAAACAGGTTTGTGTTTCAGGAACAGCACAGGAGGAGACGGTGGCAGCAAACTCCACGTCTCCCATGGATGAAAGATCTGGATCCATAGACCAGGAGACAGGTAGAACGGGCGCTACAGTTCACTCCAACACCACTGGAGCACAGACGTAGCAGCCGCTTCCAAGACCGGGACAACAGTTGTGTATATGGAAGTGGGAGGGCAATGAATCACACCACTTTCAATCTGCCAAATCGTTCAGAAAGGCCGTAAAAAATGTATCCTAAACCTAGAATGGAAAGGATAAAATTCCTGTTAAGGATCTGTAAGGAGACCCTAAAATACAATCCCAATGTAGATCCGCTTATTTCATGCGATATATTCGAGGGTCATTGCAATAAATATTCTGAGACTGCTGATTATCGCATGGAGTTGCTCAAATTGTAGTTGCCTACACACCTTGTGCAGAGGTATGAGGCAACAGGGAGAAGGCAACCCAAGAATGGTTTGCTTCATGATGAGGAAGAACGTCTTTCCTTACTCATGAGACTAGTAGCGGGACACTGGGACGTTACTGCGGAAATCCTGACAAAGTTCAAACCCACTATACCAGATGTGGGCAAATGGCGGCCTGTGGGCTACATCCGGCCCTTTGGTTGTTTCTGTCGGGCCCGCAGACAGAAACGCCGAAAGTGCAGGAACTCACATGTGAACTCAGCTCACAGCTTGGTATTAGCCCCGCCCTGCTGTCTTACTATTGGTGGAGCGGCTTCTGCCGGAGGAAGCGAGAGGCTGCAGAGATCGCTCACAGCAGAGCAGCTCTGGCTTCTGTTGTAGCATCACTGCCGTGCCCAGCAGCTTCTGCACACACCTGGTAGTCAGTCACCTTGTAAGCTAGGAGGCAGTTGTTTTGGGTTTGTGCTGTGTAATGAAGACCAGCAGCGCTGTATCCTTTTAACCCCACAACTGCTGGATCACAGCTTAAAATCAAACTGAAGGGAGAGCAGCTAAGGCTATGTGCACACGTTGCGGATTAGGCTTAGGAATTTCTGGTGCGGAATCTGCCTCTCCTGGCAGAAAACGCACCTGCAGATTTGTCGCGTTTTTTGTGCGGTTCCGCAGCATTTTTTGTGTGTTTTTGCTGCGGTTTTCTTGCAGATTTGCTGCATTTTTTACCCCTGCGGTTTTCTATAATGGAATGGGTACAAAAACGCTGCAGATTCACAAAAAAGAAGTGACATGCTACTTCTTTTAAACCGCAGCGTTTCCACAGCAGATTTTCCGCAAAGTGTGCACAGCATTTTTTTTTCTCATTGATTTACATTGTACTGTAAATCAATTGCGGATCTGCAGCATTTCTGCACCTCAAAAAACGCTGCGGATCCGCAGAGAATCCGCATTGTGTGCACATATCCTAATTATTAGCTTCTGCACCATTCCCTCCCTCCCCAGCAACTTCTAGCAGCTCAGGGATCAGGCTGATAGGCGATAAAACACTGAGGCGAAGTATACAGTGTCCAGTAGTGAATTGCACCCTCAGCCTCACTACATGCAGCCTGGAAATCTCACATTCTGTGTGCACCCCCTTCCTCTATCCTCCAGTAGTGAAATATGCTTCCCAAATTTCTTTTTGTGTGCCCCACATACTCTGGTGACTGGTCTGTGTACGTGTGTGTCTGTGTACATGCGTGTCTGTGCGTGTGCCCCATGTACTCTGGTGACTGGTCTGTGTGCGTGCGTGTCTGTGCGTGTGCCCCATGTACTCTGGTGACTGGTCTGTGTGCAGGAGTGTCTGTGCGTGTTGTTGTGAATTCTGTGGCAGAGCTCCCTCCTGTGGTCACAAGTGGTTGGTGGAGGAAAGTGGTACTGCGGCTTCTGAGTTTCCTTCCTCAGGTGATGTGGTGAAGTCGTTAGGTGCTGCTCTATTTAACTCCACCTAGTGCTTTGATCCTGGCCTCCAGTCAATGTTCTAGTATTGGACCTGTTTCCTCCTGGATCGTTCCTGTGGCCTGCTGCTCTGCATAGCTAAGTTCCGCTTTGCTATTTTGTTTGCTGTTTTTTTCTGTCCAGCTTGTCTATTTGTTTTTTCCTGCTTGCTGGAAGCTCTGGGACGCAGAGGGTATACCTCCGTGCCGTTAGTTCGGTACGGAGGGTCTTTTTGCCCCTTTGCGTGGTTTTTGTAGGGTTTTGTGTTGACCGCAAAGTTACCTTTCCTATCCTCGCTCTGTTCAGAAAGTCGGGCCTCACTTTGCTAAATCTATTTCATCTCTACGTTTGTCTTTTCATCTTAACTCACAGTCATTATATGTGGGGGCTGCCTTTTCCTTTGGGGTATTTCTCTGAGGCAAGGTAGGCTTATTTTCTATCTTCAGGCTAGCTAGTTTCTCAGGCTGTGCCGAGTTGCATAGGGAGCGTTAGGCGCAATCCACGGCTGCCTCTAGTGTGGTTGGAGAGGATTAGGGATTGCGGTCAGCAGAGTTCCCACGTCTCAGAGCTCGTTCTATGTTTTTGGGTTATTGTCAGGTCACTGTATGTGCTCTGACCTCTATGTCCATTGTGGTACTGAATTACCTTATCATAACAGCGTGTGTCTGTGCGTGTGGCACACATACTCTGGTGACTGCTCTGTGTACGTGTGTGTCTGTGTACATGCGTGTCTGTGCGTGTGCCCCATGTACTCTGGTGACTGGTCTGTGTGCGTGCGTGTCTGTGCGTGTGCCCCATGTACTCTGGTGACTGGTCTGTGTGCGGGTGTGTCTGTGTGTGTGTCTGTGCGTGTGACCCACATACTCTGGTGACTGGTCTGTGTACGTGTGTGTCTGTGTACGCACGTGTCCATGCGTGTGCCCCATGTACTCTGGTGACTGGTCTGTGTGCGGGCGTGTCTGTGTGTGTGTCTGTGCATGTGGCCCACATACTCTGGTGACTGGTCTGTGTATGTGTGTGTCTGTGTATGCACGTGTCTGTGCATGTGCCCCTTGTACTCTGGTGGCTGGTCTGTATGCGCGTGTCTGTGCGCATGGACGTGTATATGCCCCATGTACTCTGGTGTCTGTGTGCGTGTGTGTGTGTGTGCCCCATGTACTCTGGTGGCTGGTCTGTGTACGCATGTCTGTTTGTGTGCCCTATGTACTCTGGTGGCTGGTCTGTGTGCATGTGTGTCTGTGTGCGTGCATTTCTGTGCGTATGCCCCATGTACTCTGGTGGCTGGTCTGTGTGCATGTCTGTGCATGTGCCCCATGTACTCTGGTGGCTGGTCTGTGTGCGTGCGTGTCTGTACATGTGCCCCTTTTACTCTGGTGGCTTGTCTTTGTGCGTGCGTGTCTGTGTGTGCCCCATGTACTCTGGTGGCTGGTCTGTGTGCGTGCATGTCTGTGCGTGTGCCCCATTTACTCTGGTGGCTGGTCTTTGTGCGTGGGTGTCTGTGTGCCCCATGTACTCTGGTGGCGGTTCTGTGTGTGTGCCCCATGTACTCCATAGCTCCCATCCGTCCCTCATACTGCGGGACTGTCCCGATTTTGAGGCTGTGCCCCGCAGTCCGGCATGGGAAGTTACTTTTCCCGCACAGCCAGCAGGAGAAACAGCTGACACGCCCGCTTGTATTAGGCAACACCCCACCGTATCTTCTTCAGGGGCAGTGGTTCAGAGAGGGAGAGAGGACATTCTGAGGTACGTGTGTGCGTGTGTGTGTGTGTCATGTAGCTGGCCCTGCTCTGATGTGTTTACAGCACAAGGCATTATAACCAGGAGTAGTGGCAGCAGTTAGGCTAGGTTCACATTGCGCTAGGTGTGTCCGTCTAACGGACTCGTTTTTAAGTAGTAAAAATGCAATGTAACGCACATACTAACGCGCCCATAGACTTGCATTGTCTGACGCATCGTGACGCATCCCTAAATTGGTATGCGTTTGTCACATAACGTTTTTTTTCTGACGGACCTTCAACGCGGCTTGCAGCGTTTTCGGGTCTGGCCAAGCTAACGCACTACTAACGGAAGCGTTCATTCTGCCATAGAAGGCTATGGCAAACGCAGTCAGATGCAAATCATGAAAAATTTCCAAATAGGACCACACGTTTTAATAGCGTTTGAGGGTGGTCACATGTGGTCATGTGACAGGAAATGTGATTTCGGCCAAATGAGGAGTATCCCACCCACACATTTCTCCTGAGGCCTACTGCACGTGACAGAGTGTTGCAAGAGATCACAGGAAATGTAAGTACATTTCTATATATATATATCTCTGTATACAACATGGAAGTTTGTAATGTCTGTCGGATGTGTGTGTACTAAACATGTATTGCTTTGTTGCACACAGATGTCGGATACAGATGTCAGCAGCAGCAGCAGCAGCGTGTCTGCGATTTTTTCGTCTCAGTCGGTAGGCTTGCACTTTAAAAAACCACAATAATGTTGTGTGAAACTCCATTGTATTGAGCTAGGCACGTAATAAAAATCCTGTTTATTGTTTTATTGTGAATAGGAGTCTTCTGAGCCCGAGGCTGCTAGACCTCCCCCCCAAAAACAGGCAAAAACCACAAAGGTACATAGCAGACATGTTGAATTTTTCAGGCATAAATTTATTGATGCAATGAATGTTAACATTATTTAATGTTAAAATAATTTTTTTTACATTTTACATACACAATAGGTTGTGGCACACGGAGGACACAAAAGAAAGAAGGTCCCTAGCCGTCTGTCGTCGCCACAACTGCCAGTGGTAAATATAAAACTAGAAATATTCTATCCAATATTTATCAACAATCTATCTATTCACTTTCTATCTACTATATCTATAAACTATCTATCAACTATCTATCGCTCCATCTATTTGTCTATCTATATCTATGTATCTATCTATCTATATCTATGTATCTATCTTTCTATATCTATGTATCTATCTATCTATAGCTATGTATCTATCTATCTATATCTATGTATCTATCTATCTATATCTATGTATCTATCTATCTATCTATCTATCTATCTATCTATCTATCTATCTATCTATCCATATCTATGTATCTATCTATCTATGTATCTATCTATCTATGTATCTATATATCTATATCTATGTATCTATCTATCTATATCTATGTATCTATCTATCTATATCTATGTATCTATCTATCTATCTATCTATCTATCTATCTATCTATCTATCTATCTATATCTATGTATCTATCTATCGATATATCTATGTATCTATCTATCTCTGTATATATGAATATGGCCATCCAGTGAAATTGACACTATCAACATAACGTTTTGTGTTTACATAGTCTAAGTCAGCGACCAAAAAAAAAAGGATTGTCGTTGACTAAGAGCCATTGACTATTCACGAGACACTGATCAACCTTGTGGAAGCCAACCCCTCCATATGGGACCAGAGCGACAGCTCCCACCATGACATCGTGAAGAACCGCAAGTTGTGGGATCAAATTATCTGTCACTTTGATCCCCGATACATGGAGAAGTCGACAACCTCAAAGAAAAAAATTGGTAAATATTGGTGACGTAACATCGGAAAATGTTAAAAAAAAAAAATTAAAAATTTTCTATCCTATCAACCTATCTACTTGTTGTCTGCTATCTATCTCTCAATTATCAACTATCTGTACACTATATATCTATCTATCTATACACTATTTCTACACTATTTCTTATCTAACAACTATCTATCTACTATTTATATATCAACTATCGTAACAAACTATGAACTATTTTTCCTATATCTTAAAACTATCTATGTACTATTTTTTTATATATTTTTTTGTTTTAAATTTAAAGCTGATGCTGTCCATACCCGTTGGAGGTCCATCCGCGATCGCTTTGTCCGTGACTACCGGAACAGTCAGAATGCACCAAGCGGATCAAGTGGCAAACGGGTGACCCCGTATGTGCATTACGACCAATTGCTCTTTCTTCAAAAAACATTGTCTCAGCGATCGTAAGTACAAATAGGTCTGTGTGCGAGACAAAATTTTTGAAAGGAAAATAATTAAATTTTTTTTTTGGGTTACAGCACGATATGCAGTACCGCTGCGCCTAGACCGGCAGAGGAACTGGAGCCTTCTCCAGTGGAACCAACCTAACCTGAAGATGTGTCTGGCATCAGCGAGCCTCGATCTGTGGAGAGAAGCACTGTTGCTGCAGGTGTGAGTGCTCGGTTGCAATCACAGCGTGGACGCAAGCGAGCATCAGAAAAAGATGAAGCTGATGCAATTATCGTGGATGGACTCCAACGGGTAGAGGACATGTGTCGCAGTGAGCTCAAAGACCTGAGGCGGGAAATTACCGAGCTGCAAGCACGCGAGTCTGTATACTCTGCTAATGAATGGAAGCTACTTTTCTTATCCTATGTGCCTGTAGCACAAAATATCCCGGCACATAGAAACCTTATGTTTAGACAAAGACTGAACGACCTTCTTGAGGAATTTGTGGGCCCCCAGGAACCCGCTCCATCGGGAACAAGAAGAATGGACATGCCGGCCTACAACCCTCAATATAGAGGCCGGGGTGAAACGAGCGTGGAACCTCATAGACAATGTAGCAGTCCATCATACAGTTGGGCAGACAATACTCCCGTGCAGTACCAAAGTCTTTAGTACCGTTCACTGTCCCCACCCAGGTGCAATTACCGCGTTGCAAGTTTTTTTTATGTTTTTTGTTGTAAATTTCTATTTTCCTTTTTTTTCATCCCTATGGGATATCATATGTTAAACCTGTGTACCAACAGTTTGTTGGAAAAATCCATAAACATTTAGTAAACTGTTTCAAATTTAAGATTCTTGTATGACTTAAACTTTTAACACAACATAACTTTTTACACGACATAAGGTAACTTTTTACACGACATCAGGTTAAACAACATAACTTTTTACACGACATAAGGTAACTTTTTACACGACATCAGGTTAAACAACATAACTTTTTACACTACGTAACTTTTTACACGACATCAGGAAGACTTTAAATTATTTTCACACGTGTCTGTCTTGCCATGGAACCTGGCCTTCATGTGTGAAGTAGTGTGCAAATTGATCACGAATCCTCATTATTTGTGATGCAGAACGAACTGCAGTCGATTCAATGCTACTGAGGTTCGACTCACAATCATCGGGGTCTACCACCTGGGGTTCATGTCTCGCCACAAAATTATGCAGACAGATGCACGCCTTCACAACATGGTCCACATTTTCTGGTTGCAGTTGCATGCAGGTTAGTAAAATCCGCCATTTTAATGTCAAAATCCCAAAGGCACACTCCACATAACGTCTAGCCCGGCTCAAGCGATAATTAAAAATGCGCCTGCTGGAGTCTAGACTACGGCTTGAGTACGGCTTGAGGAGATTTTGTCCTAGTTGGAAGGCCTCATCACCAACTAAAACATAGGGCAAACTTGGGCCTTCGGTCCCCGGAAGAGGTCGTGATGAGGGTATGTTTAAACTTTGGCTGTACAAACATCGGCCCATGTTGGAGTCTCTGAAGACTCTGGAATCGTTAGTCCGGCCATAAGCACCAATATCCACAGCAACAAAACGGTACCTGGCATCCGCAATCGCCATCAATACTATAGAAAAGTATTTCTTATAGTTATAGTAGAGGGAACCACTATGCGCAGGTTTCTGAATCCGAATGTGCTTTCCGTCCACGGCACCAATACAATTGGGGAAATTAGCCACATCCTCGAACTGTTGGGAAATCGCTAGCCACATTTCTGATGTTGGTGTTGGTAGCACAAGTGGTTGCAAGTTGTTCCAAATGGCATCACAAGTTTCCCGAACCAGTTGACAAATTGTTGACTTCCCAAGTCTAAACTGATAATGCAGTGACGCAAAAGATTCTCCGGTAGCCAGATATCTGTCGACATTAAAAAACAAAAACCAAAAAAATTAGGATTTTAATGATCATCTAAAGGCTAGTCACAATAGAATATACAATTGCTAAATGAACATTAGGCCACACGATACCGAGATCTAGTCTTTGTCAATAGAATGATAAAAAAAATGTATAATTACCTCACAGTCACTACTAAACGTTGCTCCGCACAGATGCTTTCATTAAAAGTGCTGCGATGATGATGTATCTCATCCTTCACATGTGAGAGCAGAACATCAAAGGTCTCAATGGACATCCGTAGATAGCGTTGGAATTTGAAGGGATGATCCCGAAGCTGCACATACAGGGTGTGAAAGGCACCATATGTACTCCGCAAGAAATTCACTTCGTGGATCCAATATCTCCTTTGCGAACTACGCTTTCTCTGCCGAAGTCGCAACCGCATCAAGCGAAATCTGACGAGCTCAGACACAAACATCTTGCTAGCAGAAGTTCACTCAATGCTTTCAAAATGGAGAATGAGTCTGTGCCCACACCCGACAATGACAAAAGGGAAAAAAAAAAAAAAGAACAACTTTATTGACAGTGACAAACGCAGCCAAATGGATACTTCGTAAACGGACATCCAAATGAAAAAACGCGATCACATGCGTTAACGCTAGCGTTACCGTGACGACGAATTTCACATATTTTGGCTCCTTTTCTGTACATGTGTTTAACGAATCCGTTTAACGCCATGTACTTGACGCAATGTGAACCTAGCCTTAAGAGCAATCCAGTGCAGTCTGTTAGTCATAGGCACAGTATATATATTTATGGATCCTTTATATACTACAACAATTATGGAGTGGAGCCAGTAGATAGTGGTGTTGTCTGAGTGCATAGTGGTGTTGTCTGAGTGCATGCAGAATTCGCAGAGTTTCGGCCGCACATGCGTGGTAGAAAATGGCGGACGCGACAAACAAAAAATATTCACTTGAATGTTTTTTTTCGTGCCGATGGTCCGCCAAAACACGACAGATCTGTTGCACGACTGACGCGACGTGTGGCCATCCGTCGCGATCCATCGTTCAGTCTTGTCCCACGCTGTAAATCCATTTGAAGGGGTTAAATAATTTTACAAGCAGGAGCCTGCTAATGCAGCTGCCCCTGCCTGTAAAATCTGGCGAATGAATGGAAAGCAGGGGAATGTAGCTACTTAGACCTGCGGTGCTGCGCCCCCTGCTGGCATAACCTCAGATGAACTAGAGCGTGAGAAAATATTCTGAAAAATTCCCACGCTCGAGTTCATCTGAGGTTATGTCTCACTGACATATATATATACATATATATATATATGAGTATATATATATATACCCCTATACTATGTGTAGACATTTATTTTATCTATTCTATTCTAACCTGTCAGTGTGATTTTACTGTACACCGCGCTGAATTGCCGGCTTTTCTATAGAACACCGCTGCGTATTTCTCGCAAGTCACACTGTTGTTCCGTGTGTAATCCGTATTTTTCTCGCCCTCAATGACTTTCATTGGCATATATTGTACTGCGTGCAATGCGTATTTTCTGTGCCTCTCATACGTCCGTAAAACACGCTAGTGTGACCCCGGACTTACTCTCTGAAGAGACAATCTGCATATTTCCCACAGGAGCATTGCGGCTTAAAAGTCTCCGCATCTCGGCATGCTTAACATGTCACTCTCCGCAAGGAGAAACGTTACCCCTTGGATCTTGGAGGTAACAATAACATTTATAATTTGTTAGAAAACCACAGTAGTCGAGTATCTGATAGTGATTTAATTCAAGCTATGGTTTTGCATAGCTATCCTTGCTACTAGCAGAAGCTGAATAGTTCTCAAGTATCTCTGTATAGATGTCTGCTGTTCTACATGTGTACAAAAGGAGGCACTGTCGGCATAGTTTACACTTACTGGCAAACTGCTATTAGGACTGAATTGATCTGGACAGCTGAAATGCTGTAGGTCAGATAAGCCATTAAAGTTTTTATGATACAATTATAATTTGCAGCGAGAAATTTAAAGGCAAAACCACAAAAATTTATTTTTTTTATGATGGCTGATGGTTGCTGTCCATACACCTGATTCTGCAATGCCGATTTCTCACTCTGTGAATGGAGCAGAAAATTTGTCACTTTGTTATAACTGAGAACAATGCCAATTTTACATTCAGATGAACATCTGGTAACGAGCGGACAAAATAATAACAATACTTATACAAATTAGGCAGTATAGCTACAGTATAGGCAACCTAGAGACAGGGCCAGTTTTACACAAAGTGTGGCCCTGGGCAAAAGTTTAAAGTGTGGACCCAAATGCTAACATATTGCCCCATCACACAGAAACATTTTGATTGTGTTTATATGCATTGAGTTCAGGCCAGCAAACAAGAATGATCAACAATTTAAGGCTACTTTCACACTAGCGTTAACTGCAATCCGTCACAATGCGTCGTTTTGCAGAAAAAACGCATCCTGCAAAAGTGCTTGCAGGATGCGTTTTTTCCCCATAGACTTGTATTGACGACGCATTGCGACGGATCACGTGACGGAGGTCAGCGATGCGCTCATTTCCGGCCTTTTTACTTATGTTTTATGTATTTTTCTGCTGTTTTGGTGTACCTAATAAAGTTTCATATATTATTACTATTTGGTGTAGTGTGCGGGCTTTACGGTAGTGTCTTTTTTCTTTTTTTTGCTCATTTCCGGCCCGATGGCTGGAAGCTCTAGTTAAATGCCGCTGTCAGCGTATCACAGTGGCATTTAACTAGTTAATAGCGGCGGTGAATCGTGATTTCTGTAGCGATGAGAGCTCATCCAATTTACTGGTGCATGTCTACAGAAGCATTAGCTGGGCATAATGTGTTGGTCACTACAATGTAAGGGCACTACAATAGCAGATTTGCAATTTTCGATCAGCAACATCCACTACTGCTTGTTTTTGGAAAACACGTATGGAGACTAAATCTTCACTAGACCTGTAGACTTGTAGATGGTGTCACTTAAGGGAGGATTCTGTGCTTCTGTGCAAATAGCACTCTGTCCCTCCTGAATCTCACTGTGTGGCTAAGCAGCACTATACAGCTACATATGAGGTATTTCTGTGTTCAGCAGAAATTGTGTGACAAAATTTGGTCCCATTTCCCCATGTGAAAATGTAAAAATGTAAAATCTGGGGCAAAACAACATTTTTATGGTAAAAATGTGATGTCAATATGGTCACTGCACCCTTAGATGAATTAATTGAGAGGTGTAGTTTGCAAAATGGTGATACTTATGTGGGTCACGGTGTAATAGAGTGCAGGGTAGACTATGTCACCACAGAACAGACAGACCAACTGTTGAGGGGGGTTTATTAACAAGGGCGATATTCTCCTTGCAGGGAGAAAACAGTAGAATATAAACTGCAGAAATAACGGTGCTAAATATATGGGAAGCAGTATAACAGAAGTAAATGGAAGTTCTTGGGAAAAACACTTATCAGTCTGATGAGGACTTGCTTGTAGGGTCGTCTTCTCCAACGTAGACGCTTGGAAACAGCGGCACTTGTCGTCCCTCTGTTATCCGTGTGCTGTGTAGTCTCTGGGAACCCGCAACCTGGGGTTTGAGGGGTTACTGTGGTGAGTAGAGGGGATGCTAGGCAAACGGGGTCCCCTGTGCTCTGAGTCTTCTGCCTCAACAGTGCAGCCTATCTCGGGAGAACGATGCTCAGTCTATTATTGGGTCTCCCAACAGGAATCAGGGGCTCTGCCCTAATGCCGTGGGTGCTAGGGGCCACTGTCTCTGCACGGGTGTTATGAAAGGCAATTCAGCACTACAATGGACATAGCGGTCAGAGCACATACAGTGATCTGACAATAACCCAAAATCATAGAACGAGCTCTGAGACGTGGGAACTCTGCAGACCGCAATCCCTAATCCTCTCCAAACAACACTAGAGGCAGCCGTGGATTGCGCCTAACTCTGCCTATGCAACTCGGCACAGCCTGAGAAACTAACTAGCCTGAAGATAGAAAATAAGCCTACCTTGCCTCAGAGAAATACCCCAAAGGAAAAGGCAGCCCCCCACATATAATGACTGTGAGTAAAGATGAAAAGACAAACGTAGAGATGAAATAGATTCAGCAAAGTGAGGCCCGACTTTCTTAACAGATCGAGGATAGAAAAGGTAACTTTGCGGTCTACACAAAATCCTAAAGAAAACCACGCAAAGGGGGCAAAAAGACCCTCCGTACCGAACTAACGGCACGGAGGTACACCCTTTGCGTCCCAGAGCTTCCAGCAACAAATTAGACAAGCTGGACAGAAAAAATAGCAAACAAATAGCAAAGAAGAACTTAGCTATGCAGAGCAGCAGGCCACAGGAATGATCCAGGGAAAAGCAAGTCCAACACTGGAACATTGACAGGAAGCCAGGATCAAAGCATTAGGCTGAGTTAAGTAGAGAAGCACCTAACGACCTCACCAAATCACCTGAGGGAGGAAACTCAGAAGCCGCAGTACCACTTCCCTCCACCAACAGAAGCTCACAGAGAGAATCAGCCGAAGTACCACTTGTGACCACAGGAGGGAGCTCTGCCACAGAATTCACAACAGTACCCCCCCCTTGAGGAGGGGTCACCGAACCCTCACCAGAGCCCCCAGGCCGACCAGGATGAGCCACGTGAAAGGCAGGAACAAGATCGGGAGCATGGACATCAGAGGCAAAAACCCAGGAATTATCTTCCTGAGCATAACCCTTCCATTTAACCAGATACTGGAGTTTCCGTCTAGAAACACGAGAATCCAAAATCTTCTCCACAATATACTCCAATTCCCCCTCCACCAAAACCGGGGCAGGAGGATCAACAGATGGAACCATAGGTGCCACGTATCTCCGCAACAATGACCTATGGAATACGTTATGTATGGAAAAAGAATCTGGAAGGGTCAGACGAAAAGACACAGGATTAAGAACCTCAGAAATCCTATACGGACCAATGAAACGAGGTTTAAACTTAGGAGAGGAAACCTTCATAGGAATATGACGAGAAGATAACCAAACCAGATCCCCAACACGAAGTCGGGGACCCACACGGCGTCTGCGATTAGCGAAACGTTGAGCCTTCTCCTGGGACAAGGTCAAATTGTCCACTACATGAGTCCAAATCTGCTGCAACCTGTCCACCACAGTATCCACACCAGGACAGTCCGAAGACTCAACCTGTCCTGAAGAGAAACGAGGATGGAACCCAGAATTGCAGAAAAATGGCGAAACCAAGGTAGCCGAGCTGGCCCGATTATTAAGGGCGAACTCAGCCAAAGGCAAAAAGGACACCCAGTCATCCTGATCGGCAGAAACAAAGCATCTCAGATATGTTTCCAAGGTCTGATTGGTTTGTTCGGTCTGGCCATTAGTCTGAGGATGGAAAGCTGAGGAAAAAGACAAGTCAATGCCCATTCTACCACAAAAGGCTCGCCAAAACCTTGAAACAAACTGGGAACCTCTGTCAGAAACGATATTCTCTGGAATGCCATGTAAACGAACCACATGCTGGAAGAACAATGGCACCAAATCAGAGGAGGAAGGCAATTTAGACAAGGGTACCAGATGGACCATCTTAGAAAAGCGATCACAGACCACCCAAATGACTGACATCTTTTGAGAAACGGGAAGATCAGAAATAAAATCCATAGAGATATGTGTCCAAGGCCTCTTCGGGACCGGCAAGGGCAAAAGCAACCCACTGGCACGAGAACAGCAGGGCTTAGCCCGAGCACAAATCCCACAGGACTGCACAAAAACACGCACATCCCGCGACAGAAACGGCCACCAAAAGGATCTAGCCACCAACTCTCTGGTACCAAAGATTCCAGGATGACCAGCCAACACCGAACAATGAACCTCAGAGATAACTTTATTGGTCCACCTATCAGGGACAAACAGTCTCTCCGCTGGACAACGATCAGGTTTATTAGCCTGAAATTTTTGCAGCACCCGCCGCAAATCAGGGGAGATGGCAGACACAATTACTCCTTCCTTGAGGATACCCGCCGGCTCAGACAAACCCGGAGAGTCGGGCAAAAAACTCCTAGACAGAGCATCCGCCTTCACATTTTTAGAGCCCGGAAGGTACGAAATCACAAAGTCAAAACGGGCAAAAAACAGCGACCAACGAGCCTGTCTAGGATTCAAGCGCTTGGCAGACTCGAGATAAGTCAAGTTCTTATGATCAGTCAATACCACCACGCGATGCTTAGCTCCTTCAAGCCAATGACGCCACTCCTCGAATGCCCACTTCATGGCCAGCAACTCTCGGTTGCCCACATCATAATTTCGCTCAGCAGGCGAAAACTTCCTGGAAAAAAAAGCGCATGGTTTCATCACTGAGCAATCAGAACCTCTCTGCGACAAAACAGCCCCTGCTCCAATCTCAGAAGCATCAACCTCGACCTGGAACGGAAGAGAAACATCTGGTTGACACAACACAGGGGCAGAAGAAAAACGACGTTTCAAGTCTTGAAAAGCTTCCACAGCAGCAGAAGACCAATTGACCAAATCAGCACCCTTCTTGGTCAAATCGGTCAATGGTTTGGCAATACTAGAAAAATTGCAGATGAAGCGACGATAAAAATTAGCAAAGCCCAGGAACTTTTGCAGACTTTTCAGAGATGTCGGCTGAGTCCAATCATGGATGGCTTGGACCTTAACAGGATCCATCTCGATAGTAGAAGGGGAAAAGATGAACCCCAAAAATGAAACCTTCTGCACACCAAAGAGACACTTTGATCCCTTCACAAACAAAGAATTAGCACGCAGGACCTGAAAAACTGTTCTGACCTGCTTCACATGAGACTCCCAATCATCCAAGAAGATCAAAATGTCATCCAAGTACACAATCAGGAATTTATCCAGGTACTCTCGGAAGATGTCATGCATTAAGGACTGAAACACTGATGGAGCATTGGCAAGTCCGAATGGCATCACTAGATACTCAAAATGACCCTCGGGCGTATTAAATGCAGTTTTCCATTCATCTCCTCGCCTGATTCGCACCAGATTATACGCACCACGAAGATCTATCTTGGTGAACCAACTAGCCCCCTTAATCCGAGCAAACAAATCAGATAACAATGGCAAGGGGTACTGAAATTTAACCGTGATCTTATTTAGAAGGCGGTAATCTATACAAGGTCTCAGCGAACCATCATTCTTGGCTACAAAAAAGAATCCTGCTCCCAATGGTGACGATGACGTGCGAATATGCCCCTTCTCCAGGGATTCCTTCACATAACTGCGCATAGCGACGTGCTCAGGCACGCATAAATTAAACAGTCGACCTTTTGGGAATTTACTACCAGGAATCAAATTGATAGCACAATCACAATCCCTATGCGGAGGTAGGGCATCGGACTTGGGCTCATCAAATACATCCCGGTAATCAGACAAGAACTCTGGAACCTCAGAAGGGGTGGATGACGAAATTGACAGAAATGGAACATCACCATGTACCCCCTGACAACCCCAGCTGGACACCGACATGGATTTCCAATCTAATACTGGATTATGGGCTTGTAGCCATGGCAACCCCAACACGACCACATCATGCAGATTATGCAACACCAGAAAGCGAATAACCTCCTGATGTGCAGGAGCCATGCACATGGTCAGCTGGGTCCAGTATTGAGGCTTATTCTTGGCCAAAGGCGTGGAATCAATTCCTCCCAATGGAATAGGACACTGCAAGGCCTCTAAGAGAAACCCACAATGCTTGGCATACTCCAAGTCCATCAAATTCAGGGCAGCGCCTGAATCCACAAATGCCATGACAGAATACGATGACAAAGAGCAGATCAAGGTAACGGACAGAAGAAATTTTGACTGTACCGTACCAATGGTGGCAGACCTAGCGAACTGCTTAGTGCGCTTAGGACAATCAGAGATAGCATGAGTGGAATCACCACAGTAGAAACACAGCCCATTCAGACGTCTTTCTTCTTGCCGTTCAACTCTGGTCAAAGTCCTATCGCACTGCATAGGCTCAGGTTTAAGCTCAGGTAATACCGCCAAATGGTGCACAGATTTACGCTCACTCAAGCGTCGACCGATCTGAATGGCCAAAGACATAGACTCATTCAAACCAGCAGGCATAGGAAATCCCACCATGATATCCTTAAGGGCTTCAGAAAGACCCTTTCTGAACATAGCTGCCAGCGCAGATTCATTCCATTGAGTGAGCACGGACCACTTTCTAAATTTCTGACAATATACCTCTATCTCATCCTGACCCTGACAAAGAGCCAGCAAATTTTTCTCTGCCTGATCCACTGAATTAGGTTCATCGTACAGCAATCCGAGCGCCAGGAAAAACGCATCGATATTACTCAATGCAGGATCTCCTGGCGCAAGAGAAAATGCCCAGTCCTGAGGGTCGCCGCGCAAAAAAGAAATAACAATCAAAACCTGTTGAACTGGATCACCAGAGGAGCGAGGTTTCAAGGCCAGAAATAATTTATAATTATTTTTGAAACTCAGAAACTTAGTTCTATCTCCAAAAAACAAATCAGGAATAGGAATTCTTGGTTCCAACATAGCTTTCTGATCAATAGTGTCTTGAATCTTTTGTACTCTTGCCGAGAGCTGATCCACAAATGAAGACAGACTTCTAATGTCCATCGCTACACCTGTGTACTGAACCACCCAAATGTCTAGGGAAAAAAAAAAGCAAAACACAGTGCAAAGAAAAAAAAATGGTCTCAGAACTTCTTTTTTCCCTCTATTGAGAATCATTAGTACTTTAGGCTTCCTGTACTGTTATGAAAGGCAATTCAGCACTACAATGGACATAGCGGTCAGAGCACATACAGTGATCTGACAATAACCCAAAATCATAGAACGAGCTCTGAGACGTGGGAACTCTGCAGACCGCAATCCCTAATCCTCTCCAAACAACTCTAGAGGCAGCCGTGGATTGCGCCTAACTCTGCCTATGCAACTCGGCACAGCCTGAGAAACTAACCAGCCTGAAGATAGAAAATAAGCCTACCTTGCCTCAGAGAAATACCCCAAAGGAAAAGGCAGCCCCCCACATATAATGACTGTGAGTAAAGATGAAAAGACAAACGTAGAGATGAAATAGATTCAGCAAAGTGAGGCCCGACTTTCTTAACAGATCGAGGATAGAAAAGGTAACTTTGCAGTCTACACAAAACCCTAAAGAAAACCACACAAAGGGGGCAAAAAGACCCTCCGTACCGAACTAACGGCACGGAGGTACACCCTTTGCGTCCCAGAGCTTTCAGCAACAAATTAGACAAGCTGGACAGAAAAAATAGCAAACAAATAGCAAAGAAGAACTTAGCTATGCAGAACAGCAGGCCACAGGAATGATCCAGGGAAAAGCAAGTCCAACACTGGAACATTGACAGGAAGCCAGGATCAAAGCATTAGGCGGAGTTAAGTAGAGAAGCACCTAACGACCTCACCAAATCACCTGAGGGAGGAAACTCAGAAGCCGCAGTACCACTTCCCTCCACCAACAGAAGCTCACAGAGAGAATCAGCCGAAGTACCACTTGTGACCACAGGAGGGAGCTCTGCCACAGAATTCACAACACACGGGTCACTGTCTATGCACGGGTCAATGTCTTTGCACGAGCATCAGGGCGCACCTCTCCAGTCACAGCAGAGTCCGCTTTCACGTACTCACAAGATGCAGTCTTTCTGGACAATCTTCCTGTCTCAATCCTCCGAGCGGGAGCTCTCTCTCTCCTCCCCGGAGCGCAGCTGCGTGCTGTTCTGGCCGCTGTATCCGCTGCTCTCTCTGCTGCACACACTGCTCTTTCTGCTGTGCATGCTGCTCTCTCTGCTGTGCACATTGCTCTAGCCCTGGAAAGCACGCCTCTTTTCTCTCTCAACACGCTTTCTTAGTGTCACGGCCTCTAAGTCGGCCCCCAGGGAATCCTGCTGCACAGCTAAGTGGTTCCAGGCACGGAGCAGAGAAGGTAACCCACTTACATTGGCACCCGCAGACCAAACCAGTAAAATCTGCATTATAATATGGCTCTCCTTCCGTTCTGAGTTTTGAAAAGTAGTTCACGATTACATTTAAGGTATCGGGCACTCAAGTGAAATTTTGTACAACAAACTGAAGTGCTTTTAGCCTTTAGAAAAATTAAAAACTTGGGGTTAAAAAAACATTTTAGTGGTAAAAATGTAATTATTCTTTCTGCACCGCTCAATGGTATAAAATTCAAAATTCTGTGAGGCACATGTGGTGTCAACATGCTCACTGCACCCCTGGATGAATTCTTTGTGGGGTATAGTTTGTAAAATTAGGTCACTTATGGTCACTTATGGGGGAGTTCTGTTGTTCTGGCAACTTAGGGGCTCTGCCAATGTGGCATGACATCCTGAAACCATTCCAGCAAAATCTGAACTACAATACAGCGCCTCTTCTCTTCGGAGCTTTGCACTGTGCCTCAAAAGTAGTTTTCGACCACATATGGGGTATTGGCGTACTCGGGAGAAATTGTACAACAAATTTTGGCGTCCATTTTCTCCTGATATCCTTGTGAAAATGAAAACATTTGTGGCTAAAAATCTTTTTTTTGAGAAAAATATATTTTTCTTTTACAGGTTAAAATGATAAAATTCTGTGGTTAAAATGTTCATTTTTACCTGCCTCATTGATTTAGCTCCTGTAAAGCACCTGAAGAGTTAATAAGCTAATTAAATGTGGTTTTGAACAGTTTGAGGGGTGCAGCTTTTAGAATCGTGTCACTTTTGGGCATTTTCTGTCATATAGGCCCCTCCAAAGTCACTTCAATTGTGATGTGGTGTCTAAAAAATTTGGTTTTGTAAATTTTGATGGCAAAGCAAGAAATTGCTGTTCAACTTTTAACCCCTCTACCTTCCTAATGAAATAAATTATGGTCTGACAATTGTGCTGTTGTAAAGTAGACATGTGGTAAACATTATTTATTAACTATTTTGTGTGACATATCTCTTTGGTTTAAGGGCTTAAAAATGAAACATTTGAAATTTTAGAAAAATATTTAGAATTGAGAGTCCACAGTGGTTGATACCTTTTAATGGCTAACTGAAAAGATGGTAACAAATTGCAAGCTTTCGAGACTACACAGGTCTCTTCATCAGGCAAAGACCAAAACAAATTCTGAAGAATCACATATTTATGCACAACATGGCATAGAAAAAAAAGAAAAAAGGGAAAAACCATGGATAAGCCAGGTGACATGAAGCAGAATTACGATGGGTGATAAACAGTTACGTCCATAAATATTGGGCCAATTCTTAGATAAGAATTGTTTTATTGTCCTGTGATTAGGGTCTCTGTTGTGATGACCCCATATGGTCTGAGGGGCAAGTTCCTTAGTTGATGTAAAAAGACATAAATCCATGCGACACATTCATTCCTGCAGTGTGAGTGTCAAAGGTCGTCATCAGTTTATATTCCCAGACTCTTCTGTCTCTCTGGGATTTGAAGCTACCCTTTAACACAAGTAATTTCATGTCCATAATGTTATGATTTGGGAGACAGAAATGTATTGCCACAGGTAGATCCATTCTTTTTTCTCTTATTGTATGACGATGAGAGTTCATCCTTGTCCTCAGCTTCTGCCCTGTCTCCCCCACATACAGACCCCCAGTTGGACATTTAGTACAAATAATTAGGTACACCACATTAGAAGTGATGCAGCTGAAAGTACCTGGTATCTTGTAGTCCTGATGTGAATTGGGGATCTTTATCTTGTCCGTGGTCATTATAAATGGACAGGTTTTACATTTTTTCTGGTTGCAAGGAAAGGTACCTGTAGCTGTGGGAGAGGACAGGGAGCTCTTGACAATGATGCTTCTTAGATTTGGGGGCTGCCTAAAACACAGTAGTGGGGGGTCTGGAAAAATGGATTGTAAGCGGGCATCTTTTTGCAATAAAGGTTGTAATTTCCGTGCAGCTCCTCTTAGCACCTCCAGATTTGGATTGTAGGTAACCACTAGAGGTACCCGTTTATTTTCTTCTTTAGCTTTGTAATGTAGCAGGTGATTCCTTGATATTCTGGTGGCTCTTGTAATCTGGTTTTCAATTGTTCTTGGATGGTAGCCCTGATTCAAAAAGGTCTTTCTGAGGCGAACAAGGTGTTCATCCCTATCCATGGGGTTGGAACATATACGATTGTATCTGATGGCTTGGCTGTAGACAATAGAGTTTTTTATGTGTTTTGGATGGAAACTGTCCCATTTAAGGTATGTTGGGTGGTCGATTGGCTTCTGATACAGGGATGTCTCTATTTTATTGTTCTGCAGCTTAATGATGGTGTCCAAAAAGTTAATTACAGTGCAGGAGTAGTTGAGTGTCAAGTTGATGGTAGGATGAAATTGATTAAACTGTTCATGGAACGTCTTCAGCTGCGGCTCAGACTCCGTCCAGATGATTAAAATGTCATCAATTTGTTGCCATCTTTTCATTTAGCCATTAAAAGGTATCAACCACTGAGGACTCTCAATTCTAAATATTTTTCTATCTACTGGCTAACACGGTACCAAGATATATTTCTTTCCTGTATTGAAATTTTAGAACATTTTCACCACATTTATGATATTTTCACAAATAAAATCAAGTGACACTGAACAAATTTTACCAGTATAATAAAGTGCAATATATCATGAAACAAGATTCTGAAGATCATTGAAGAGCCGTTGAAGCGTTCTAGAGTTATTACCACATAAATTGAAACTGGTCAGAATTGTAAAATTTGGCCTGGTCATGAAGGTGAAAACAGGCTTGGGTGATGAAGGGGTTAAGAAGTGTGCAGTTTTTCCCAGAAGTCTACATCAAATTGATATACTGTACATTGGTAGAGAAAAAGTGCCAGGCTATGAAATAATATATTAATAATTCGTGATGATGAATGGATTAATTCAAACTTAAGAAATAGTTTCTGCCTGCTATAATAAGGTGACAAATATCATCACATGACCATAACAATCTGAAAAAAGAAATGTAGTTTTAGACATAAGTTGCCCATAATAGTGCATAGGCTAAAATGTTATAAATAAAAAATATGGCCATAATCTAATATTTATGTAGGGGGACAGAGTCCCTATCAAAATTGGATTTTACCTGTCATGGTATGTGTTTTTCCCCAGGTCATCTCCCCAAAGCAATAGGCATTCTTGAATCAATCATATCAAGGAACCCTTAGCTGAAAGTATTTTGTGTCTATGTTCAGTTTTGCTTTATTAGAAATTAGTGGATTGTTTGAAATTCAAATTTGCAGTTTTCGCTGAATTTTTCTTCATAATTCAATTCACACTAAATAGATTTAATGCAAATTGCAATACTGGAAATACTCTAATTGCTTGGAAAATACATGTATTAGTTTTTGTAGTGAGGGGGCGGTGGGAGAAAAAAGAGAGATAGAATGAGAACGTGACCCAACTGGAATGACTATGTGATGTCATAGCTGCATTCCATTATGGGGAAGCCAATGCGTCCACGCCAATGTCATTAGCCTGCTCTCTGATGCTTCTACAGTGTGGGAAATGGTGCAAGTTTTTTATTCTTTGCGATCCTTCTGAATCAAATCTCAAAGTTTTCACATTTTCTTGTAATTTCTGGAAATTCGACTTAGGTGAAGTACATACTCCGCAAATCAATCCACACATAATAATAATAATAATAATAATAATTTTATTTATATAGCGCCAACATATTCCGCAGCGCTTTACAAATTATAGAGGGGACTTGTACAGACAATAGACATTACAGCATAACAGAAATACAGTTCAAAACAGATACCAGGAGGAGTGAGGGCCCTGCTCGCAAGCTTACAAACTATGGGGAAAAGGGGAGACACGAGAGGTGGATGGTAACAATTGCTTTAGTTATTCGGACCAGCTATAGTGTAAGGCTCAGGTGTTCATGTAAAGCTGCATGAACCAGTTACCTGCCTAAGTATGTAGCAGTACAGACACAGAGGGCTAATACTGCATAAAGTGTATGAGAACATGATGCGAGGAACCTTTTTTTTTTTTTTTTTTATTATAAATAGGCCACACAGGGATCGTTAGGTTAATGCATTGAGGCGGTAGGCCAGTCTGAACAAATGAGTTTTTAGGGCACGCTTAAAACTCCACACATCTCCAGTTAAAGGCAGAAAATTGTTTACCTATAAATCTTCTACATGCATCTTGAATTCATTTTTTAAATTTATTTTTATCTTCTACCTACATACAGCAATTAGCGTTTATTTCACATACCACATATACTCGAGTATAAGGCGACCCGAGTATAAGCCAATGCACCTAATTTTGCCACGGAAAACTGGGTAAGCTTATTGACTCGAGTATAAGCCGGGTATGTATTGTCCCCTCATCCCTGTCCTGCTATGTGTGGCTCCCCCTGTCCTGGTATGTGGCTCCCCCTATCCTGTCCTGCTATGTGTGGCTCCCCCCATCCTGTCCTGCTCTGTGTAGCTTCCCTCGTCCTGTCCTGCTCTGTGTGGCTCCCCCTGTTGTATGCATTGCTCCCCCGTCCCATATTGTATGCATGGCTCGGCTCCCCGACCCATCCTTGTATGCATGGCTCAGCTGGGCTCCCCCTCATCATACTCACCCTCCTCGCGCGGTCACTGCACATCCCTGCATCTCCGTTGTCCTGGCGTGGCAGCTATTCCTGTGCTGAGCATTCACGTGGTACCGCTCATTAAGGTAATGAATATGCGCTCCACGCCTATGGGAGTGGAGACACGGGCATATTCATTACCTTAATGAATGGTACCATGTGACCGCTCAGCACAGGAAGCGCTGACGCACTGGGACAGCGGAGATGCAGGGGCATTCAGCGACAGCGCGAGGAAGGTGAGTATGAGGTCACCGGCTCCTGCCACTGCTCCGCTGCTCCCCTCCAGTCGCCGGCTTTCTGGACCATGGCTCGTGTATAAGCCGAGGGGGGCGTTTTCAGCACAAAAAAGTGCTGAAAATCTCGGCTTATATACGAGTATATACGGTCTTTGTTTTTTTTTGTGTAAGGAAAATTATGTGTAATGTTAATTATTCTATAATGGTGTTTATTATAATATACAGTAAAGGAGTCATGGAGAAAATAATGTACAGTCATTAGTAGGCTCTGGCATTTTACACTTTCTAATACTCCACCTCCTTACTTGACCTATTCTTTTACCTCCAGTTTTCATTAAAGTTTTGTAGGTGTGAATTCAGAGCAGAGTATAAATAATCCTTTTTCAATGAGATGGTCACCAATTGATGGGGTGATCTAAGAGAGAACTCTAAGTAAATTAAATGTTTTGTTTGCAATGTGTATGCCTGAGGCAATCCAGTATTATCAGATATTGATTATTAGAGCACACACTACTACATAGTAGACTGCATAAGATGTAATCACATCAGTTTCATGAAAGGAATTCTAAGATGAAAAATCTTCATCACCATGTTATCTGTAATACAGGGTCCATAGACATCTATAACATACTGGAACCCTAGGAAAGGATACAGCTTCACGGATATAAAATCTTGATCTTTATTGGTAAAATTATTAAACATCCAGAACATTGTTCATCAGTGAAAATACCAACGCGTTTCTGGTTCACTCAGCATCAGTACTTGCTTTACAGCATGAGTAAAGGTGCTGTGTGCACCAGAAACGCGTTTATGTTTTCGAGAATGGACAATGTTCTGGATGTAAAGCTGTTTTTAGAACTTTACTAATAAAGATGAAGATTTTTTATCCCTGAAGCTGAATCCTTTCCTAGAACACTATTGCTGTTTTCACTCTCCAAGCTCCCGAGAGTAATAGGCTATAGACAAAAAACAGGTCATTGATTTTTGCTGATTTACATATGCATATAATTAAGTTTAGTGTGAGTTGTTCATTAGTAATTACACACACAGAATAAAATGGGCAACGCTCTGTTAACCACATCTTTATTTCAGGAAGTCACATAGAAAAAAAAACCATCAAGAAAAAAACGATTGGTCTTCACAACAGAAATTTTTTTTTTAAGAAAGTAAACACACAAATTGCTTGGTTATCTCTCAGCCTACGCCGCAGAGCCAATGATTTCATTAGCTCTAATTAGGATTTATGTACCTGCAGGAGGTAATCTGAGAATACATTATTCATGACACATCGACCACGGACTGTGCATTATCTTTGGCTCCTACTTAGTGAAGTACCGGTACGTTGAGCTGCTGTTTGTAATAAAATGTTGGATGTGTTAACGCCTTATACCATTTTTTCCATTCTGCAGGGTTTTCAAACATTCCTGTCAGTCAAATGTCTACATTCTCTTTTTTCCCCTGCCATGCATTGATACAATACATCTTACCAAAGTATCTAATCTATGGCAGTCCTACTAGCAACACTGCAATTTGTGTAACATTATTACATGCATTCAACTACAAATATTTATTTCCTAATGCATAGTTATGAAAATGTCTTCATTTGTATTAATCTCTGGAAATTGGCAGTGATAATTTAAGAATTCACAGTTCCCAATCAGTTGCATCGCCATGTTTTATGTTCACATTTAAGTTCTCCTACAATTACTTATTTACAATATATTTGTTGGTTAGTTGGTATATGGTGTTATTGCTAAAAGTCATTTTAAAGATCACATTTCTTTTTAAACCTTGACAATAAAGAAGAGGTTTTGTTATTTTATCAGTGTGTTGCCAGTATCTATGCTTGCTTTAATTTTCTCAACTGGAGATAATATAGTTGTATATATAGCAAGGTGGCTGACTGTGTAACCTTGTAAAGCAGTAGCTACAGTGCCTTGAAAACAAAATAAAAACTGGCAAGTATTTGTGAAGTGTAAAGGCAATGATACATAGTTTTAGAATTATTTTAAAAATATAAATCTGAAAATTGTGACGTGCATTTGTATACAACAATGTGTAGTCTGATACTCCTAAATAAAATTCGGAGTAACCAATTGCCTCCAGAAGTCAAATAATTAGTAAATTGAGTCCATCTGTGTGTAACTTATTCTCAGCATAGCTACAGCTGCTCTGTGAAGGCCTCAGAGGTTTGTTTGAGAACATTAGAGAACATTAGGGATCAAACCGAATCATGTAAACCAAGGAACATACCAGACACTGCAGGGATAACGATGTGGAGAAGATCAAAGCAGGGTTGGGTTATTAAAAAGTTGCCCAAGCTCTGAACATCTCATGGAGCACTGTTCAGTCTATCCAAATATAGAAGGAGTATGGCACCACTGCAAATGTGCCAAGACATGGCTCTTTACCCAAACTGGCATCCCAAGCAAGAAGACCACAAATTAGAGAAGCAGCCAAGATGTCTATGGTCACTCTCTAGGAGCTGCAAAGTTCCACAGCTCAGTGGGAGAATCTGTACACAGGACAACGATGAGTCCTATATTCCACAAATCTGGCCTTTATGGAAAAGTGTCAAGAAAAAATAAATTTTTGAAAGCAAGCCATAAGAAGCTCTGTTTGCAGTTTGCTTGTTGTCAGAGAACTAACCCGGCACATCATCCTGAAAACACCAGGGCAGGGAAGCTAGTTACAGTTGATGGGAAGATGGATGGTGCTAAATACAGGGCAATTCTGGAAGAAAACCTTAGAACCTTCTAAAGACTTGAGACTGCAATGTAGGTTCACCTTCAAGCAGGGCAATGACCCTAATCTTGCTACCAGAGCTCCAATGGAACGGTTTGGATCATAACATATTCATGTGTGTGAATAGCACAGTAAAAGTCCAGATCTAAATTTCACTGAGAATCTGGAGCAAGACTTGAAAATTGCTGTTCACAGATGCTCTCCATCCAATCTCACTGAGCTAGAGCTAGTTTGCAAAGAAGAATGGGCAAAAAGTTTCAGCTTCAAGATGTGCAAAGCTGGTAGAGACATACCTCAAAAGACAGAGCAATTGCAGTGATATGTGGTCCTGCAAAGAATTGACTTGGGGGTTGCGGATAGGAGGGCCTGAATATAAATGCAATTTTCAGATTGATATTTTTAAAATAATTAGAAAATCATGTATCATTTCCATTACACTTCACAAGATTTGGCTAGTTTGTGTTAGCATATCACATAAAAGCCCACTAAAATGGATTTAAGTTTGTCGGTGCAGCATGAAAAAATGTGGAAAAGGTCATTGCGTGTGAATATTTTTTCAAAGCACTGTAAATCCAGGCATATATTTAGAACATGACGTTTTCTTAATCCTCACTTGGAATTTAACTTAGAGGTATCCTTTCATTATTGTGACTGAAAACAGTCTCAGAACTGTTGATGATTTTGTCGGGAAAACCTCTAAACAAAATGGAAGGTAAGTTTTAAATAGACCAAAAAGGCTCACTCATAGGGCCCATTGCATCTTTGCCATTTTTGTTGCATAAATATTCTCAATTTGTGACTTTTTGAGCTGTTACAAATTCATCAAACAATTTTCGCCCATTTTAAACTTTTCGCTTGCTGTTTTAGTTTTATGATTTTTACATCAACGTGGCTTTTCCATATGGTTTAGACTGATTCTTCAAATCTGACTTTTTTAACATGTCATAAAATTTGGTAAAAATGAACTCTACCCCACCTCTAGAGTGATTTTATGTATGCCAGCAATTTTTGCATTATGTTAGGAAATGTGTGGCTTTTGTAAGTACCGTAATTAGTCGCGAAGCAGGTCAAAGACAAAAAAAATTTGTGCAAATCTCATAAACTACGTGAGCCATTTTGAAGAATTTGGAGCAAAAAATGGTAACAAATACCACAATACAATAAAGAAAAGTGGCTTAACTCCCCCCCCCCCCCGGCAAATGGTGAAATGGGGCCAAAGTATAAACCTGGAAACCACAAAGGAGAAATGTATAAAAATGAGTGCAAATAAAAATTAGAGCAGTTGACTATAAAAACAATCATGTTGCTGTTTTCATTTTTTTTAAATTTGCCTCCAAATAATAAAAGTCAAAACCAGATCGCTGTGTGCAACTGGTCTACTTACAGCAAAATTGTAGAAAATCCATGTTATGAAAATGTCAATGTAGCCTTGCTAACCACATGCACTTTATTTCCCATGGAGAATAACAGAATTTACATGAGAACAATATAATATTCATGCAGTCCTAGCATTAAGGGTATACATTTTTGGAGAAGAAATAATAGGTATAGAGAATAAGCAGGAAAGTTAATGGACATTTTCGGAAGACAAAAAAGGACATGGATGCAGGTGGTTCGGGTTGTATTTGTTACAAAGCTGAGAACTTGATGTAGTTTTTATTGGGTAAAGAGAAATATGTTTTTTTCATAAATACTCTTGTCATTAAAATGTCATGTTGTCCTTAAAATTTTGTTCTTTGAAAAAAAAAAAAAGATAAACTCCATTCATCCCTGAAAACATTTGCCGTTCACAAATGTCGCACTGGAAGGTTTTTGCTTCATTACATGGTCTTATTGATGTAAATTGACTTTATAAAGGTGTCTTTTACTCTTTCAACCAATAATGAGGTTTATACAGTAAAAGTAATAAAACCATGAGTTGAATCCTCGTCAAAACAAAGAGATAACACTGCAAACGAATGAGTAGCTCAGATAATCCCCTACAATTAAGTTGTAAGTAAATTGCACATAATAAAATAATTATTTACATCTACTTTTACTAAACTATGCCGTAAGTTGCTTGTCTAGGGCAACATTTTATATTATCATGCTAAAATGAATGTAGGCAGGAATGGTGCCATTATTCTACGAGGAGAAATAATTGAGAGACCACATTTTATTGATTCAGTACAAGTGACTAATTATAAAGTAAACCCATCACAGTATTGAATGCAGCTCATATTTTCAGTAAACATTATTAACACATTCTTTCTGAAGCAATTAATAAGTGGTTAAACTCTCATCCAGCTCTTTGACAGCACTTTATGTAGTTGTCCACTGCTGGACTAAATGGGGCATAAAATAATATTCTAAAATGGACCATTCTATACATAGTCTTGTAGGCTGTTCCTGGCAGTGGAAAGTACCTCCTAAAAGTATTCCAAGGAAGGGCAACCAGTGAGCCATGGTCATATACACCCACAACACAATGGGCACAAGGAGCGAAGGCTACCTCATCTGTTCGGAGCGAAGAACATCTAACCAATTGTTAAGAAGGTAGTGCTGGCTATGATAGAAAGGTGCATCGCTGCTTTTTGTATAGGGAGCTGCACAGCTGATGAACAGTTAGAGTATCCATGTAAACTGAGTCTTTGGTCTGCTTGAATAGAAAAATTTACTTGGATATACACTATAAGCCATTTTCAAAGGTCCATATGGTTTTGGAAGAATCTGACAACATATTAATACCACTGTGAATGGACAAGTAAACAAATGAACAACTTTACTAAAGGCCAAATTGTGATAGCTGGATAATTAAAAGATGTCCAAACAGACGGTCTTGTTGGGCATTTAGTGGTTAGGACTAGAGATGAGCAAATCTCCCAAAATGTATGCCCCAAAGCATAGTAAATGGAGGACAATGCATGGGATAAAAATAATAAAACATTATACTCACCTGTCTTGGACCTACAATTCATTTGTGCTGCCACATCCGCTTGCTTTGGATTGGTCTTCAGATAGCTTTGTGGTCACAGTGCTCATGTGGTAACATAGAGCGTAATGCACTTCTTTGATGTCACTGATCCCACACCATGTGACTGCATGAGGACTAGGCAGCCATGGAGCATCCAGATCATAGACAAATCTGAAGGAAGTGGAGAACCAGTGAGGGGAGCTGCGCCTGCCGGACAGGTTAGGAATGAGCCTCGTACAGATGATCCCTTTTTTTAAAAAAAAAAAAACTTCCTAGCCCTCAAATTAGTCATATCCAATTTGATTCACTCATTCTGGTTACATTGTATTAAATATGTGCTCAAGGCTCTTTGAGGCATTTAGGGAGAAAGACCAAAGATTAACCTGGCCGTGGCCGTTCATATCCCACCAAAGAATTTTTTTATCGGCTATGTCCGAAAGGTTTCTAAATTCAAACAATTAATTTCAAATACGTGTTAACTAATGTATCCCAATACATCTACAATGGGTACGTGGACATCAGAACAAAGGCTGATTAAAAAGTAGCTGTCAGCAGCGGATCTTGGCAATTTGTGTGTCCAAGGGCATTCAGAGATGCAGAACATTCTTCAGACAACCATTAGTAACCTCAATGATAGCAGCCAAAGCATGTGTGTGTATTTCTGCATGTGGCTCACATACAAAATACTGAATCAATCGATTTATTTAGAAAATTGCTTCATAATTTGCATATCATTAACATGTCTATACATTCTGTGATTTCCATAAATCCACAACTTTTTTCTTCTTGTTGTTGTAATCTCAATGTTGAGAAGTGTAATTATTTTTCTGCAGATATGTAAGTATCTTCTGCATTCTGAACACATTGCGGCATTTATTCCCTTCTGTCGTAGGGAATACTGATGCCCACACGGGATGTGACAAAAAGAGTTCTGTGTATATTTTGTGTACATCATTCTTATTCTGTTTATTTACTACAAGATGAACTTTTCAGCCAATACAGCCATAAGTTAATATAATCACCATTTGCAAACTATGAGTTTTTGACTATGAGAATGTCATCAGATCTCTGTTTTAACAGAATGTCAATCTTTTACACCCAATTCTGAATATTTCTATGTTTTTGTCTACTAACAGCTGGTAACTAGTCTCTTATAGATTTTAATACTAACATCCTCTCTTAATTATCGAAGTATACAAAATGTGTACATTATTTGATTAAGATGTGAGTTCACAATAGGATTTCAGATGATAAAATTTGTTAGTGCTTAAATGTTTTTACGTAATTCATCTCAATTTGTCATGTGACAAAGGGTATTAATGTGACCCTCAAGTCTCAAATTGCCCATTTACCTAGTTTGTCCGCAGTACATGGTTTTCTGACACTATATAGACTTGTGTGAGTTTTTAGAGGCTATTCTTGCTTGGCTCTCTGCACCTAGTGCGCTTAGTCTGCGCCAAGTCCTAGCTTGCATAGTGATGGTAAGCAGGCCAATACTCCTTTTCTCAATACACCTCTAGTGTTCAGCTGGTCGTCTCCACCTTCTGGCACTATATATTGAGAATCCGAGATTACATGGACAGTCTACTCACACAAACGTGCTAGATCCTTTTAACAAAAACATGCGTGAAGCAAACCATGGTGGTTGGAACCAAGCATGCTCATTGTGAGCTTCAGCAGTTTGACTGCCCATGAAACTCATGTCACCAATGATGTCCATACATTGGAGTGACCGGGAGGGATTAACAGACTGGATATTACCGGAAGTCTGAGAAAGCTGAGGGGTTAAAATCATAAATGTTCAACATTATAATATTTTAATAATATTATTTCTTCTCAGATGGCTCTATATGTCTGATAATTCCTGAGAAATCTCCCTAATGTGTTCATCATTTTTCTATATGTTTTATGTATATTGTACATTTTTTATTCTTTCATAGACCTTAATAATATTTTTTATGTGCTGGGATGAAGTTATAATTTATAAACCAGTGTCCATTTCTTTTAAGGCTAGTTACGTTAACCCTGCATGATTGTTGCATTATTTCTCAAACAAAAGTAGACTTCCTGTTCAAACGCACCGTCATTTTTTGGAACTTGGCATCATATTGTTTTTTTTTAATTGATTGTAAGTCAGTGCTCATTACTTAATCGCACCTTATGGGAGAGGCACCTGGCTCCTGGAATGCTGAGAATTAGATATCAAACCAACCCTGCTATATTTTACAAAAATAGCTGAGTGTAGCTGGTCAGGGCAACGTATTTGGCAAAAGCCAACAAAAAGCCCTTATTTTAATGGAAGAAAAATGATGGCATAGGTGAAAACACTATCTAAGCCCATTAATGAGGCACGCCTTTGAACTCACTACATGTAATGAGCAAAATATCACAGTGTCCAATCCATTAAATATACAGTAACTTTTCATATCATTTTCATATTAAACTTTCGAGCTCCACCTTGTCCCGCAGCAGAGGCAGGCCCATCAACTTTACGGAAGGAGTACTCAACTGAGAAGTTATTTTTGTGTTGTCCTCTTCCTCTGCTCCATACAAATAGTAGAAGAAAGCAGAATAGAACCACTCCCAAAAAGGTAATGCAGCCCATAGCTGTTGATACTAAGATTGTTTTTAGGTCCAAAGTAAACTTTAAGAAAACATGTGTGTCATTGTGGTAGGTATCATTGTATTCTGCAAGATACAGTGTTCGGTTAGCATATGGTGAGTTATCACCTTTTACAGTCAGTGTTGCAAAGTAAGTGTCATTTCCTCCGGCATTTGTGGCAATACATATATATGTTCCACTGTCTTGAATCTGAGCATATCTTATTTCAAGCGTACCCTCTGGCAGCACAGTAGATCTTCCTACACTTCTGCTAGTGATCATCCTTCTCTGTGGTGAAACCCAGACAATGAGCGGAACAGGTTCTCCATCTGCCCGGCAGTGAAATGATACAGGCTGTCCTTCATGAGCTATGATATGTTGGAGCTTCCTGTCCCTTATTTTGGGTTTTTGGCATGTAAAGTATTCAAAAAGAATTGAATCTGGAAAGTCACACAATGCATTACCTTGGATTTCAGCAGGAGAAGCACATACGGGCTGGTGGCCATTAAAATTTAATGTTTTCCTTCTTTGTAAAATCCATAGCAAACGACAGTCACAGGCTAGAGGGTTGGCATCCACTCTTAATGTCTCTAGAGTATTGACCGACTGAAAAGTGTTCTCTTCCAGAGTTGAAAGCAGATTATTGGAGACATTCAGCAGACGAATCTGTCTCAAGCCATAAAATGATTGTGATTCCACAACAGTTAAGGAAGCTCCAACCACATGGAGCTCCCTTAGCCTAACAAGGTCCCTGAAGGAGCCTCGCTGAATGACTCGAATGGGATTGTAGGAAAGATTTAGATATTCTAGGTATGTAAGACTCCTTAGAGCAGCTGCTGGCACTGAGGTGAGATTGGTATAGGTGATGGAAAGAGAAGTAAGGTTTAATCCTTGGAAAGCAGTTGGGCAGACTTCTTCTAAAAAAGACCAGCAATCAATTTCTAGTTTTTTGAGGTTGTAAAGCTTCTGAAAATTCTGTTCCTCCAATGAACTGATGCCCAGCTGTCGGAGCTTCAGGATCTCAAGGCCTTGCAAATAGAAAAGTGAGTCAGGTGATATAGTGGTTAGATTGCATTTCTCAATTGTCAGTTGTTCTAGGCCCACCAATCCAGAAAAGGCTTTCTGCGAAATGTACAACAGCTCATTGTCCCCAACTTCAAGGATTTTCAAATTACGAAGGTCTTGAAACATAAAGTCTAAGAGTATGACAATTTTATTTTCACTGATATCCAGTAATGTTAGATTGCTCAGTCTGCTAAACACTCCAGTCGGAATAAGTTTCAGTTGATTGCCTTTCAGTTTAAGGGTTTGAAGATAAACGAGATTGGCAAAAGCTCCTGGCTCTATTACTGAGATAATATTTTCACTTAGATCGACCTCTTCAAGCTGTGGATATGAGGACAGCTCCCCAGGATTCAGGCAGCATATACGATTCTTGCTGAGGTCAAGGAGTTTTGTTTCAGATGGAATCCCTTCTGGGACAGAAGTGAGGCGTTTGCGGTGGCAAATGACTGACCGGATCTGAGGTGCACAATCACAACGAGCAGGGCATCCCAAAGCCTTTCTTTCTGAACACAGCAGCAGAAGGTGGAAAACTAAGATGGAGGGCCAACATGATGCTATTTTATTAGGCATCATATTATCAGCGGGGCTACCATTTTGTCAGGCACCTAAAAATTAGAAACAGAAGTTAAAGTACTAAATTAACAAACAATGGATTACAATTGTTTTTAAAAATCCCTTTAAGGTCACAGCTGTAAATGTGTTAAGGAGAATATTTCACCAGGTTTTTGCTACCTAACCTGAGAGCAGTGTAATATAGGCGCTAATTCCAGCACTGTATCACATACTGATTTGGTTGGTGTAGTTTTGATCAAATCAATATTTAGATTATCACTAGAGGACTAGTAAACATGCTGTCAGATAGTCCTCCATGAGTTCTGTATAATCCACTCCCCACCACTGATTGTCAGCTTTCTGCCTATGCACAGTGTAGTTGGAAAGCTGCCAATCAGCAGTGTGGGCGGGGTCCTACAGAGCTCAGCGTTCAGAGATCTGGTAGGTCTGCAGCAGATAAAAGAGGTTTTAATCAAAGCTGCAGCAAGGAGCTCAATAAGTGACGCATCGCTGGAATCAGGGTCTCTGTCAGTACATCATGCTTCTCTCAAATTGGGTAGCAAAACCCTAGTGTCAGATTCCCTTTAATCTAATAGATTTAATATTATCTGTTGAATTCCCCTCTGCTCTAGCACCAATGGTTCCTGCACTGATGAGTTCACGTCCATCATTCACTTGAACACTGCTGCCAATTACTGGCCTCAAGGGTTAAATGCCCTAAACGCCACTGAGGCCAGTGATTGGCTGCAGTGCTCAAGTGAGCAATGAATGTGTCAAATTCCTGCAGACCACCACAGCTGAAGAGGAGGGGGATGTACTAGATAAATAATGCTTACTTTTATTGTTTAAGTGTATTATCAACTGTTACCCTACTAAACCAAAAATCAAACAGACGCTTTCAACCTGGATATGCAACTTATTAAAGCACGCAGCCATTTAATTTGTATGTATGCCATTTTTGGCCTGTGTAATATGCTTTATGCAGCATAAAATCATGCAGGGAGTATCAGTTCTGATGGCAGCGCTGACTGCGCTCGCTGCTGTGCAGCGCAGATGTGGTCACTTTGATAGAACCGTGCGTCCGTAATGTAATTAGCGAGTGCGCCATTTCGTTTCTAGACGCCAACATGGCTAGTGAGGGAAAGGGTTAATTCTCTTAGCAAGAGAGAAAAACCAGGAATTTTCCAACTAGAGAAAATGTCATCTGTTGCTTTCCTCTAATCCTGTCTAATGTCTGAAAATCTGCAATATTATGTTACACATATAAATCCGAGAGATATAATCTGCAGGAGCACCTTCCCGAGGCCGCGGTCTGAGTGTCTCTAAAGCCCCCAAGATTTGGGCTTTGTGTCATTTAATCTGCTCAATCTTTGACTCCTGAAGACCCAGAAAGTCCTACATAAATCCTATTTTATATATTATAGAGTGGATGAAAGGGAAAAAGAGGAACGACCACATAATCATAGTCATGGAATTGATAATAATCCCAAAACGATACTTAGAGATTAAGTGGAAACAATACAGGAGTTATTGTCACACCAGCACACCCGGAAAATTAGGAATTAAAATGTAAAAATGACGATCTCCTGTGAGAAAATGACCCCCTCTAGTATTCAATCTATCGTAAAGGAAAAACGAAATCCCCCCCAGTATAGCTGCTCTACCTAGTCACATCAGTGCGGAGGATCAGAGAAGATGATGTGTACTACACGTGTCGCTTCTTGATCTTGGATATTAATTATAATGTCACCATAAATGATTGCATCCCTGCTGAGGGCAAGATAATGTATTCCAATTTGTGTGTGAAGGATTATAAAATGGCAGCTTATTTGCTTCATGTCTGTGGCTTCCAGTATTACACGCAGCGAAATCCTACAGAGCCCAGCGGGATTTATTATGCATTAGTGTGCAATATCATGATGCACAAATGGATTTTAGGGGGGGTGGCAGTCACTTGACCTGAATGGAAGCGTTTTGCCAGTCACTGTGAGGTTTCCCCAGAACACTGTTTATTTGATCATTGCGATAATAGAGTGATATGGTTGCGCACACTTTCCATTATTTCCTATTATGGCAGGTGAATCTGGGCAGATTATTTACAATAACCCTTATGCTTTTATACTATGGGATAAAATGATGGGTTACTCACTTAAGATGAATGATACGATGACGGCGCTGCAGTATCGTTGAAAGGAAAGACATAATAGCCTTGAAATATAATGTTTGCAGTGAATATGAAATTTCTTTATCTTAAAAATCATAGACGCAGGGTGGTTTTTTATTTCCTGCACCTTACGTCTCTGAATATTAAAAACAGTAAACTAATTGTATAGCAAAATAATATTTCCAGTGAACGGTTACAGTTCTCACCTCTCTCTATTCATATTTATATAATGTGACAGTGCTGCTTACTGTAAATCATAACCGCAATAAGCATCAGTTGCTGTTTCTAACCTCCTCCATAGTACATATATCCATCTTACAACTCTTCTAACATAGGTAAACCCAGCATGGATAAGACAGCAGCACAGATCTCTACTGGGCTTCCATGTTGCACACATCAAGTCTATTCCTTGTCTTTCTCTTGTTAGAAGCAAGAAGCCTTCACAGTTGTCAAAATAGTGAGACAGTAGAGAACCAGAACGTCTCCTTCTCTTCCAGGGCCAGATAGCTCATTACTAAAAAATGTTTAGATTTCCTAATAATATGTATTTGAGAAGGGTTTTATATTTTGGTAGTGTTTTACTTCATGAAGGACTTCTCATTGTTACCTGTAATGACCCTGAATTTTCCTTTTTTAATTTTTAACTTCGAAAAAAGGCGTGGATGATTTGAGCTTTTATATTTGTATTACTATTTTTTTGATATCTCCTTTCTTTATTCTTTACGTAATTTGTGAGTCCCCTTAGGGGACTTCAAACTGCAACCATTTGATCGATTATACTATATACAGCAGTACCGTAGTACTGCATGACATATTGAAAATCTCATTCTCCTATCTAGCTCAGCCTACGGCTTATCTTCACCGAACGGAGATGACAATAACATGGGTGTTTAGCAGACCCTTGGCTGTCATATTAACCCATTGGTCCTCTGTAATCGTGTTCCGAGGATTGACAAAGGGAGCTGGTGTGCATGGTCACAGAGCGCATTCCATTTAAAATTTACTTGCGGAGATTGACAGCGGCATTTAACTGGTCAACAGCCGTGGCAGTAACTGGGTGCCAGCCATGGCTATTAGAGATACTATATATGCCAGCTACAGTGGGGAAAAAAGTGTTTAGTCAGCGACCAATTGTGCAAGTTCTCCCACTTAAAAAGATGAGAGAGGCCAGTAATTAACCACAACTATGAGATTCAAAATGAGAAAACAAATCCAGAAAATCACCTTGTCTGATTTGGCAAAATTTATTTTGCAAAATATGGTGGAAAATAAGTATTTGGTCACCTAAAAACATGCAAGATTTCTGGCTCTCACAGTCCTATAACTTCTTCTTTAAGAGGCTCCTCTGTCCTCCAGGTAATGACCTATAGTAATGGCACCTGTTTGAACTTGTTATCAGTATAAAAGGCACCTGTCCACAACCTCAAATAGTCACACTTCAAACTCCACTATGGTGAAGACCAAAGAGTTGTCGAAGGACACCAGAAACAAAATTGTAGCCCTGCACCAGGCTGAGAAGACTGAATATGGAATAGGCAAGCAGCTTGGTGTGATGAAATCAACTGTGGGAGCAATAATAAGAAAATGTAAGACATACAAGACCACTGAAAATCTCCCTTGATCTCGTGCTCCAAAATGATAACAAGAACGGTGAGTAAAAATCCGAGGACCACACGGGGGACCTAGTGATGGACCTGCATAGAACTGGGACCACTGTAACAAAGGCTACCATCAGTTACAAGTCTTTGATGTATAGTCAGAAAAGTGGTAGCACTCACCGACCCTTTAAAAGCAATCCTTCATTCTGGAGTCACATAAAATAGCAGAGTTGTTAGAAACACGTGTGCACAACCGTATGAGGTGCACGGGTAGGTTCCCAAACCGTAATCAGCAAATAATACAAAACCCGGCACTCAACTTTGTGGTGTGAAGAAACGAAAGATTTATTATCCCAAATCAGAAAACGTTTCGGTCCCACAGCTGGACCTTCATCAGTAACGTTTACTGGGACAATGTATAGATTCAAGTGGCTATATGGCCTGCCCGGAGGTTGCTACCAATATAGTATTGGATATCTAGAGAGAAAAGTTACAGCCTATATGGGTGCTGTCATCGCGGCGTCCACCGCTGATTAGCAGGGTAAACGTTACTGATGAAGGTCCAGCTGTGGGACCGAAACGTTTTCTGATTTGGGATAATAAATCTTTCGTTTCTTCACACCACAAAGTTGAGTGCCGGGTTTTGTATTATTACATAAAATAGCAGAGGCAGGAGGGAACGATGTGGACAGAATGTCAGAACGACGGCCTTTTTGCGCTCGTATATGCTTCTATGGGTCCCGTAGAAGCGTATACGAGCGCAAAACGGCCGTCATCCTGATGTTCTGTCCACATCGTTCCCTCCTGCCACTGCTATTTTATGTGACACCAGAATAAAAGATTGCTTTTAAAGGGATGGTGAGTGCTGCCACTTTTCTGACTATTCATCAAAGACTTGGTCTTTGTTGCTCTCCATGGATGAGTACCCTTTCATCCTGGAGCAGGTACATTTAATGCCATAAGTAATTGAACCCCTATATAACACGGACTCTTTACACACGACTGTGCCAATTCCATTTTTTCATAGCAGTGCTACCATCAGTACCACACTACGCCACCAGGGACTCAGATCCTGCAGTGCCAGACGTGTCCCCCTGTTTAAGCCAGTATATGCCCGAGCCCGTCTGAAGTTTGCTAGTGAGCATTTGGATTATCCAGAAGAGTATTGGGAGAATGTCATATGGTCTGATGAAAGCAAAGTAGAACTGTTTGGTAGAAACAAAACTCGTGTTTGGACGAGACAGAATGCTGAGTTGCATCCAAAGAACACCATACCTGCTGTGAAGCATGGGGGTGGCAACATCATGCTTTGGGGCTGTTTCTCTGCAAAGGGACCATGATGACTGATCCGTGTAGATGAAAGAATGAATGGGACCATGTATCATGAGATTTTGAGTTCAAACCTCCTTCCATCAGCAAGGGCATTGAAGATGAAATGTGGATGGGTCTTTCAGCATGATAATGATCCTAAGCACACCGCCAAGGCAAAAAATGAGTGGCTTTGTAAGAAGCATATGAAGGTCCTGGAGTAGCCTAGCTAGTCTCCAGATCTCAACCCCATAGAAAATCTTTGAAGGGAGTTGAAAGTCCATGTTGCCCAGCGACAGATCCAAAATATAACTGGTCTAGAGGAGATCTGCATGGAGGAATGGGCCAACATACCACCAACAGTGTGTGCCAGCCTTATGAAGACTTACAGAAAACGTTTGACCACTGTCATTGCCAACAAAGGATATATAACAAAATATTGAGATGAACTTTTGTTAATGACCAAATACTTATTTTCCACCATATTTTGCAAAATAAATTTTGCCAAATCAGACAAGGTGATTTACTGGATTTGTTTTCTCATTTTGACTCTCATAGTTGTGGTCTAACTATGATGTCAATTACAGGCCTCTCTCATCTTTTTAAAAGGGAGAATTTGCACAATCGGTCACTGACTAAATACTTTTTCCCCCACTGTATATAATATAGCTGGTATTGGCTGCGTGTGGAGGGAGCTCAGCTTCTGAGCCATACACACAGTCAGCCATCTGTCCTGCATAGGGAAAACCTGGATTAATCAATAAAGAAAACACCTCTCGAATGTGCCAGCCAGATACCATCGAATGTGAGCATTTGCCCCCTCAAGTCAGTTACGACGACAAACTGCAGTCAGGTGGAGACCCCGATGAGGACGAAAAGCTTCCATGAGATGGTTTGTTCAGAAATTCTTTGGTTCTTTGATCGTTGTAGCAGCTGTCCAGTGGCTGGTTTCAGATGATCTTGGAGGTAAAAATGCTGGATGTTGAGATCCTGGGCTGGTGTGATTATGTAAGGAGGTGGCGGGGACCCTCACATGTCTCCTCTCCTCTGGACGCTGTTCACATGATGACGTGTGGCACCTCATGGTTCATTAAAGTAAATGTATTTGTTATGTGCCATGTACTGTAATGTGGATGTCTTTAATATGTGACGGTGGCGCAGTGGTTAGCACTACAGCCTTGCAGCGCTGGGGTCCTGGGTTCTAATCCCACCCAGGACAACATCTGCAAAGAGTTTGTATGTTCTCTCCGTGTTTGCGTGGGTTTCCTCCGGGTACTCCGGTTTCCTCCCACATTCTAAAGACATACTGATAGGAATTCTAGATTGTGAGCCCAATTGGGGACAGTGATGATAATGTGTGCAAACTGTAAAGCGCTGCGGAATATGTTAGCGCTATATAAAAATAAAGATTATTATTATTATTTATTATTCTGTATAGAACTAGAGTGAGGATAGAATTGTAGGTAGTGTAGGACCGTAGAGGGATTACAATAGTGGAGGCATCATAGAGATAGTGAATAGAATAGAATAGATAGGAGTGTTAGTAAGATACAGCAGCATAGGGGTGTAGTAGTTGCAAGCTGCAGTGACCACCGATCCACCAAACCACTGCACGACCAGCTCTGCCCTCGCCTATTGCGTCCTCACCCATACCTTGTAGATTGTGAGCCCTCGCGGGCAGGGTCCTCTCTCCTCCTGTACCATTCGTGACTTGTATTGTTTAAGATTACTGTACTTGTTTTTATTATATATACCCCTCCTCACATGTAAAGCGCCATGGAATAAATGGTGCTATAATGATAAATAATAATAATAGTAATTGTTGGGAGGAGCTATAGGGCAGTGCAGTACAGACGCAAGGGGAGATAGACACTTCCTGGTTAGGAAGCAGAGCCCGGGCAGCCTTGCCCAAGGCAAGAAGTGTAGCCAGGAGCAGCGAAAGAGACAGTCTGCCAGCCATGGGGATAAAGCTGTTACAGCAGGAAGGGGCCCCAGGCTGAGAGTCATGCAGGCGGGCACCAGATAGAAAGGACCGTTCCAAGAGGGATCCGGGGTCTATGACCGGGGCAGGTGAAGCTGAGATGGCAAACCTGGTGCCTTTTCCTGATGAGACCGGACAAGGGAATGGTTAGTTGCTGGTGGGATTGAAGGCACAGTAGCAGGTCCGAGATTGTCCAGAAATAGGAGTAACAGAGTGGTCAGGAAGAACTGAGGCTGACCGGAAGCCAGGGAAAGTGCAGGACATGTTGCTCTGTATAAGCTGTGCTGCAAATGCGATGGATACCTTTTTGCTAAGTAAAGTTAATCCAGTGTAAAAGAACTGTGTCTCTGGAATGGTTTGTGCAGCTCAGGAACCTGGAGCCGGAGTGACAGAGGCTGGGTGTACTGCTGCACACGCTACACATGCAACAGAAGGGACATTGTGTTTCATCTGTGGGGCCTTACAGCTACACATGGTCTGCGATTGTGAGGCCCGGTTGGATGTACTGCCAAATTCTCTGAAACGCCTTTGGTAAAGAAATGAACATTTAATTCTAGATCAACAGCTTTTATTGTGGCTACCCTAAAACACACCTGTGCAGTAATCATGCTATCTAATCAACATCCTGATATGCCACACCTGTGAGGTGGATGGATTATCTCGGCAAAGGAGAAGGGCTCACCAACACAGATTTAGACAAATTTGTGAACAATATTTGAGAAGAAAAAGGCCTTTTGTGTATGTAGAAAAGGTCTTAGATGTTTGAGTTCAGCACAAGAAAAATGGAAGCAAAAACAAAAGTGTTGCATTTATATGTTTTTCAGAGTATGTAAATGTTACTAGTTTGAAGGGTATAATTCACTCAAACATTTAGGAGGCCAGTTTTATGTAACATAGGCTTGATTTTATTGCTAAGTCGGTGATACATTTTATGGTTTTAGATTTTATTATACATATTTTAATTGATGAAATTAAATATTTAAGGAAGGTAAAAAGAAGAGAGGAATAAGATGTGAAGCCTTTCTATTTATACTCACCTGCTCCTAGCGCGATCCCTGCAGCTCCCTGGCTCACCGGCGCCGGCAGCTTCATCCTGTACTGAGCGGTCACATGGTACCACTCAATACAGTAATGAATATGCTGTTCCACCTCCCATAGGGGTGGAGCCGCATATTAATTACTGTAATGAGCGGTAACGGTGACCGCTCAGTACAGGGAGAAGCTATGGCGCCGAGGAAGCAGGGACTGCACCGCGCCAGGAGCAGGTGAGTATAACGGGGAGGGGAGCGCTGCGCTGCGCGATATTCACCTGTTCCCCGTTCTGGCGCCGCTCCATCTTCAGTGTCTTCTGCAGTGACGCTCAGGTCTGAGGGTGCGGTGACGTGGTTAGTGTGCACCCTCTGCCTGAACGTCAGTGCAGAAGACGCCGAAGATGGAGTGGCGCCGGAACGAAGTCAGGTGAATATTGAAAGTGCCGGGGGCCTGAGCGACGAATAGGTGAGTGTGTGATTTGTTATTTTTTATTGCAGCAAATGGGGCAAGTGTCTGTATGGAGCATCTTATGGGGCCATAACGTTTGTGCAGCACTATATGGTGCAAGTGTCTGTATGGTGCCATAATCAACGTTTGTGCAGCACTATATGGGGCAAGTGTCTGTATGTGGCCATAATCAACGTTTGTGCTGCACTATATGGGGCAATTGTCTGTATGGAGTATCTTATGGGGCCATAACATTTGTGCAGCACTATATGGGGCAATTGTCTGTATGGAGCATCTTATGGGTCCATAACGTTTGTGCAGCACTATACGGGGGCAAATATATTTATGGAGCATCTTATGGGGCCATAATTAATGTTTGTAGAGCATTATATGGGGCAAGTGTCTGTATGGAGCATCTTTTGGGGCCATAATCAAGGTTTGTGCAGCATTATATTGGGCAAATGTGTCTATGGAGCATCTTATGGGGCCATTATTAACCTTTATGCAGGATTATATGGGGCATATTTTAATATGGAGCATCTTATGGGGCCATCATAAACTTTATGGAGCAATATATGGGGCTCCTGATTCAATATGGATATTCAAAAACACTTAACCTACTGATGTCTCAATTAATTTTACTTTTATTGGTTTCTATTTTTTCTTTTGACATTTACCGGTAGCTGCTGCATTTTCCACCCTAGCTTATACTCGAGTCATTAGGTTTTCCCAGTTTTTTGTGGCAAAATTAGGGGGGTCGGCTTATACTCGGGTCGGCTTATACTCGAGTATATACGGTAGCTAAAAAATACAAGCCATACAAAACAGTCTCATCAAATTACTGATAGTGACGCACTAATATAAATTAAAACCAACAATCTGTCACTTCTGGTAAGGAATGTAATACTATATTATCTCTTACAACAGTATTAGGTTGGATATCAAGTCAGCCCACGGGGCTGGGTTATATGAAGCAAAAGTGATGCCATCTAATGTTTAACAGAAAAAAAAATATTCACACACCATATAGTATAAGAAAAAAAAAGAGTAAAAACACCCTTCCCAAAATTCAAGTTTTCCCAGTAAAAAACCTTGTTTAATAAATTAATAAATTGTGTATCACTGCTATTGTATTGGCCTATACTATAAAATTATACCATCTACTATATAATTGTCTAAGGGTCACTTCCGTCTGTCTGTCTGTTTGTCACGGATATTCATTGGTTGCGGCCTCTGTCTGAAATGGAATCCAAGTCGCTGATTGGTCTCGCCAGCTGCCTGTCATGGCTGCCGTGACCAATCAGCGACGGCCACAGTCCGGCGGAAAAATGGTTGCTCCTTCCTCCCCGCAGTCAGTACTCGCTCCGTACTCCCCTTCAGTCAGCGCTCACACAGGGTTAATGGCAGCGTTGACCACGGTGTAATGCACTCGGTTAACGCTGCTATTAACCCTGTGCGACCAACTTTTTACTATTCATGCTGCCTATGCAGCATGAATAGTAAAAAGATCTCATGTTAAAAATAATTAAAAAAATTAAAAAATAGTTACATACTCACATTCCGGAGCCCCCGGATCGAAGCGGCCGGTTACCGATGCTCCTCGCGACGCCCCGGTGACCGCTCCATGCATTGCGGTCTTGCGAGCTGATGAAGTGCGGTCTCGCGAGACCACTACGTCATCATCTTGCGAGACCACAATGCACTCTTTAGAGTGGTGCATGCGAGGAGCATTGGTAACCGGCCGCTTCGATCCGGGGGCTCCGGAAGGTGAGTATCTAACAATTTTTTATTTTAATTCTTTTTTTTAACAGGGATATGGTTCATACTACGTGACTGGCCAATATACTACGTGACTGGCCAATATACTACGTGACTGGGCAGTATACTACGTGGCTCTGTGCTGTATACTACGTGACTGGGCAATATACTATGTGGCTGACAGGCGCGGTCCGGCCATAGTTCTGTCACATTTACTGAACAAGTTCTGTCAGTCACAGTACCACGTAGTTCAGTCACGTTTACTGAACAAGTTCTGTCAGTCACAGTGCCTCGTAGTTCAGTCACGTTTACTGAACAAGTTCTGTCAGTCACAGTGCGACATAGTTCAGTCACGTTCACTGAACATGTTCTGTCAGTCAGAATATTCTAGAATACCCGATGCGTTAGAATCAGGCCGCCATCTAGTTATTTCATATGTGGGTTGAAACACAGCTATTAACTGAAATACCTGTGAAGTAGTGATAGGCAAGCATGCTCACCAGTGTTTGAGAGTCGATAGAGCATTTGGGTGCTGGATCAAGTACCGAGCAGTGCTGAGTATCATATGGTGCTCGAGTGCTCGGATCTCTGAGCTGCACAGCACTGAAGCCAGGAACGCTCGCTCTCTCTTTCTCTCGTCCGACCCCATGGCCGTCGAGTGGAAGTCGGCTGTAAAAATGTAACTGCTTCATTGATGTGCATTATGCTCGGTGCTTGAATCAAGCACCCGAGCAATCCAAAGCGCTTGATTCAAGTTCTGAGCACCCAAGCAGTTTGCTGCTCGCTCATCACAACTATGTAGGAAGCTTAAAACTGGGTGAGGAACAGTCAAACTGTGATACAAAGGTGAGGTTGTGGATGACACCATGGCAACTGAGCACAGCAACACAGCACAAGGTACATCATCAGCAAGAACTCTCCCTGGCAAAGATTTTAAAGCAAGCTGTGGTTTCAAGATGTGGTGTTTAAGTTCTTTTGAAAAAGCAGCGAGAAATGGGCAGCGTTGAGCACTAAAGATACAGTAGTCCACCAAGGAAATGTGTGCAGCAAATAAAAGACACATCAATGATAATGCTTAATTATGGCTTAAACAGGGCTCACTGGGTTGAGTCTATGAAATAGCTTCTGGCCAAAGGAGATAGCCTGAGGTAAGAGTGGTCAAACTAGCCAGGTCAATAACTGTAGGGACAGAAGTAGGTGCATAATCAGGAGACAAAACAATAGTGACGGAAATAGCCATGGGTAGGATAACAGAAGGTCAGTCAAGAGCGGAGTCATACAAGCTGTATTCAAAGTCAGGAGGGATCACAGAGATTATGATATCAGAATTATGGTGGGTTCAGAAAAGGAAAATCTAATATATAAAGCTGAATGTGTATGTGTATGTGTGTGTGTGTATGTATGTCCGGGATTGGCACTGCACCGTCGCAGCTACAGCCACAAAATTTTGCACAGTCACACGTCTGGACCCCGAGAGCGTCATAGGCTATGTTGTGAGATGAAATTTTAACCCCGCGCTTTCCAATTCACCAAACAATTTTGCCCCTATCTACATAATGGGGAAAAAGTGAAAGGAAAAGTGTTGGAGGCGTCGCAGCTACAGCCACAAAATTTTGCACAGTCACACATCTGGACCCCGAGAGCGTCATATGCTATGTTGTGAGGTGAAATTTTAACCCCGCGCTTTCCAATTCACCAAACAATTTTGCCCCTATCTACATAATGGGGAAAAGTGAAAGGAAAAGTGTTGGAGGCAAATTGACAGCTGCCAGATGTGAACAAGAGCGATGGCGCCAAAGACTATATACTGTACAGTTGCTAAGGTGGGGCCCCGACATGGGATACTCACCACACACGGGGATATGAACACACACAAAATGGGCCACACACTACCACGTGCTTGAACACATATACCACCCTCAGCACACATTTCACCACACATACACCAACCTCGCCACATAAAAGTCGAAACACAAAAGTCGCCACTCAAAACTCGCCACGCGCAAAATTCGCCACATGCAAAAACTAGGCTCACGCAAAACTCGACACAAGTGCGAAACTCACCTCATGGAAAACTCGCCACACGCAAAACTTGCACACGCGGAAAAATTGCTACATGCACAAAAGTTGCAACACATGCAAAAGTTGCCTCACACAAAACTTGCACATACTCAAAAGGCACCACACATAAAACTCGCCATGCGCAAAACTCGCCATGTACAAAACTTGCTGCACACAACTTGCTACACTAACCTGTCACATGCAACTCGACACACAAAAAGTTGCTACACGCATGTTGCCACACAAAACTCATCTCACAAAAGTCGCTACATGCATGTCGCCACACGCAACTCAACACACACAACTTGACACATGAAACTCGCCCTAAAACACACACAAGTCTGGTATTATCCTTCAAAAATAAAAATCTGATTAATAAGCAGACAAACTACAAGAGCAACAAATGTACCATATAGGAAATACGGCAGCTGTCAGTCACATGACCTGTCTATTATGTGTATGTGTGAGTTAATATATACTGCCAGGGGGAGGGCTTCCTGTTGGCTGGGGATTTATCAGGCTGCCAATTTAGCTTACAAATACTGAGGTAAAAATACTGAGCAAATAACGTGTGAACGAGGTCTAATACAGGAGGAGATGACACACAGGTATATACTATATACAGGGGAGATGACACACAGATATATACTATATACAGGATAGATCACACACAGGTATATACTATATAGAGGAGGAGATGACATACAGGTACATACTATATACAGGAGGAGATGACATACAGGTATATGCTATATATAGAAGATGACACACAGATATATACTATATACAGGAGGAGATGACATACAGGTATATACTATATATAGAAGGAGATGACATACAGGTATTTACTATATATAGAAGATGACATACAGGTATATACTATATACAGGGGAGATGACACACAGCAGGTATATACTATATACAGGGGAGATGACATACAGGTATATACTATATACAGGAGATGACATACAGGTGTATACTATATATAAGGGAGATGCAAACATGTATATACTGAGGTGAAAATGAGGGGTGTGAGGTGAAAATGAAAAGGTGTGAGTGCAAAATGAGAGGAGCGAGGGAAAATAGTGGAGTGATCGGAAAATGACAGATGTGAGGTCGAAATGACAAGTGTTAGGGGGGAATGAGAGGAGTGAGGGAGAAAATGAGAGGTGTAAGGGAGAAAATGAGAGATGTGAGGGGGAAAATGAAAGATGTGATTGGGAAAATGAGAGGTGTGATGGGAAAATAAGAGAAGTGAGGTGCTATAACTAACCACAGATATTTACTATACCCAGGCAATGACAGGCTCTTCAGCTAGTATCAAATAAATGTCTAAGTTAAACCAGAGTAAATGCATTGATGCTTGGTGACAAATGTAGACATTGAAGAAGTAGTTCCAGATAAGGATGTAACACATTGGTGATACATGAGATTAAACCACATTTTGACTCCATTATCCTGTACATTCTGTAGATAGTTAACATTTAAAACGTAAAATAAATGAAATACTGTATTTTATAGAAAACACCATTAAAGAAAGAGTGGTTTAGAAAAGCTATGATACTAGGGGACATCTCAAGGGGAATGTGCTACAGCACATCTGTTGTGCTTTTAATGAGTGTCCTAGCAAGTGAGCAACGTGCTTTGATTTATTCTCTCATTTTCATACAATATTAATGAATTGCCAAGAGTCAGTTAATTATGATTTCCAGTCTTACAATATGTTATACAATTCATCTTGCACAGGCTAAAAATCATAATATTAAGACAACCCAGTGATTACATCACATCCAGTTTCGTAAGACAAGCTGGATTCATTTTCACTTCTGAAAGTTTTTCTTGCAAGAAACAATTTCTCATATCACTAGACTGTATCTGCCTTCAAAACATATTGTGATATTATATGAGAATAATTGTGCCAAATATTCTAAATCTTTGAAATGAATGTCAAGGTGGATAAAAGGACCATCGAAGAGGGCAACATACAGCTATGTGACATAACCTCCAGGACTACATCTCCAATTCTGTTGCCGAGCAACCAAACAAGAGCAACTTTGGGCTTTATGACTGCATACATAATGTGTCTGGACATAAGAGTCCGAAATCCCCTTATTGAAGAAATAGATCAAGACATTCCGTGATAGTGCTGTACCCACTGAACCTATGTAAGCATTCTTCTGCGAGCTCTACTTGGAAGATATTTTCCCTTCAGAAATCAGTATACATCATGTATCCAAAACATTGGCACTGACAGTGTTAATGTCATCATACAGTAAGTAAGTCAGCATTGCAACACAAAAATAAAAAGCAATACATACATACTGTTAAGGTTGGCAGATTGCACTAAATAAAAATAAATAATAAAGTGCAATCGCAACCCAGGGTCCACCGTGCAGAGATGTATAACAGCTGCTAGTGTGAACAATGGCGGAACGAAGCAGTGAGCGTTAACCTTAATCAGACTGCGTTAACTCCGCACAGTATGAATATAACGCAAAGTACCAAACTCAGTTACTTCACTGAGAGGTAATACACGCAATATGCTGAGTACTATACCATGTTAAACGTGGGTTGCGCTCACTCTGCAACTAAACTGTGTCAATCACACACAAGAATGAAGCAGATTCTGAGCTAAAGGAAAGAACTAATTTGACGCTTTGCCTGAGAGGTGTAGCCTGAGGATTGGACTCGCTCGTTAACTCACCTGTGCTAACCGCACACATGAAGGAGACAGATGCGAAGCCAAGGTGTAGCTACCCAGTCCTACCTTGCTAAGGAAAGAACTCTCAGTGTATAGAGCGTCACGTGCAAACAGAGTGGTAGAGTATCCACTCACAGACACCACACATAAGTGATACTAGCACGCCCACGTGTGCCGCTGAGAGCCTTTTAAAGGGAACCTGTCACCCCCCTAGGCATTTGTAACTAAAAGAGCCATCTTATGCAGCACTAATGCTGCTTTCTGACTAGGTGGCTCTTTTAGTTATTGTTTGTTGCACTGCAGAAATAATCACTTTTGAATTTGGTCCCTCATACCTGTGAAATTGCCAGGGAGGCAGGTCTTTCCCCCCTCATCCAAACGCCTCCCAGCCGTCACTCTGCGAGAAGGGCGCCGCCTCCTCGGCGTTATTCAGTTGTCCAGGCGCTTGCGCGGTCATATTCTGCCTTGAGCATGCGCAGTTCACGCTGCCCAACAACTGACATCACTTGATGTCTTGTTTACTGCGCCTGCGTGCACGCGCGGCCCGAGATCCCGGGGGCATGTGCCCCCTATTGAGGAAGCCATTACGGCGAAATGGTGTTGTCTGGGTTCTTGAGGGTATAGACACCGGGATAATATTCTATGTAAGTAAATATGGCTTAGTTTACATATGGACATTGAGCTTTATAAAAGCACCTATTTGCACTAGGCACTTTCTTACTCTAATCATCCCATTTTTTACAACAAGAGAAAAAATCTTTTGGCATTTGAGCATTTTCTATTGATTTTTGTGTCAAATGGATTAGGTGTGTTATTAATACTCATACATGTCCAATTAGTTATTTATTCCTGATTACTGTATGACCCTCAATTGTTTGTGATTTTCACATTCAGTTTTATTTTTAATAATTACGCATTAAATAAATTATTGGATTTTAATGATACGTGATTTTTGTTTTTCCCTCTTGTTTCCTCTTCATTATATATATGGGGGACTTGATTAGTTGTATCTGTTTGGAGATTATATTCTTTATTTTGGACGTTTGAAATGTATAATGTTGTCACATTGCCACATTCATTTGTATCTATCTGTAAATAGCCAAGTTTTAAGAAGTTGTCTGGTTAAAACAAGTTATCACTTATCCTCAGCATGGCAGTTAATTTGTTGATTTATAGTGGCCATGCACTAATCTGGAGGATGGGGCACTTTTTTCCATGTTAGAATAGAGCAACATTCATTCATTCCCTATAGGGCTGCTGAGTGATGTGCTCAACTCTCTGGTAGGCCAGGATTTCGTAATGAGGATAAAAATTCAAATGGGAAATAAAAGTTCCCTGGTCTACCGATCAGTGTGACTCCCAGCAAAAGATGGCTGATAAATAACATTGTTCTACATATTTTCAAAAGTTGTCAGGTTCACTTATGAAACGAGCCATTTCTAAAATGATTATGACCTCCTGAATTCAAATCTAACAATGAAAATGTTTAGTTGGCTCTTGTTTTTATGATATCAGAGTTTTTCTTTTACTGCTACAAATAATTAATTATTTTCATAGTCCTTAACTGTATAGGCGATTAATCACTTCAGAAATTTTTGATTCCACATATTTCACATGATATTCACCATGCAAAAAAAAAAGAAGTGCGATAAAAAAAAAAAATACAATAAAAATAATCTTTATTAATAACATTTAGCATATAAAAACCATTTAAAAGGACAGGGTATAAGCCTCTAATAGTTAAAGGGGGTAAGTCCCAAACTAGCAGAAAAAAAAACAAAAAAACACAAACCATATTAATGGTGGTTACTCCCTTAGTGGGGACTGCTAGCATAGCAGTTTCAACCTACCTAAATTTAGCAAAGGTAATATTAAATGCTAGTTCTAAACCTAAAATATTTATATCAAATATATGTGGAATTACAAATAATTAATGTATACAAGTTTCATTACCTTGAAACATTCTGATTTTTGCAAATTTAAAGAAGCACAATATTTTATTATGCCAACTTTCTGATTTATTTAGAGGAAACTTAGCAACAATTCAAATAGCTAAAACTTGTCTAAGCACGAGATCAAATTATAAAGGGTTACAGAAATTGCACTACAAAATATGTAGAGTGACAACTTTTTTGCTTGTCTCCTGTACTCCTGCATGGGATCATTTCTTACAATTGTCCAACAGTAATCTGCAAGCATTGATGGATTCCATTTACCTTGATCTCTTTTCTTCTTAGCCGCAATATCTTGGTGAAAATATTCTCTGTGCTTGTTATTTGGGGAAAAAAAGTCTAGATGTGAATGTAAGAAATAAATCTTTAAGGACATGGTAAAACCAAGATCCTTATATGTTTTGAGGAGATTTTCCACCAACCCTTCATAGTTATCTGCTCTTGAGTTTCCCCAAAAATTAGCCAACTCTAATGCGAATGCTGCCCATGCAGTCTTTTCCTTGCGCTGCAACAAACGGAGAAACTCCTAATCTTGAAGAAGCTTACAAATCTGAGGTCCAATAAAGAATCCTTCCTTTATCTTTGCTTCACCCAGTCTTTGAATTTTATCAATCAAATACTTGAATGCTTTTGCATTTTTATCCATTACCTTTACAACGTTCTTCATTAGGCTCAACTTGATATGCAATCACAGTAAAAAAATCTTATATGGGTCAACAAGTGCTGGATGCAGGACATTTTTACTCCCTGGCTGTAGTGAATGTTGGAGGTGCCAGTCTCTTTTATTGCAGTAATATTCTCTTGCAAGACATTATCACTGACACAGAAAGCAACACTACTTTATATATGTACCTTGGAGACCAAGATAGAGGGCATCCACCTTTAAGTCACCAGAGGAGCCGCAAATGTTGGTCATAGTTCAGACACCTCAACATGTTATTATAGGTTTCTTTCATGTGGACTGCATAACCAACTGGAATTGAAGGTCGCGCATTGCCATTATGCAGAAAGATGGCTTTTAGGCTTGTTTTGCAAGAATCGATGAAGAGCCTCTATTCCTATGGATTATGACTTATCTTCAGAGCTCTCATTGAACTGTTGATGCTGTTGCATGTCACAAGATTGCTATCCATGAAGAAATATTGGACAAGATCTTTATCACGGTGGCGGGACAAAGAGATACTAACATCGTCCGCTAGGAGATTCCACTGCTGTGGCCTGGAACCTAAGAACTTAGCCTGACATTTGGGCAGATTGAATTATCTAACAAGATCATTTAGTTTACTTTGTGTTATAAGGTATGGTTCAGTTGAGGTTTCGCTGACAGAAAGTCAGGATCGTGAGAGGAAGATATTTCTTGACGGTAAGCACCCTCTTCTTCCTCACTTGACTCAACTGAAAATGTTTCTTGTGCTTTTGGAACCAGCAGATCTTCTGTATGTGGTGCTGAGCATATTGCAGATGGAATGTTTGGATACTGTAAAGTCCACTTCTTCTTCCTTGAAACTCCTTTTCTCATGGGGGGCACCATGCAGAAATAGAAATTGTTAGTGACATTGGATTGCTGTCTCTAGATCCTTGGGAATGCAAAGGGCATAGATTGCCTCTTCCCATGTGAGGGGCCAAACTTTTGTTCTGATCTCCTATTCTACAGTCCAACTATAGGTTGTAAACTTTACTTATCAGGGTAATCACCTTTTGCCTTTGTGATGCAAACGTGACTTCACCGCATATGTAGCAAAAAATATCCACTTGGTTACCTCAAGAACGAGGCATAACTGAAAAAACATACTGTATAGAAAACATATAGAAACATGTCAATACAAAACTAAGCTAAGAAATCCTAAAATTGTATACTTTACACATAGAGCATTTATAGAAGTAGGTGACAGAATTGTAATTAGGATAACGTCATCTGAGCTGAGTTGGCTTTTTTTGATTGGTCACATTAAGATGATAAAATACTGAAGGCTCAATAGACTAAACAGATGATGTAATATACTAACTACTAAGAATTCAATAATGATGATGAAACAATAAAGATGTAATTTTTCTATCAGCCTGCATGAAAGTTCTCATAAATAATTAATTACTCTGGATCTTGAAAATGAGAACCAATCAGCGAATGTAAGCATCATATTCATTTTCAGCACCACAAAATTAGTTAAGTTCAAATGTTTCCACCTCTGAACCAATTTGGTTGTAGAACAGTGTCATCTGTGTTAGCTGGAGAAGCCCTTTAAAGTTGTAATGTTTCGATGGATCACTGCAGCACAGGTCCAGTATTGTCTTCAAAAGTTGGACAAGCTCTCTTAGTGTCAAATGCTGTGATTTCAGTATGTATTCTCAGAGCCTACAATGCAGAAATAGTGTGTGCAAGTCACATAGTGAAAGTCTATTATATTAGCTAGCTAATCAATACACTAAAGGGGAGCATCTACAGTATTATTGGCAACTCAGACATGTTGACCAATTGGTTGTACAAAAAAAATCATGCTCCGCCAAGGATACATAGTGTGTAAGGCTCTCCACATATATTCCACTCCCTAGTATATAGGCTTATAATATGCTAGTAATGCTTTTAATATGCTTGGAGGGCCTCTGTATTTCACTATTCTCTTAATATATGTGTTGTTCAAAGCACTATAATAGCAATGTTTATTGCTAAATTTAAGAAATCATGAATGCTCCCACTTAAAGAAGATCCATTAACTCCTGAAAAATGTTATGATCTGAAACCAAATTTCCACCCTTTCTTAAATGTGTATAATTAGAAACAATAAAATAAATCCTAATTTACGTTTAATCTGATTTCATTGACTATTTTAAAAGGAACTGACAACATAATGTCTAACGGTCTGCAGTCATAGAAGAATAAATTGCCTGTTAGGACAAAATGACATTCCAAGATATCCATAAAGGAACCCGGACATACAAAGTGAGAATACAGGAGAAAAAATGTATATGGAACAACTTAAAGGAGTTTTCTATAGTTCTATCTTTAGATTTTCAGAAGCACGTTGCTCCTCTGCCTTTCAGCGTCTTGATTGTTGGGGCGTAGTGAGATTCTGAAAATTGACAGTGGTTGGGCCACTGGTCTAAACTGTGAGCATTTCCCTCTAATTTAGTAATAAAGGCTCTAGACCTTTAGACATAGGTGATGGTTGGTTGAGGTTGTGACTTCCTGTCTCTGAGCTGCAACGGGCCTTTATGTGGGGAAAAAAATCTTCTTCACGATGTAAGCACAAAGGAGGTTTGTACTGCTTTCTTCATGCTGGATGTATATATAAAAAGCAATGTGAAAAGCAATTCCAGTGTTTCATGGAGCCGCAAGTGGAGGAGACTCGAAGGAACAACTGCAGAAAATCCTACCACAGTTTCTTCTGTGTGAGTCTTTTGTGGGCTCTCTGTGTATGTAGTGAGAGACTCAAACCCTTTCTAAGCAGATCCATCCTCGTCTGGTAGATTGGTTAGTCAGTATTGGTGGCTTCACATTCTTCTGTTATGGGGTTGTTAAATGTGATGCAGTTCCCAGCCAGTTCCAGCCTCCAATACCAAGGTGGTGGAAGGGAAGAAACTTTTACCTGATTTGCATTTCACTTATTTATTGCACATTGAGGTGCATTAGGGAAACATATTTACAATATTTGTTCTTCACTTTTAAAGAACTTAGGAGAAAAACAGGAAAATTAATTTTCCAATTGTATTATTGTGATATTCTTACTATTATACCCACCAGAATAGCAGAACCACTGAATTGTCTTGATGCATAGTGCATACTCACCCTCTGGCTAACAAAACAAGCATCTTTACTATCGACACCATCACTGGTCCATAGCATTTCACTGCCTCTTTTTTTCCTTGGACGGGCTACACATCACATCACAGCTACATCACTACCATATCGTTTTTCAGATATCATGATTAATGGTACGTAGCTACCTGAAATGCGTCGATGTCGCATATCATGTAACTGTCAACGCTGATGTTGTTTTATCCTTTGCTGAGCACCTTTTGGTGAATAAAGAAGGAGTTTGTTCACAAGTTCGTTGAGCTGGATTTCTCTCGTTTTGATTGCCCCACGCTTTGACACAGCGTTCTCCCTGCTCTGGACACCTAAGGATATCTACTAAGGTGAGTTGGACTTTTTTCTATAGAAATTCTTACATTGGCTTCTTTCACACTTCCGTTTTTACAATCTGCACAGGATCCGTCAAAATGTTGAAAAGACGGATCATGTGCAGATTGTAAAAAACGGGTGCACTGGGCCCGTCTTTCTGTCGGACCCGTCGAGGCTATGTGCACCTGTTGTGTATGCGATTTCGCAGCGGTTTTCCGCTGGAAAAACGCATACACAACACAAACCAGGTTAAAAAAATAAAAAAATCGCAGTATTCTCACTTACGGGCGTCCCGCGCAGCGATGCTTCCGGCTAGTGTTCCTAGTAATACATTGCGAAATCTCGCGAGAAGAAACGTGAACAACTATAAGGATTGCCAATAAATATTGTGGTAAGGTCTTAGTTATTTTATTACCATTCTAGATTGAATAACATCCAATTGCTCAATTGAATTATAGCAGAGCTAAACAGGAGCAGATCCACTGGCTAATTCATGGCAGAAACCTAAGTTTGAGGTGTGCCTCAGTTTTATGCTGCTGGTCCTTGACATTGAAATTAGTAGATATCTGGAAACATGAAATGGAGCAGCTAAGGCACTTTGGACTGGATTTTGTGTTTCTGATTAAAAAAAGACAAGACTCTATACCATAGCGGTCATTTTTTTGCTATTTGATATTGTTACAAATGCCGATGCTGATAGAGCCAGCAATAAGCTGTGATCGTTTGGGGTCAGTAAATGAAACTCCATTGATCTGTAAAGACAAGACATTGGGGGTCGCTTTTTGAACACTAATGCAAGAGCAGTACAGAATATAATTGGAGAAAGAAAGTCCAGTGCCTGGGATAACATCTTCCGAATCTTTATTTATATCATTATTTACTGCACATATTGGCAGTTCCAAAACATGGAAAAAATTCTAACGTGTTTCAAGCTGAACAACTATAAAAACATGGATACCAATTATCAATTGGGAGCAGCTATTAATTCTGTATGTTGTCAGAAATGCCTACAAACTTTAGGTTTAGTGAATTATTACAAATAAAACCAATTATTGAAAGTGAAAAAATTGTATTTGAGAAGCTAGCCTATGCATCATACTATATATTCCTGTAAACTATGTGCATATGAGCTATATTTCTGTAAATGAAAGCATATTGCTACTAGTATCTTAACATTAATAAACACAAACCCAGACTCATAATACAAAGTGTCCAAGGATAAAATCCTGGACACTATAAATCCTACTCCAAAAAGACTAATATAATGAACGGGAGAACAAACTAGGAGCGTTCAAAACATAATAAAAAATATAAACTTTATTACAGAGCCATAAAAAGACATATACAAACATATAATTGAAAGGGACAAGAACACTAAAAGTGATCCCTTGAAACCAATATAGTCATATAATAATGTAAACCATTACGAAACGTGTGTGACCGCAGAGAGGTACAGCATGGATGACAATGTCCATATATAGCACACAGAGCTATAGATTACACCCCTAAGGCTAAAACAGTAATCCTAAAATGAGGTGAGCAGTTAATGCTGCCGTAATAACCATCCATGCTCCCCGGCACACTCATAGGAGACCACTGGTACTGCCAGTATAATGAATGCATATAGCGTAATGAACAGCACGAGTAATCACCTAAACATTCCGCTTACCCGGTAACAAGGGATCAAATGAGTTGGGCGACACCCCCGACGCGCGTTTCGCTCCAGCGTCTCTATGCTTCTTCAAGGCACGATTACTCGTGCTGTTCATTACGCTATATGCATTCATTATACTGGCAGTACCAGTGGTCTCCTATGAGTGTGCCGGGGAGCATGGATGGTTATTACGGCAGCATTAACTGCTCACCTCATTTTAGGATTACTGTTTTAGCCTTAGGGGTGTAATCTATAGCTCTGTGTGCTATATATGGACATTGTCATCCATGCTGTACCTCTCTGCGGTCACACACGTTTCGTAATGGTTTACATTATTATATGACTATATTGGTTTCAAGGGATCACTTTTAGTGTTCTTGTCCCTTTCAATTATATGTTTGTATATGTCTTTTTATGGCTCTGTAATAAAGTTTATATTTTTTATTATGTTTTGAACGCTCCTAGTTTGTTCTCCCGTTCATTATAGTATCTTAACATGTGGGATACATGAGTAAAGGCTAGCTATGTCACAAAAGATTATCCAAAAATCATTTTTACACCAATAAAATTTAGCAAAAATAGCACTCAACCCAGGGACCAAGTCTCTCACTGCAAGATCCAATGATTTGCTATGATAGGTCATAAAGGTCATTACTCGCAGTGTGATGACGCATTGTGCATGTATATGTTTATATATTGATCACATAGCTTTTTTGTGCCACTGTACATTCATTTATACTAAAGGTATGCGGGCCCCTTTCTTTTCTTTTTGCAATGGAGGTGGGACCTGGGATTTGTGGATTTTCCAAAGTCTATGGAAAATGGACATAATAGGATTACTGGAATTTAATAATACTTCTTCCTTTTTAGATTTAAACCCAAACTGACTTCATCAATTTTGTAAACCTAATTATGCAGCTATTAGTGAAATCATAAGTTATATTGTGATAGGGTTCAGGTTTATTTAGCATGTCTTTTTATAACCTTTAAATATAGTAAACTGTTTAAAATGACCACTGCTCTACCCCTATCCGCCCTTCTAAAAGCTTAATCAGAACTATTTCTTAGTTGTTGAATAGCCATGAATTGACTATAATAATAATAATCTTTATTTATATAGCGCCAACATATTCCGCAGCGCTTTACAGTTGAACAGTTTCAAACACAAAAGTCATAAGTAACAACGTTAACAATACAATAATTAAAGCAAAATAAGACGACCCTGCTCGTGAGAGCTTGCAATCTACAAAAATACTCCTTGTTCTGTCAGGTAGGGCTATAGCCACAGACTGGCTTAACTTTGTGCACTGGGTGAGAATATTATTAGTTTTTTTATTGTTAATAAATTAGAGCTTAATGACAAAGAAATGAACAGTCTATAATTTTAAGGGTAGGTTAATTTTAACATTGAGAGATACAATATCAAAGATAAAATCCAGAAAATCACATTGTATAAATTATAAAAAATTAATTTGCATTTTGCAGTGAGAAATAAATATTTGATTCCTCTGGCAAACAAGACTTAATACTTGGTGGCAAAACCCTTGTGGGCAAGCACAGCAGTCAGCCATTTTTTGTAGTTGATGATGAGGTTTGCGTACATGTCAAGAGGAATTTTGGTCCACTCCTCTGTGCAGATCATCTCTAAAAATCATTTAGATTTTGAGGCTGTCACTTGACAACTCAGAGCTTCAACTCCCTCCATAAGTTTTCTATGGGACTAAGGTCTGGAGACTGTCTAGGCCACTCCATGACCTATCTATCTATCTATCTATCTATCTATCTATCTATCTATCTATCTATCTATCTATCTATCTATCTATCTCATATCTATCTATCTCATATCTATGTATCTATCTATCTATCTAGCTATCTCATATGTATGTATGTATCTAGCTACAGTGGGGCAAAAAAGTATTTAGTCAGTCAGCAATAGTGCAAGTTCCACCATTTAAAAAGATGAGAGGCGTCTGTAATTTACATCATAGGTAGACCTCAACTATGGGAGACAAACTGAGAAAAAGAAATCCAGAAAATCACATTGTCTGTTTTTTTAACATTTTATTTGCATATTATGGTGGAAAATAAGTATTTGGTCAGAAACAAAATTTCATCTCAATACTTTGTAATATATCCTTTGTTGGCAATGACAGAGGTCAAATGTTTTCTGTAAGTCTTCACAAGGTTGCCACACACTGTTGTTGGTATGTTGGCCCATTCCTCCATGCAGATCTCCTCTAGAGCAGTGATGTTTTTGGCTTTTCGCTTGGCAACACGGACTTTCAACTCCCTCCAAAGCTTTTCTATAGGGTTGAGATCTGGAGACTGGCTAGGCCACTCCAGGACCTTGAAATGCTTCTTACGAAGCCACTCCTTCGTTGCCCTGGCGGCGTGCTTTGGATCATTGTCATGTTGAAAGACCCAGCCACGTTTCATCTTCAATGCCCTTGCTGATGGAAGTAGGTTTGCACTCAAAATCTCACGATACATGGCCCCATTCATTCTTTCATGTACCCGGATCAGTCGTGCTGGCCCCTTTGCAGAGAAACAGCCCCAAAGCATGATGTTTCCACCACCATGCTTTACAGTAGGTATGGTGTTTGATGGATGCAACTCAGTATTCTTTTTCCTCCAAACACGACAAGTTGTGTTTCTACCAAACAGTTCCAGTTTGGTTTCATCAGACCATAGGACATTCTCCCAAAACTCCTCTGGATCATCCAAATGCTCTCTAGCAAACTTCAGACGGGCCCGGACATGTACTGGCTTAAGCAGTGGGACACGTCTGGCACTGCAGAATCTGAGTCCATGATGGCGTAGTGTGTTACTTATGGTAGGCCTTGTTACATTGGTCCCAGCTCTCTGCAGTTCATTCACTAGGTCCCCCCGCGTGGTTCTGGGATTTTTGCTCACCGTTCTTGTGATCATTCTGACCCCACGGGGTGGGATTTTGCGTGGAGCCCAAGATCGAGGGAGATTATCAGTGGTCTTGTATGTCTTCCATTTTCTAATTATTGCTCCCACTGTTGATTTCTTCACTCCAAGCTGGTTGGCTATTGCAGATTCAGTCTTCCCAGCCTGGTGCAGGGCTACAATTTTGTTTCTGGTGTCCTCTGACAGCTCTTTGGTCTTCACCATAGTGGAGTTTGGAGTCAGACTGTTTGAGGGTGTGCACAGGTGTCTTTTTATACTGATAACAAGTTTAAACAGGTGCCATTACTACAGGTAATGAGTGGAGGAAAGAGGAGACTCTTAAAGAAAAAGTTACAGGTCTGTGAGAGCCAGAAATCTTGATTGTTTGTTTCTGACCAAATACTTATTTTCCACCATAATATGCAAAAAAATGATAAAAAAACAGACAATGTGATTTTCTGGATTTTTTTTTCTCAGTTTGTCTCCCATAGTTGAGGTCTACCTATGATGTAAATTACAGACGCCTCTCATCTTTTTAAGTGGTGGAACTTGCACTATTGCTGACTGACTAAATACTTTTTTGCCCCACTGTATCTACTATCTATCTATCTATCTTTTTCATATATATTATCTATGTATGTATGTATCTATCTATCTATCTACTATCTATCTATCTCATATCTATTATATGTCTATCTTTTATCTATCTATCTATTATCTATCTATCTATCTCTTATCTATCTATCTATCTCTTATCTATCTATCTTCTATCTATCTATCTATCTATCTATCTATCTATCTATCTATCTATCTATCTATCTATCTATCTATCTATCTATCTATCTATCTATCTATCTATCTGTCTAATATAATCTCCAAAGAAGAAATGAAAAGTTTACACAATAAAAAACAAAGCATCTTATGTTACAAAATAGATAGTATATCAATACTGAAATATTTAATTTAGTAAATTAATACATCTACACTCATATTATATATATAAAAAAAAACTATTTCTGCCTTTAAATACCTGAGCAATTATGGTCAGATGCTAGTGATATATAGTAGATTGTAGATTGTGAGCCCTCATAGTCAGGGTTCTCTCTCCTTCTATACCAGTCATGACTTGTATTGTTGAAGATAATTGCACTTGTTTTTTATTTTGCATACCCCACCATCACATGTAAAGTAGTAAAGTACCATGGAATAAATGGCACTATAATAGTAAATAATAATAATAATACTATAGGTAAGATACATAGTTAATACAGTTGAAAAAAGACAAAAGTCCATTATGTTCAACTGAGTGATAGGAAAGGATAAAGGTGCACATGCGCTACGACAATGCATGATGCAGTCTGCCCAAAAAGAGCTAATCTTTCCCTCCTAATCTCAATTGTCAATCCACTGGACCAAACACTCAGGAAAGAACTTTACACATTTACATATGTATTTATGTTATTTTCTTTAAAAAAAAGTATCCAAGTCTTTTTTTAAACCATCAATGGTTCCTGCTTAAGGTAAAGAACAAAGTTCTTATTAGTTCTTATGGTAAAGAAGGTCTATTTCCTCTGGAGATTGAACCTTCCTTTCTCCATGTGGAGGGAGTACCTCTTGTTTTTTCAGGGGATTATGCTTGAAACAGCTTTTGACCATACTTGTTGTATGGGCCAGTAATGCACTTGTACCAGTTACATATCCCCCCTTAGACATCTCTTCTTAAGAATGAATAAATAAATGTAATTTTTTTAATACTATATCATAACGAAGATTCTTCATGAACCCCATCAAATATTTCAGATCGACTTTGTACATTTTCTTATTCTATAGCTGAGGTTTCAAACTCAGCCAAGAAAATGGGCCGCAGAGTCAGGTCATGAAGGAGAGTGACTTATCCGAAGTCATATTGCATGACTCGTTAAAGGGTTGATTGTGACTAGTAGGATTGCTACTTCCAACAGGTGGCGCTATAGAGTTCAAGTCCTCTTATTCTCTGAAGAGGCAATTTGCATATTAAATTACCCAGAGGAGCATTGCATGGCGAATAAGCCTCCTTACCTTGACAAGCCAGAGCTGGTATGTCACTCTCCACAAGGAGAAACCTTACCCCTTAGACCTCAGTCCAGAGCCTCTCACCTAGCCAAATCAGTTCTCATGCTTCGCACTGACGAGGGCCAACAGCCCGAAGCACCGTGTCTGCGAATTGAGATACTGATTTGGCTTTTATCCTAAGTCATATGGCAACAAGACTTGTTAAAGGGTTGATTGTGACTTGTAGGATCGCTACTTCCAACAGGTGGCACTATAGAGTTCAAGTCCTCTTTTTCTCTGAAGACCCAATTTGCATATCAGATCTATCTCATACTTTATTTCTTTTGCTCCCCTTTATTCCTGCTACTCCGTTTTTTTGGTTAAAACTACCCATACAATTCCAGAGATTTGTGCTTTGTTATTTGGTGCTAATTTTTATGGTGTTTGCCAAGGGGGTTCACCAGGTAATTGTGCAGAGTAATATAAAGATATGCCCCAAGAGAATAAAAATAATCCTTGGTAAAGACCATAAAAATGAGCATGTTGGAAGCACAACCTAAAAAGGCCCAAATTGTATGGTGGATTTGAAAAAACAAACAAACAAACGGATTACTCAGGAGAGCAGTGGGAATAAAATAAGAGCATGGATTGGTCCAGCTTTGACCTGGTGACAGGTCCTCTTTAAAGAACACTGTTGGGGCTGTGTTTTGAGCTGTGCACATACTCCATGTGACAGCTATTGGTGTATACCAGCTGGTAACCTAACTCCTACCTACCTCACAATGGGTATGGTGAGGGAAGCGTGAATGAAATTATTCATGTCAGACAGACAGGTCACTCTGGTTCTTTTTCTGTATTGTGCATGCAGCCAAAGAGAAACTAGAGAACTTGTAATACATGAAAGGAACAGAAACCTTATACCTTCCCCTGCTGTGTAACCTGTTCAAATACACAGATAATGGCTCATTTAGCCAGCACACACTGCAGCAATGAACGTAACTGCTGGTGTAGAGCCATAACTACTAATTCACTACAGTAGAGCTATATCATGAATGGCATCAATTCATAGTCTTTGTATACTTGACTGATGGTAACAGCTGCAGATGGCACAAAGAAGCCTGTAATTATACGTTATATGGGTCTGCTTCTGGTGCTACTGAGGATGTTAACCCCACAATATTTTATTGTCAAAATCACATCAATCACAGATGACAACATTCCACATTTTTTCCAGGGACACTTGGCCTTGTGGGTCAACTGTGCAGGGCTTGCCAGAATGCACATACAAAAAGATTGTTGTGCCTCATTATAACCAAATCTATTCATGTGCTGTGCCAGAAAGTACAAATGTGGCTCACTCAACACCTTAGTTTTTCAGCTTCAAAATAGGTTTTGCAAATGGAGTAAATAAAACACACTGCTCAAAAAAATAAAGGGAACACTTGAAGAACACAATAAAACTCCAAGTAAAGGCCCCTTCACATTTAGCGACGCTGCAGCGATACCGACAACGATCCGGATCGCTGCAGCGTCGCTGTTTGGTCGCTGGAGAGCTGTCACACAGACCGCTCTCCAGCGACCAACGATGCCGGTAACCAGGGTAAACATCGGGTAACTAAGCGCAGGGCCGCGCTTAGTAACCCGATGTTTACCCTGGTTACCATCCTAAAAGTAAAAAAAAACAAACAGTACATACTTACCTACAGCCGTCTGTCCTCCAGTGCTGCGCTCTGCTTCTCTGCTCTCCTCCTGTACTGTCTGGGAGCCGGAAAGCAGAGCGGTGACGTCACCGCTCTGCTTTCCGGCTCACAGCCAGTACAGGAGGAGTGCAGAGCGCAGCGCTGGAGGACAGACAGCTGTAGGTAAGTATCTAGTGTTTGTTTTTTTTTACTTTTAGGATGGTAACCAGGGTAAACATCGGGTTACTAAGCGCGGCCCTGCGCTTAGTTACCCGATGTTTACCCTGGTTACCAGTGAAGACATCGCTGGATCGGTGTCACACACGCCGATCCAGCGATGTCTCCAGGGAGTCCAGCGACGAAATAAAGTTCTGGACTTTATTCAGCGACCAACGATCTCCCAGCAGGGGCCTGATCGTTGGTCGCTGTCACACATAACGATTTCATTAACGATATCGTTGCTACGTCACAAATAGCAACGATATCGTTAACAATATCGTTATGTGTGAAGGTACCTTAAATCAAACTTCTGTGAAATCAAACTGTCCACGTAGGAAGCAACACTGTTTGACAATCAATTTCACATGCTGTTGTGCTAATGGAATAGACAACAGAGTGTTGTCAGCAGTGTGTCAGCAGTTCCTGCAAGATGAAGGCATTGAAGCTATGAACCAGCCCGCCCGTTCCCCTGACCTGAATCTGATTGAGCACATCTGGGACATCATGTCTTGCTCCATCCACCAACGTCACGTTGCACCACAGACTGTCCAGGAGTTGGCGGATGCTTTAGTCCAGGTCTGGGAGGAAATACCTCAGGAGACCATCCGCCGCCTCATCAGGAGCATAGCCAGGAATTGTAGGGAGGTCTGTTATGACCTGTTGGTAAGGACAATAATGGACCTGGTGGTTAAGAGCACACGGAATGACCTGATAGTTACTAATAATATAGGACGAGCTCTGAGACGTGGGAACTCTGCTGACCGCAATCCCTAATCCTATCATACACACTAGAAATAGCCGTGGATTGCTCCTAACGCTCCCTATGCAACTCGACACAGCCTAAGAAACTAGCTAGCCCTAGAGATAGAAAAATAAAGCCTACCTTGCCTCAGATAAATACCCCAAAGGAAAAGGCAGCCCCCCACATATAATGACTGTGAGTAAAGATGAAAATTACAAACACAGAGATGAAATAGATTTAGCAAAGTGAGGCCCGACTTACTGAACAGACAGAGGATAGGAAAGGTAACTTTGCGGTCAGCACAAAAAACTACAAAAAGACCACGCAGAGGGCGCAAAAAGACCCTCCGCACCGACTCACGGTGCGGGGGTGCTCCCTCTGCGTCCCAGAGCTTCCAGCAAGCAAGACAAAAATCAAAATAGCAAGCTGGACAGAAAAATAGCAAACCAGAGAAAAACAAGCAGGAACTTAGCTTCTGCTGGGAAGACAGGTCACAAGAACGATCCAGGAGAGAACTAGACCAATACTGGAACATTGACAGGTGGCATGGAGCAATGATCTAAGTGGAGTTAAATAGAGCAGCCAGCTAACGAATTAACCTCGTCACCTGTGGTAGGAAACTCAGAAGCCGCAGCTCCACTCACAACCACCAGAGGAAGCCCATGGACAGAACCAGCCGAAGTGCCATTCATGACCACAGGAGAGAGCTTGCCAACAGAATTCACAACAGTACCCCCCCTTGGGGAGGGGTCACCGAACCCTCACCAGAGCCCCCAGGCCGACCAGGACGAGCCAAATGAAAGGCACGAACCAGATCGGCAGCATGAACATCGGAGGCAAAGACCCAGGAATTATCTTCCTGACCATAACCCTTCCACTTGACCAGGTACTGGAGTGTCCGTCTCGAAATACGAGAATCCAAAATCTTCTCCACCACATACTCCAACTCCCCCTCAACCAACACCGGGGCAGGAGGATCAACGGATGGAACCACAGGCGCCACCTATCTCCGCAACAATGACCTATGGAATACATTATGGATGGCAAAAGAAGCTGGAAGGGTCAAACGAAACGACACAGGATTGAGAACATCAGAAATCTTATACAGACCAATGAAACGAGGCTTAAACTTAGGAGAGGAAACCTTCATAGGAACATAACGAGACGACAACCAAACCAAATCCCCAACACGAAGTCGGGGACCCACACAGCACCGGCGGTTAGCGAAACGTTGAGCCTTCTCCTGGGACAATGTCAAATTGTCCACCACATGAGTCCAAATCTGCTGCAACCTATCCACCACAGTATCTACACCAGGACAGTCAGAAGACTCAACCTGCCCTGAAGAGAAACGAGGATGGAAACCAGAATTGCAGAAAAACGGCGAAACCAAAGTAGCCGAGCTGGCCCGATTATTAAGGGCGAACTCAGCCAAAGGCAAAAAGGACACCCAATCATCCTGATCAGCAGAAACAAAGCATCTCAGATATGTTTCCAAAGTCTGATTAGTTCGTTCGGTTTGACCATTTGTCTGAGGATGGAAAGCCGAGGAAAAAGACAAATCAATGCCCATCCTAGCACAAAAGGCTCGCCAAAACCTCGAAACAAACTGGGAACCTCTGTCCGAAACTATGTTCTCCGGAATGCCATGTAAACGAACCACATGCTGGACAAACAATGGCACCAAATCAGAGGAGGAAGGCAATTTAGACAAGGGTACCAAATGGACCATCTTAGAGAAGCGATCACAAACCACCCAAATGACCGACATCTTTTGAGAGACAGGGAGATCCGAAATAAAATCCATAGAGATATGCGTCCAGGGCCTCTTCGGGACCGGCAAGGGCAAAAGCAACCCACTGGCACGAGAACAGCAGGGCTTAGCCCGAGCACAAGTCCCACAGGACTGCACAAAAGAACGCACATCCCGCAACAAAGACGGCCACCAAAAGGATCTAGCCACCAAATCTCTGGTACCAAAGATTCCAGGATGACCAGCCAACACCGAACAATGAACCTCAGAGATAACTCTACTAGTCCATTTATCAGGGACAAACAGTTTCTCCACTGGGCAACGGTCAGGTCTATCAGCCTGAAATTTTTGCAGCACCCGCCGCAAATCAGGGGAGATGGCAGACAAAATTACCCCCTCTTTGAGAATACCTGCCGGCTCAGGAACACCCGGAGAGTCGGGCACAAAACTCCTTGACAGGGCATCAGCCTTCACATTCTTAGAGCCTGGAAGGTACGAAACCACAAAATCAAAACGGGAGAAAAATAGCGACCAACGAGCCTGTCTAGGATTCAACCGTTTGGCAGACTCGAGATAAGTCAAATTCTTGTGATCCGTCAAGACCACCACGCGATGCTTGGCTCCTTCAAGCCAATGACGCCACTCCTCGAATGCCCACTTCATGGCCAACAACTCTCGATTGCCAACATCATAATTGCGCTCAGCAGGTGAAAACTTTCTAGAAAAGAAGGCACATGGTTTCATCACCGAGCCATCAGAACTTCTTTGCGACAAAACAGCCCCTGCTCCAATCTCAGAAGCATCAACCTCGACCTGAAACGGAAACGAAACATCTGGCTGGCACAACACAGGGGCAGAAGAAAAACGATGCTTCAACTCCTGAAAAGCTTCCACAACTGCAGAAGACCAATTGACCACATCAGCACCCTTCTTGGTCAAATCAGTCAACGGTTTAGCAACACTAGAAAAATTACTGATGAAGCGACGATAAAAATTAGCAAAGCCCAGGAACTTTTGCAGACTCTTCACAGATGTCGGCTGAGTCCAATCATAAATGGCCTGGACTTTAACAGGGTCCATCTCGATAGTAGAAGGGGAAAAAATGAAACTCAAAAATGAAACCTTCTGAACTCCAAAGAGACACTTTGACCCCTTCACAAACAAAGAATTCGCACGAAGGACCTGGAACACCATTCTGACCTGCTTCACGTGAGACTCCCAATCATCCGAGAAGACCAAAATATCATCCAAATATACAATCAGGAATTTATCCAGGTACTCTCGGAAGATGTCATGCATAAAGGACTGAAATACTGATGGAGCATTGGAAAGCCCGAATGGCATAACCAGGTACTCAAAATGGCCCTCGGGCGTATTAAATGCTGTTTTCCATTCATCACCCTGTTTAATACGCACAAGATTATACGCACCACGAAGATCTATCTTGGTGAACCAACTAGCCCCCTTAATCCGAGCAAATAAATCAGACAGCAGCGGCAAAGGGTACTGAAATTTGACTGTGATCTTATTAAGAAGGCGGTAATCAATACAAGGTCTCAAAGAACCATCCTTCCTGGCCACAAAAAAGAACCCTGCTCCCAATGGTGACGACGACGGGCGAATATGACCCTTCTCCAAGGATTCCTTTACATAACTCCGCATAGCGGCGTGCTCTGGCACAGATAAATTGAACAGTCGGCCCTTAGGAAACTTACTACCAGGAATCAAATTGATAGCACAATCACAATCCCTATGAGGAGGTAGGGCACTGGATTTGGGCTCATCAAATACATCCCGGTAATCCGACAAAAACTCCGGGACTTCAGAAGGGGTGGATGACGAAATAGACAGAAATGGAACATCACCATGTACCCCCTGACAACCCCAGCTGGACACAGACATAGATTTCCAATCCAATACTGGATTATGGACCTGTAGCCATGGCAACCCCAAAACGACCACATCATGCAGATTATGCAACACCAAAAAGCGAATATCCTCCTGATGTGCAGGAGCCATGCACATGGTCAATTGGGTCCAGTACTGAGGCTTATTCTTGGCCAAAGGCGTAGCATCAATTCCTCTCAATGGAATAGGATACTGCAAGGGCACCAAGAAAAAACCACAGCGCCTAGCAAACTCCAAGTCAATCAAATTCAGGGCAGCGCCTGAATCCACAAATGCCATAACAGAATAGGATGACAAAGAGCAAATCAGAGTAACGGACAAAAGAAATTTCGACTGTACCGTACCAATGGTAGCAGACCTATCGAAACGCTTAGTGCGCTTAGGACAATCGGAGATAGCATGAGTGGAATCACCACAGTAAAAACAGCCCATTCCGACGTCTGTGTTCTTGCCGTTCAGCTCTGGTCAAAGTCCTATCACATTGCATAGGCTCAGGTCTATGCTCAGATAATACCACCAAATGGTGCACAGCTTTACGCTCACGCAAGCGTCGATCGATCTGAATGGCCAAAGACATAGACTCATTCAGACCAGCAGATCAGAACTTCTCTTATCCCTCTATTGAGATGCATTAATACTTTGGGCCACCTGTACTGTTATGACCTGGTGGTAAGGACAATAATCGACCTGGTGGTTAAGAGCACACGGAATGACCTGATAGTTACTAATAATATAGGACGAGCTCTGAGACGTGGGAACTCTGCTGACCGCAATCCCTAATCCTATCACATACACTAGAAATAGCCGTGGATTGCTCCTAACGCTCCCTATGCAACTCGACACAGCCTAAGAAACTAGCTAGCCCTAGAGATAGAAAAATAAAGCCTACCTTGCCTCAGATAAATACCCCAAAGGAAAAGGCAGCCCCCCACATATAATGACTGTGAGTAAAGATGAAAATTACAAACACAGAGATAAAATAGATTTAGCAAAGTGAGGCCCGACTTACTGAACAGACAGAGGATAGGAAAGGTAACTTTGCGGTCAGCACAAAAAACTACAAAAAGACCACGCAGAGGGCGCAAAAAGACCCTTCGCACCGACTCACGGTGCGGAGGCGCTCCCTCTGCGTCCCAGAGCTTCCAGCAAGCAAGACAAAAATCAAAATAGCAAGTTGGACAGAAAAATAGCAAACCAGAGAAAAACAAGCAGGAACTTAGCTTCTGCTGGGAAGACAGGTCACAAGAACGATCCAGGAGAGAACTAGACCAATACTGGAACATTGACAGGTGGCATGGAGCAATGATCTAAGTGGAGTTAAATAGAGCAGCCAGCTAACGAATTAACCTCGTCACCTGTGGAAGGAAACTCAGAAGCCGCAGCTCCACTCACAACCACCAGAGGAAGCCCATGGACAGAACCAGCCGAAGTACCATTCATGACCACAGGAGGGAGCTTGCCAACAGAATTCACAACAGAGGTCATACAGGCACATGGAAGCCACACACACTACTGAGCATTATTTCCTTGTCTTGATGCATTTCCACTGAAGTTGGATCAGCTTGTAACTTCATTTTCCACTTTGATTTTGCGCATCATTCCAACTCCAGTCCTCCGCAGGATATTAGTTGTGATTTACGTTGATAACTTTTAGGTTTTATTGTTCTTAACACATTACACTACACCGCGTGCAGAATTATTAGGCAAGTTGTATTTTAGAGGATTATTTTTATTATTGATCAACAACTATGTTCTCAATCAACCCAAAAGACTCGTAAATATCAAAGCTTAATATTTTTGGAAGTTGGAGTGGGTTATTTTTAGATTTGGCTATCTTAGGAGGATATCTGTTTGTGCAGGTAACTATTACTGTGCAGAATTATTAGGCAACTTAATAAAAACCAAATATATTCCCATCTTACTTGTTTATTTTCACCAGGCAAACCAATATAACTGCACAAAATTTAGAAATAAACATTTCTAACATGCAAAAACAAAACCCAAAAAAATTAGTGACCAATATAGCCACCTTTCTTTATGATGACACTAACAGCCTTCCATCCATATATTCTGTCAGTTGCTAGATCTGTTTATGATCAACATTGCGTGCAGCAGCCACCACAGCCTCCCAGACACTGTTTCGAGAGGTTTACCGTTTTCCCTCCCTGCAGATCTCAAATTTTATGAGGGACCACAGGTTCTCTATGGGGTTCAGATCAGGTGAACAAGGGGGCCATGTCATTATTTTTTCTTCTTTGAGATCTTCACTGGCCAGCCACGCTGTGGAGTAGTTGGAGGCATCTGATCGAGCATTGTCCTGCATGAAAATCATGTTTTATTGAACGATACTGACTTCATCCTGTACCACTGCTTGAAGAAGTTTTCTAGAAACTGGCAGTAGGTCTGGGAGTTGAGCTTCACTCCATCCTCAACCCGAAAAGGTCCCATAAGTTCATCTTTGATGATACCAGCCCATACCTTGCTGGCGTCTGAGTTGGAGTGGAGCTCTCTGCCTTTTACTGATCCAGCCTCTGGCCCATCAAAAGTCACTCTCATTTCATCAGTCCATAAAACCTTTGAAAAGTCAGTCTTAAGATATTTTTTGGCCCAGTCTTGACATTTTATCTTATGTTTCTTGTTCAAAGGAGGTCGTTTTTCAGCCTTCCTTACCTTTGCAATGTCCCTGAGTATCGCACACCTTGTGCTTTTTGTTACTCCAGTAACTTTGCAGCTCTGAAATATGGCACAACTGGTGGCAAATGGCATCTTGACAGCTTCACGCTTGATTTTCCTCAATTCATGGCCAGTTATTTTGCGCCCTTTTTGCCCAACACGCTTCTTGTGACCCTGTTGGCTATTTGCTGTGAAATGCTTGATTGTTCGGTGATCACGCTTCAAAAGTTTGGCAATTTCAAGACTGCTGCATCCCTCTGCAGGACATCTCACAATTTGGGAATTTTAAGAGCCCATCAAATCTCTCTTCTGACCCATTTTGCCAAAGGAAAAGAAGTTGGCTAATAATTAAGTACACCTTACATACGGTTTTGATGTCATTAGACAACACCCCTCCTCATTAGAGATGCACATCACCTGATTTACTTAACTGGTAATTGGCTCTCAAGCCTCAACAGCTTGGAGTAGGAAAACATGTATAAAAAGTATCATGTGATTAAAATACAACTTGCCTAATAATTCTGCACGCAGTGTATGTAATGAATAAAGATTTACTGGAATATTTCACTCAGTGATATCTAGGATGTGGGATTTTAGTGTTCCCTTTATTTTTTTGAGCAGTGTATATAGTATTTATTATTGGCATGTGCCAAGTTTTAGGCAAAAATGAACGGTCTAAAGTAAGACATATAAAAATATCAATCCATAAAAGTGCCTAACTCCTAGCAAGATGTGCCAAATTTATCACAACTTGCACCACTGTGCTAAATTTTGCGCATAATCAGGCTGTTTGAATTAAGTTCATGTTGTCTACATTTTATCTAGCAAGGGATCGGCTGTAGTAGTAACCTGTCGGAAGTACACATTTACCATTAAGTAGCATAAGCAAAAGCAGTAAAGAACCAGTGGTGCAGTAGAGCCAGGATACGTAGAAGGTAACAGTGCAGTCTTATCCTTTTTAGTATTTGAACCAATATTTTATACATTTATTTTTTTATAGGACACTAAAAACTGACAAATCAATTTTCTAGGTTTTAGCCACTAAGTTATTTTTTCAAAGCATGCCAAGAGATGAGTTTAACAAAATACGGCTTATTAAAAATAATAATAATGTAACATTTATTTGAAACAAATATTAAAATAGTCTAAAAAGAGACCAGAAAGATAATAAAACATAACAATAATGCTATTATATACTAGGGCACTTAATACCCAAAATTTAAATGTGGAGTACTCTCTCACCCTATTGTTGCCCGGAGATGCGTCCCTTCCTGGCTGTGGAGGTTGGCACCCTAGCTCGGACGCAATCTGGCGCCCCCGCTCACCGACGGCTAGCCATAATGTCCCATGTTGTACTCTGATCTAGGGTTACTTATCACCAACAAAACAGCCAAAAAACCTCAATAACCATTGTCCATCAATAGGAGATACTACCAGGGTGGTCAAAAACAAGAGACTCAATATTAGAAAGCAATGTACCACAGGTAGTCCAAAAAACCCCAAAGTACTAAAAAGATTTTGGCTGTTTTAATGGTGATAAGTAACCCTAGATCAGAGTACAATAGGGAACATTAGGGCTAGCCATTGATGAACGCAGCGCCAGATTGCGTGGAAGTTAGGGTGCCAACCTCCACAGCCAGGAATTGACACTTCTCAGGGCATCAATAGGGTGAGAGAGAGTACTCCACATTTAAATTTTGGATGTTAAATGCCCTGGTATCTAGTAGTATTATTGTTATTGTTATATTTGATTACCTTTCCTGGTGTCTTTTTTGACTATTTTAATATTTGATTCAAATAAATGTTATATTATAGCTAGATTTTTTCTGATAAGCTAAGTTCTTTCAGTAGGAAAAGCTTGAGGTCTTACACTTTTGTCATTAATGTGACAGGGTCAATAGCACTATATGTGATGGGAGATATGTGTCACAGAATCTGCTTTCCTCCGTGATCTAAAAACCCATAAGTGTCTTTTCAGCATGATGTTATGGGTCGGTTTTTAGGTGAGTAGGTAAGAGGCAAGCAAGGCCTAGGCTGATGCTTCTGTGGGAGCTGCCATATGTATTGGCTCAGAAGTGTTGGGCAGGACTGCTTATAAACTTTTCATTTCCTTTTGAGCCAGAAAGGCTGTTTTCTGTTACCATTTTTGGGTTTATGATATAATAAACCACCCAGAGATTTTAACCCATGTGTGCCTGTGTCTATATCGAAGATCAGCTTAGTGAGCCGACCTGCCACATTAATTTTCTTTCAATAAAGTTGGTTGGGGTATCTCTCATTAGTTTTTTGCACATGGTATTAAGGTAAAGTCTAAACGATGGAAGTACCTATAAAGTCTATAAATGACTGCTGTTACAATGCTTAAGGATCTGCTGGCTCAAGTATACCTAAAGAATAGGGTGCAGAAGGATAATTAAGCATTTGGCATATGTGCATGTCTAAATATCATTTAATAAACTACACCTTAACCTCTTTATGTAAGTAAGGATGCATTTGTTTCCATATTCACTGCAGGTGCTCATTTATTTCTGCATATTGAATGGATAACTCATACTCAGATCAATGGCACTCACTTGTAAATTTGAAGAATTTGTAGATTTCTATTCTATGCTCTTCAAAAAACAGACATTTGTTTTTGAAGAGCATGGAATAAAATTCTACAAATTCTGCAAATTTACAAGTGAGTGCCGGTCTTCTTATGTTACTTGCAATGGGATGCCAACCCTAGACACAAAAACCACAGATTTTAAGTGATGTCTGGAATGGATGTTTCTCATACTCAGATCAGATGTCCTGTAAAGATATAGCATGCAGGAGATCATGAGGTGGCTCTGCTTGTTTTACAAACACACCAAGGGAACAGAAGGATAATGATGTTTCTGACAAATCTGCTGATTTTGCTTGCCAGACATATGTGGCTATAAATGTAGCGGTTCTTTTGGGAACAACTAAATCTGGAGATTTGCCGTTCTGTAACAATTTGAATGTAGATCCATAAATTATGTCTTAAATTGGCCATACCATACAATAGCTGTTGACTAAATGGGCCAACAACTGTTCTTCTCGATCCCCATACAAATGCACCTTTGGCTCAACCAAACGCGCAAGTGCTCTCAATGGAAAGATGACTATAGACCACTATCTGACATCTATTGCTTTGGCTTACCTACCTTAAAAACAAAAGATCTGCATTTTAAGTTTAAGCAGTTATCTCCTGTGATGTTCACAGTTTATAATTAAAAAGAATTGTGGTTTCAGCAGTTTTCTGTACCAGGCTGAGTAATAAATACCCCTGAACCATACACCAAACAAAGAAATTCCAGCCGTTATTTACCTCCTTCTTTCTCTTCTGGTAAAGTTAAATGAATAGAGTTCACTGTGGTAATGGTAGGCTATGCCATATATTTGAAGTAAACTAATATTGTTTTTGCTGTACTGAAAAGGGGTTAGCTATTGAAAACTTACATTTATATATTTAACTCCTTGAACAACTTGTCTACCTTGAACTATCTTCCCACGTCCCATCCATCTTGCATTTTCATCAGCTATAATCTGGCTTCTGACATCACCGCTCAACTAAAATGGCGTTACAGGGGTTGTCCATTTTCAGGAAATTGTTTGTCTTAACCTGTGTAAAATACGTAAAATAACAAGTTCAGACGGTATTCACCCTTTCTGTGTCCATTATCAACTCTCTGCCTCAGCTCTGGTCCAAGTGTTTTGACTATAGGGGGATGTGGCATTAACAGCAGTGCTTGTGCACTGTGGTTGATGGCACGTGAAGTTGAGCTCAGTGCACGAACCATTGAACAATTTGGCTAGATTGGTTACAGGTATTGTGATGTGACGTTACTACTATACTCAAAACATCAGGACTGTAGAAGCCTCTGGGAGCTGGCACTTGATCATGGGAGGGGGATTACCTGCTGAGTTTATTTTATGTATTTCATACAAGTTTGGAGCCCACTTTCCTGAAAATGGACAACCTCTTTAGCCAAAGTTACTAATCTGCTTCCTGCCAATCCTCTGCCTGAAACAATTAACCACTCCCTCCTCTGACAAACACTCTTATCCCATGGAATCATAACTTTAGCGCTCTCCTGGATCTGTTCCTAACTTAGAAACTGAATATTTATTGCCTCCAATTCACACAAGACCACTTTGTCTCATCCTTTCCCTGTTGATGTCCTTTAAGACTTTGTCCTGGGAACCCTACTCTTGTTCATCTAAGACTTTAGCCTAGGACAGCTGATAGAATCTCACGGCTTTTACTACCACTTTTATGCTGATGACACACTCAGATTTACCTCTGGTTCATATAATGTATTACCTGTTTGCTATTGAAAATTCAAGAGTGTCAGCTTCTACTGTTCTCAATTTGTAAAAAAAAGTGGATTCATTATTTTTCCACCATTTCACTCACCTCCTTCCTCCACTAGACTTATGCTGTGGATGGGTTCCACTTCTCACAAGCCCATTGCTTTAGGATAACCATTGTCTCTGCCCTGTCTTTCAAACTTCACACTTAAACCCGTAAATCTTACCTACATGCTACTTTCAAATGTAATATTTCTTATGTCTAGTCTTTCCCCATCTTCCCCAGTCAATGAATATAATTGTAAATTCCTCTCACATAGATTGCTGCAATGACCTTCTCGGTGGCTACTCTTTCAACTCTTTAGTGCCCACTCTCAACTCTCTCCCTCCTGCCAATACTTGCATAGCTGAACTTGTACATTTCTGATCTAATTTCCCATGAACTCTCCACAAGTATTCATAAAGAGGAGCTTACACTGTTTTTTTTTAAGTTAAACTGTGTACCTCCTCGATTTGATGCTGTTCCTCTGATTCTAGAACATTTTTTCTTCTTTTTGTATGCTCCTCTGTTCCAAAGCTATGCCCCACTAATAAAGATGCTAATTTTTCCCTTCAACTAAATGGGTGTATACCACAGAACTTCTCTGTGGGCGCAGTCATGTTTTGATTGGTCAATGCAGAGGAAAAATAGTAAACAACCACAGAAAAGTTCTGGGGTATACACCCAGTTGGTTGAACATTAAATTTGCATCTTTATTTCCAGGGGGTATAATTATGAAATCAAAAGATGCAGAAGAAAAAGATAAACTGTTCCAGAATCAGTGGAGCAGCGCAAATTGTAGGAGCCACTGAAAGGTCCTCTTTAAATATGATCTATATCTATATCTTAGTTAAGTTGGCCATGTGCATCAAGTTTGCTTTGTGGCACATGGGTTCCCAAGGTTTTGCAATATTGAGTCATCGGCAATATGTTTCCTTGCATATGGTGACTATTTATGGTATATGTTACCTTTGCAATACAGCATGCAATGATCCATGGCATCATTTTATTATGACTGATTTATCCTTCAGAAATAACTCAGCTTTTGTATGAGTGTACAGTAGAAATTTCAGATGTCCACTAAATGGATCCATAATATAGCTGTCGTGATCCGGGTCGGAGTTTGCCATTTTTCTCCAGCTCCAGCCTGGTCATGGTGGGGTTAACCATTCCTGCCTCTCTTTGATTTGGGAGTGGCTATTTCTTGGTTCTCTTGCTGGCAGCTTGTGTAGTTTTGGGCTTTCTGAGACTGCTACCTGTGAAACCCCTGTGTTCCTTTTGCCTCTGACCTCCTTTACCTGTACCTGACCTGTCTCCTGTATACGGCCTAGTTTGACTCTGGTGTGTATCCCCTCCATTTGTGACCCGACTAAAACTCTGACTTTGTCTCCCGCTTCCCGTTTTTGTTACCGCACGTCTGTCTGGCTTTTTGACCTTTTGGCTTACTCTGACTCCGATTTCTGTCTCACGTCTCTGGTACCTTTGCTCCTGGCTGGTTCAGACCCTCAGCTTGTATATTGACCACGAGTTCTGTTTTCCCCTTTAAACTATACGCTTACCGACTGTTACGAACTTGGCTTGTTTTGACCACTCTCTGTCGCCACCTGGTGTCGCAGGGTAGCTTGCATTGGGCTGCGGTATGGCAAGTGTGACCTCTTTTTCTGTCGCCCACTCTCCTTCATGGAGTCTGCACATACCTGCATTGTTGCAGCATGACAATAACTCTGTGCATCAGTGAAGAACCATAATGTAACTATGGCAGGGTACCAACCAAGTAAAGTTTTTCCTAATTCGTTGAAACAAATATTATACACTATTGGTGATAATTAATATACACCAAATATCTTTATTGTCTTCCTAGTTTTCCTTTTTGTTTTGATATCAATTATTGAGTGTTCTATCTATCTATCTATCTATCTATCTATCTATCTATCTATCTATCTATCTATCTATCACATAGCTATCTATGAATTGAAAAAGGCAGGCAACACTCCAATATTACCAAAGATAAAGTAGACATGGGCACATGGGCTAATTAAAGTCCACTTTACCTTTGAAAATATTTGAGTGCTACCTGTTTTTTTCAATTTCTATATATTTAGCAATTTTGCAAAAAGTGGATATTTCACTTGGGAGGCCCTGCACCGATCCCTTATAGTGGGGAAAATAAGTATTTGATAAAGGCTGATTTTGCAACTTTTCCCACCAACAAAGAATGGAGAGATCTGTAATTTTTATCATAGGTACTGTTCACCAGTGAGATACAGAATCTTAAAAAATATCCAGAAAATCAAAATCACATTGTATGATTTTTACATAATTAATGTGCATTTTATTGCATGAAGTAAGTGTTAGGAGTCGAGTTCCCGTCGCTGCACAGGGGGAATCTTGACCCATGTCCACTGCGGTCTCCCATTCTGCATCAGCTGCAGTGGAGCCTGCTCAGCGAAGACGTCGGTCCCAGCATCTCACTCAGTCTGGTATTGTGCAAAGGGTTACTGCTGCCTTTTCAGGCCCTGCTATTGTACCCTTTACTGGTCTGCAGCAAGCAGGCTTTTATGGGACTAAGTCCTTCTTTGCACACGCTGAGCATGCCCACGGGAGGATCTCTCATTTGAGGTCGAGGGTCACACGCTCAGACCCTGCAGCAGCTCCCATTGGTCCTCCAGGAAGGTCCTGTAGAGCTGCAACTATAAGGGTATGTCTACACATTCAGGAAACGCTGCTTTTTTGATGCAGTGTTGAGCCGCAGCATCAAAAACGCAGCGTCCAGATGTTACAGCATAGTGGAGGGTATTTAATGAAATCCTGTCTCCATTATAATAATAATAATAATAATAATCTTTATTTATATAGCGCCAACATATTCCGCAGCGCTTTACAGTTTAACAGTTTCAAACACAACAGTCATAGGTAACAATGTTAACAATACAGTAATAAAGCAAAATAAGACAAAATAAGACGACCCTGCTCGTAAGAGCTCACAATCTAAAATGAGGTGGGGGAGATACAAAGTACAGGTGTGTATTTACAATGATGTATTTACAATGATGGTCCAGCCATCTTCATGGAGTGGGGGGTAGATGGAGATATTGAATGGGCTACACACACACACAAACATAAAATGAGTTTGATTAGGGAACGTGATAGGCCGCTCTGAACAAATGAGTTTTGAGCGAGCGCCTAAAACTATGCAAGTTGTGGATGGTCCTAATATCTTGGGGTAGAGCATTCCAGAGGATTGGTGCAGCACGGGAGAAGTCTTGGAGTCGGGAGTGGGAGGTACGGATTAGTGCAGAGGTTAGTCAAAAGTCGTTTGCAGAGCGCAGTGGTCGGCTATGCCGATAGACAGAAATGAGGGAGGAGATGTAAGGGGGTGCCGCACTGTGGAGAGCTTTGTGGGTGAGAACAAGTACTTTGAATTGTATCCTATGATGAATGGGCAGCCAGTGTGACGACTGGCGAAGAGCGGACACGTCCGAGTAACGATTAGCCAGATGGACAACCCTGGCTGCCGCAGTAAAAGACGCATGCAGCATACCCGCGAAAACGTACATGCGGCGCGTCTTTTAAGAATGCAGCATGTCCTTACATTGTAGAAAAAATGCAAGGACAATGCAGGTGACCTGCCAGTGACCTCAGGTGCAGATTTGTTCAGGATTTTACCTGCATAAAATCCTGACCAAATCCTGATGCAATCCTGAACGTGGACACATAGCCTTAAACGTTCGCAGGTCCGCACGGCCATGCGCTAGTGTAAATTATGTATGTGCTCAGTGCCAGTGTGGTCGTGTGTGTGCAGTCAGGGACCCGGTTGAAATAAGCCCCTAAAATGCTGGCACATCCGGCGAAGAGTTTTGTGTAGGCAGTCAGGGACCCGGCTGAAATAAGCCCCTAGAATGCTGGCACCTCCAGGCGAGGAGTTTCATGTGTGTGGATTCAGGGCTGGATAATAGCCATTAGAATTCCGGCTCCACCGGAGAGGAGCTGCATGTTTGCATTTGACAGCATGACCACTGTCGGCTCTACTAAGTAGCTGTGTTCCCCTGTGAGCTGAACAGGGCACAGCGTTCTCTTTGCTAATGGACTCTGTGAAGTAACAGAGTTAGTTTATATCAATATATAATATACTTGGGGCTGTCTCTGGGCAACATTGAGTTTTGGCTCCCTTGAAATATTTTCTATTGGGTTCAGGTCTGGAGACTGGTTATTTCACTCCAGGACCTTGAAATGCTTCTCATGGAATCGCTCCTTTGTTGCCCTGGCTGTGAGTATTGGGTCATTGTCATGCTGGAAGACTCAGACACAACCCATCTTCAATGCTCTTACTGAGGGAAGGAGATTGTCAAAATCTCACGATACATGTTGAAAGACCTGGCTGCGATACACAAATGACTCTTCAAATTGCACCATAAAGAGATTAGCGTATGTCGGGGCTACAATTGCCCCCATTGCGGTGCCTTGCTGCTGTCCAAAAAATTAATCCTGGAAAAGATAATAATTTTTATACAACATAATTTTGAGCAAAGACAGTCTGAATTGTAGCTATATCACCAACATGTTTGATTGCATAATGGTAGTTTATATAACCTCCATCCCACTCTATTTGTCAATAAATGTGTACAAGTTGCACACATTGAATGAGACTAAAAAGCCCCAGCCGCTGATTTTGGCAAAAAAATCACACGTGTCTTTAACATAGGACCTAATACTCAGCACAAAATCTCAGAGTACTTTGATAAGAAAAATTGACAAAGAACTAAAGTTGGATTCCATCTCCATGACAATGGGTCTACTAGGGGGAACTTTTAACCCATTTTGTATTTTTGGCAGTATATACAGTACTGGCATAATTGGATTCTCCTGTATCAAATATATACACAGATCTTCATCAATAACTCCCAAGGTATAGACCTCCTCCACAACCGACCAGTAGATAGAAAAATATCTAGAATTGAGAGTCCTCAGTGGTTGATACCTTTTAATGGCTAACTGAAAAGATGGTACCAAATTGCAAGCTTTCAAAACTACTCAGGTTTCTTCATCAGGCATAGAATAATACAAAATCTGAATAATCACATATTTAAAGGGAACCTGTCACCCCGAAAATCGCGGGTGAGGTAAGCCCACCGGCATCAGGGGCTTATCTATAGCATTCTGTAATGCTTACACAGATAAATATGACACATAAACATGGTAATCAGAAAAATCTTAGAACATCATAAACATACGTAATATATAGATATATATACCATGTAATCTACAAAGGAATTTGTAGAGCCTGTCACCAGTTACTACATAGACAACGATACAAAAGATGATCAAAAGGCCAAATATAGTTAATAAAATCACAATTTTTATTGAAAAATATCATTAAAAGCATATAGCCAAGGTGTACAAAAAGAGAGACGAAACACTCCATAAATCACAATCACCCATAAGCACGCACAGCCAGGGGTAATAGAGTAATACACAGATCTATCTACTATGCCTTGGGAAACGGCTATTACTACGAGTCAGTAATCTACATAATCATTCCCATGACAGGGCACTACATGTAAACCTATAATTAGCCAGGACGTATGTCCCAAAGTATATGCTTCCTATATGGTAAACTCTATAACATATCTCCCAGGTATAGGCACATCCGCCACACACAATGTATATCATTCTGTAATGCTGTAGATAAGCCCCCAATGTTACCTGAAATAGGAGAAAAAGACATTAGATTATATTCACCCAGGGGCGGTCCTGCTGCTGGTCCGGTCGGATGGGTGTCTCTGGTCCGCTGCGGCGCATCACATCTTCATTCCAAGACGTCCTCTTCTGATCTTCAGCCACGGCTCCGGCGCAGGCGTACTTTGTCTGCCGTGTTGAGGGCAGAGCAAAGTACTGCAGTTTGAAGCATGATATGTGGGAAAAGGTTGAAAAGTTCCAGGGAGCCGAATACTTTCGCAAGGCACTATATCTCTCTGAGATTTAAAGTTACAGTACCATTTAATACAAGTATTGTCATGTCCAATGTACTAATGTACTGTGATCGGGGGGATGCAAAAATGTTTGGCCACATGTAGATCTATTCTTTTTTCTCTTATTCTGTGTGGCGATGAGAATTCATCCTTATTTTTGCCCTGTCTCCCCTACACACAGACCCTCAGATGGACATTTAGTACATATAATTCAGTACGCCACATTAGATGTGATGCAGCTGAAAGTACTTGGGATCTTGTAGTCCTGATGTGAATTGGGGATCTTTATCTTGTCCATGGTCATTATAAATGGACAGGTTTTACATTTTTTCTGGTTGCAAGGAAAGGTTCCTGTAGCTGTTGGAGAGGACATGGATCTTTTGACAATGATGCCTCTTCGATTTGGGGGCTGCCTGAAACACAGTAATGGTGGGTCTGGAAATAGGGATTGTAATCAGGCATATTTTTGTAGTAAAGGTTGTAATTTCTGTGCATCTCTCCTTAGCACTTCCAGATTTGGATTGTAGGTGACTACTAGAGGCACCCGGTTATTTTCTTCTTTAGCTTTGTAATGTAGGAGATGGTTCCTTGATATTCCTGTGGCTCTTGTAATTTAGTTTTCAATTGTTCTTGGATGGTAGCTCTGATTCAAAAAGGTCTTTCTAAAGGTACCTTCACACTGAGCGACTTTAGAATGATAACGATAGCGATCCGTGACGTTGCAGCGTCCTGGATAGCGATATCGTTGTGTTTGACACGCAGCAGCGATCAGGATCCTGCTGTGACATCGCTGGTCGGAGCTAGAAGGCCAGAACTTTATTTCGTCGCTGGATCACCCGCTGACATCGCTGAATCGGCGTGTGTGACGCCGATCCAGCGATGTCTTCACTTGTAACCAGGGTAAACATCGGGTTACTAAGCGCAGGGCCGCGCTTAGTAACCCGATATTTACCCTGGGTTACCATTGTACATGTAAAAAAAAAACACTACATACTTACATTCCGGTGTCTGTCGCGTCCCCCGGCGTTCAGCTTCCCTGCACTGTGTCAGCGCCGGCCGGCCGTAAAGCAGAGCACAGCGGTGACGTCACCGCTCTGCTTTATGGCCGGCGCTTACACAGTGCAGGGAAGCTGAACGCCGGGGGACGCGACAGACACCGGAATGTAAGTATGTAGTGGTTTTTTTTTTACATGTACAATGGTAACCAGTGTAAACATCGGGTTACTAAGCGCGGCCCTGCGCTTAGTAACCTGATGTTTACCCTGGTTACCCGGGGACTTCGGCATCGTTGGTCGCTGGAGAGCTGTCTGTGTGACAGCTCTCCAGCGACCACACAACGACTAAACAGTGACGCTGCAGCGATCGGCATCGTTGTCTATATTGCTGCAGCGTCGCTTAATGTGACGGTACCTTAAGGCGAACAAGGTGTTTGTCTCTATCTATGGGGTTGGAACATATACAATTGTATCTGATGGCTTGGCTGTAGACAATAGAGTTTTTTATGTGTTTTGGATGGAAACTGTCTCATTTAAGGTATGTTGGACAGTCGGATTTTGATACAGGGATATCTCTATTTCATTGTTCTGTAGCTTAATGATGGTGTCCAAAAAAGTACATTTCAGTACAGGAGTCGTTAAGTGTTAAGTTGATGGTGGGATGAAATTGATTAAACTGTTCATGGAACGTCCTTAGCTGTTGCTCAGACTCGGTCCAGATGATTAAAATATCATCAAGGTAATAGTAGTAGGCCAGAAGCCTGATGCGACATAAGGACAAAAAGTCACTTTCAAGCTGGGTCATGAAAAGATTTGCATACTGTGGGGCCATTTTACTTCCAAATGCTGTACCAGTTTCATGGTACAGCAATGGTAGAAATAGGCATACATACATCTGTGTCAGACAACTGTCTCCTGAGCTCACTAATGTACTGTTTCTTATCAATTACCAGAAGGGTACCCCTTTATCAGTAGGTTTACATATAATTGAGGTATTATGCTTAAGGTTATTAAGAGCCTTCTGTTCCCCAATAGTGATATTACGACGGATGTATGTGGAGGATCCAGGTCCTCCTGTGTAATTCTGAGCTGATTCCTGACCTTTCTCATTATCATCCTTACCCCATGAGGCGAGAACTTGCATGGAGCCCCAGACTGAGGAAGATTGACAGTCATCTTGTGTTTTTTCCATTTTCTAATATTTGTGATAACAGTTGCCACCTTCTCACCAAGCTGCTTGCCTCTTGTCCTGTAGCCCAACCCAGTTTTTTGCAAGTCTACAATTTTGTCCCTGGTGTCCTTAGACAGCTCTATGGTCTTGGACATGGTGGAATGATTGGAGTGTGATTGATTGAGTGTGTGAACAGGTGTCTTTTATACAGGTAACAAGTTCAAACAGGTGCAATTAATAAAGGCAATGAGTGCAGAGTAGGAGGGAAAGTTTTTCAGCACATTTTTTGTCCTGAAAATGCCCCCCTCGGCTTATACCCAAGTCATTGTCCCAGAAGACGGCAGGGGAGGGGGAACGGCGAAGCAGAGGGTCACAATAGGCAGGAGCCGGCGGCTGCGGCTAAGTCCTGTGCCCGCTGCTGAAGAGAAATGAATATTCACTGTGCTGGAAGTGAATATTCATTTCTCTTATAGCTCGAACAGTGTCAATCGTAGCTGCCGGCTTTCAGCAGCGGCCAGCCAGTCACGTATGCGTGATACTTAAGAGTTATGATAAATATTCACCTCTTTCCACTCCCATAGGCATAGAGAGAGGTGAATATTTATTCCCTTAAGTAGCGGGGATATGTGATCGCCCGGCCGCAGGAGTTGCTGGCACTGGAACAAGTTCTGCAAGGGCGCGCAGGGCAGGTAAGAAGGATTTTTTTATGCTTTTCTCATTGGGGCCATGCATACAAGCATAGGGATGAGGAACCATACATGCAAGGATAGGGATGATGAACCAGGCATACAAGAATAGGGATGAGGGGGCAATACATACAGTAACAGGATAGGGATGAGATGGCCATGTATACAAAAAAGGGGATGAGGAATGATGCATACCAGGATAGGAATGAGATTGCCATGCATACAAGGATGGGGATGAAGGGGCCATGCATTCAAGGATGGGGATGAGGAGGCCATGTATACCAGGATAGGGCTGAGGAACCATGCATACCAGGATAGGGATAAGGAACCATGCATACCAGGATAGGGATGAAGGGGCCATGCATACAAGGATAGGGATGAGGAACCATTCATACCAGGATAGGGATGAGGGGACAATGCATACCCGGCTTATACTTGAGTCAATACGTTTTCACAATTTTTTGTGGCCAAATTAGGTGCCTCGGCTTATGAACGGACAGGCTTATACACAAGTGTATACGGTATTTTAAAATCATGCAAGGTGATTTTCTGGGTTTTATTTTTAGATTCTGTTTCTCACAGGTGAAGTGTACCTACGATAAAAATTATAGACTTCTCCATTCTTTGTAGGTGGGAGAAATAAAAAAATCGGCAAATACTTATTTTCGCCACTATATATACATATATATATATATTTTATTGTGATGCAGTGACCCCTGTGACAGCTAGGGGGCGCTGTGAGTGCTCCTTGGGATGTGCATGGAGGCATACCTATTTTGATAATTGTGGTGAAACAGTGACTGGCTGTGTTGTGAATGGCCGATATGTGTCGCAGAGGGAGTCTGCGTGGTAAGTCTGATGCAATATTGTTGTTCTGGGACCTGTAGTCCCTCAAGAGTGTGTATATGTATGCTGTAGTTGTAAGGGAGACTTACTAGGCTAGTTGTGTGAGATGGGTGGGACAAACTAGCCACACATCCACACTCCCACCCAGGGGAGTGGTCAAGGGTATATAATGTGACCAGGATATGGGTCACATGCGCCTGTGTGGTTCCAGTGGAAGGTCCTAGAGAACCTATGTGTTGGATCTCCTGGGAGTAGGAATCGTAAAGAGCACATGGTGGGGCTTTGGACCTGGTGGCCTGGGGTGTTGGACAGAGGTCCTGAATAGCACCGGGACAGGTCACATGTTTGTGTGTTGGGAGGCCCTGGGAGTAGGACCGGATCCCTGAAGAGCACACTGAACAACCTGTGTTGGATTTCCTGGGAGTAGGAGTCCTGAGGAGCACATGGTGGGCTTTGGACTTGCTAGTGGGCTGGGGTGTTGGTCTGATGTCCTGAATAGCATCTGGACAGGTCATATGCCTGGGGTATTGGACTGACATCCTGAATAGCACCTGGACAGATTATATGCCTGGGGTGTTGGACGAGGTCCTGAATAGTACCTGGACAGGTCATATGCCTGGGGTGTTGGACGAGGTCCTGAATAGCACTTGGAAAGGTTATATGCCTGGGGTGTTGGACGAGGTCCTGAATAGTACCTGGACAGGTCATATGCCTGGGGTGTTGGATGAGGTCCTGAATAGCACCTGGACAGGTCACATGTGCGGTTCATGTGAGGAGGAGATGGCAGTGTGTTGGATTTCCTGGGAGTAGGAATCCTGAATAGCACACTGGGCAACCTGTGTTGGAAGACCTGGGAGGAGGCTTCCTGAAGAGCACATGCTGATGTGTTGGGAGGTCCTGGGAGTAGGACCGAATCCCTGAATAGCGCACAGAAAGACTATGATTCTGGATGGTCTATGTGGGGGAAGCTACTGTCCTTCGGTGGGTCAGGACTGACTAGGACATGCTGCCCAGGCAAGTTGGTGATCCCTGTGAGGCAGCTTTCCCGGAGGAGTGGACTGACAAGGAGTCAGCAGGTGGAGCAGGAGCTCCAGTCAGGTACCTATACAGACTGTTGGTGCTTGTGATGTTCTATGAACTGTGTGGTCTCCCACGGTGACTGAACCCAGTGAGGTTCGGCGTGTTTAGAGACCGCGACCCAGTGTCATATGCGCTGTATGTGACTTGGGACATTGGTGAAGAGTACGGCGTACAGACACCCATGGTAACTGGGTGAAGTGAGAGGTCCAGCATATTTAGTGTCTGTGAGACAAAGCCGTAAATGAAGTGTTGAAGACAAAGCTGCAAGTTAATATCACCAGTTGGTGCCTGTTGTGTTATAATGTGAACTGTGCACAACCCGGTTTATGACACTTTAATAAACCGTGTAGACTGTGTTTAAGTAAAAAATCATGCCTGACTACGTTAATCCCGTGCCAAGCGAGTGTCCCCCAATACACTAAGTGAGAGCAATCTTACAATATATATATATATTTATTTATTTACTGACCTATATTTACTTAAATGAGACTCAACATTGAAACCCTGAAAAAATAAATGTGTATTCCAACACACTGCTTTACTTTTTTTGGACCAGTTAGATAATTGATCAAGCACCCACCAGACTCCTGTCTATTTATGAGGAGCTACCAAACATATCCTAAATCCAAACAGAACAAGGAAGCAAACGCCAAAGGTAAAAATTCAATCAACTTTACTGTCAACAAGTTTAAAATAAAGTAAAAAAATGTAAAAAATGGAGATACAATTGCAGAATTCAACCGCCTAACTGGGTAGTACACCCCTGTATATTAAATCAGTGTCTTTGTACATAGCCAATCCCTTGGCTCTGGAAAAAAGGATAGAAGAATGCCACTAATGCATAAAGTAACCCTAATACATGGAGATAAATAATGTAAACCTTTTACTCAAAGCAGTCAAATTTTAGCCTACAACATCCCCATAAACTATATAATGGTATGCATACAGTCATGGCCAAAAGTATTGACACACCTGCAATTCTTCCAGATAATACTCATTTTCTTCCTGAAAATGATTGCAAACACAAATTATTTGGTATTATTATCTTCATTTAATTTGTCTTAAATGAAAAAACACAAAAAGAATTGTCCTAAAGCCAAATTGGATATAATTCCACACCAAACGTAAAAAAGGGGGTGGACAAAAGTATTGGCACTGTTCGAAAAATGATGTGATGCTTCTCTAATTTGTGTAATTAACAGCACCTGTAACTTACCTGTGGCACCTAACAGGTGTTGGCAATAACTAAAACACACTTGCAGCCAGTTGACATGGATTAAAGTTGACTCAACCTCTGTCCTGTGTCCTTGTGTGTACCACATTGAGCATGGAGAAAAGAAAGAAGACCAAAGAACTGTCTGAGGACTTGAGAAACCAAATTGTGAGGAAGCATGAGCAATCTCAAGGCTACAAGTCCATCTCCAAAGACCTGAATGTTCCTGTGTCTACCGTGCAGTGTCATCAAGAAGTTTAAAGCCCATGGCACTGTGGCTAACCTCCCTAGATGTGGACGAAAAAGAAAAATTGACAAGAGATTTCAACGATAGATTGTGCGGATGTTGGATAAAGAACCTCGACTAACATCCAAACAAGTTCAAGCTGCCCTGCAGTCTGAGGGTACAACAGTGTCAACCTGTAATATCCATCGGCATCTGAATGAAAAGGGACTGTATGGTAGGAGACCCAGGAAGGCCCCACTTCTTACCCCGAGACATAAAAAAGCCAGGCTGGAGTTTGCCAAAACTTACCTGAAAACGCCTAAAACGTTTTGGAATAATGTTCTCTGGTCAGAGGAGACAAAAGTAGAGCTTTTTGGGCAAAGGCATCAACATAGAGTTTACAGGAGAAAAAAAAGAGGCATTCAAAGAAAAGAACACGGTCCCTACAGTCAAACGTGGCGGAGGTTCCCTGATGTTTTGGGGTTGCTTTGCTGCCTCTGGCACTGGACTGCTTGACCGTGTTCATGGCATAATGAAGTCTGAAGACTACCAACAAATTTTGCAGCATAATGTAGGGCCCAGTGTGAGAAAGCTGGATCTCCCTCAGAGGTCATGGGTCTTCCAGCAGGACAATTACCCAAAACACACTTCAAAAAGCACTAGAAAATGGTTTGAGAGAAAGCACTGGAGACTTCTAAGGTGGCCAGCAATGAGTCCAGACCTGAATCCCATAGAACACCTGTGGAGAGATCTAAAAATGGCAGTTTGGAGAAGGCACCCTTCAAATATCAGGGACCTGTAGCAGTTTGCCAAAGAAGAATGGTCTAAAATTCCAGCAGAACATTGTAAGAAACTCACTGATGGTCACCGGAAGCGGTTGGTCGCAGTTATTTTGGCTAAAGGTTGTGCAACCAAGTATTAGGCTGAGGGTGCCAATACTTTTGTCTGGCCCATATTTGGAGTTTTGTGTGAAATTATCAATGTTTTGCTTTTTGCTTCATTCTCTTTTGTGTTTTTTCATTTAAGACAAATTAAATGAAGATAATAATACCAAAGAATTTGTGTTTGCAATCATTTTCAGGAAGAAAATGAGTATTATCTGACAGAATTGCAGGGGTGTCAATACTTTTGGCCATGACTGTAGATCCATAAGTTTACTGAAATATGCTGTACTAATATCTCAAATATCAGTAAGGCCTACAACAATATAAAGTCATCATAATGCACATGCGTGGCTATATATATTTTCTTAATGCAGAGAATTTCTATATACCATAGGCTATGGCTATGTATGGTATCTGTTTGTCAAATATGCAGATAAATGCTGTAAAAAAATGTGTCAGTCAAATAAGATGCATGGTGCTAGTCTAGGTACTGCCACAATGGTAAGGATATTTCAGGCATATTTCACAAAATAGGGCTAATGCCTCAAATACAACAATAAACTTAATAACCATGGGTGCAAACAGGAGATCAAAAAGATGACATAATAAATGAAGGGTATACGACCTAGTTAGGCAGCGCAGATCCCCGACGCACATTTCACGTGCAGCTTCTTCCTGGGGGGGTTCCTTAAAAATTATATCCTGCTGCTCTAGCGATCAAATGGTTATGGTATATACAATGTGCCAAAGGGAAATGTTCTATTTTCCTAGTGGATCATAATCGATACCTATAACTGCGCTTATTTAATACTTTCACGACTGTCAATCATAGTGAAAGTCAATTTCTCATAAGAGCAATCAACTCTCTTATAGCCCACTAAGTACCCCCCATAGAACACTATTTATTCAGCTAACAGTGTCCTTCCTATGTGATCAAAATTACAGACCTCTCCATTCTGTGTAGGTAAGAAAACTTGCAAAATGGGCAGTGTATCAAATACTTATTTTCCCCTCTGTATGTGTTAATAGTGTGCTGTTCCAATTTTCTATATTACGTCTATCTATCTATTTATCTATCTATCTATCTATCTATCTATCTATCTATCTATCTATCTATCTATCTATCTATCTATCTATCTATCTGTCTCTATCTATCCATCTAATATCTATCGATCGTCTATCTATCTATCTATCTATCTATCTATCTATCTATCTACCTATCTATCTATGTATCTCCTATCTATGTATCTATCTATCTATCTATCTATCTATCTGTTATCTATGTATCTATCTATCGATCTATCTGTTATCTGTCTACTATCTATATATCTATCTCTTATCTATCTATCTATCTGTTATCTACCTATCTACCGTATCTATCTATCTATCTATCTATCTATCCGTTTTCTGTCTACTATCTATCTATCTATCTATCTATCTATCTATCTATCTCTTATCTATCTATCTCTTATCTATCTATCTATCTGTTATCTATCTATCTATCTATCTATCTATCTATCTATCTATCTATCTATCTATCTACCGTATCTATCTATCTATCTATCTATCTATCTATCTATCTGTTATCTGTCTACTATCTATCTATCTATCTATCTATTTTAAATTCAAATTCAAATTCAAATGAGCTTTATTGGCAGGACTAAGTACATGTTAGCATTGCCAAAGCATATGGTAAAAATACGGGGGTGGGGGAGGGGGGGCATATAGAGGTCCAGGGAATATCAAATTCCTTTTAGAGGATAGGAGATGTTTCCAGGGTGGGGTATAGGAGTCCATGACATATCGGGCTCTTTAGTCGGGGGATAGGGATATGTCCAGTGTTGGGGTACGGGAGTCCATGACATATCAGGCTCCTCTTAGTCTGTGGCAGGCACTGACATATTCCGCTGCTACGGCCACTGCACTTTCCTCTTCCCCCAGTATTATCGGCAGTTTCTCTTCCTCCTCCTTGGAGGTGAAGTCTGGGAGGAGATCAGACAGCCTCTTGAAGTGAGTGTCCCTCACTGCGGAGTATTTGGGGCACCTCAGCAGGAAGTGGGCCTCATCCTCCACGGCCTCCTGGGGGCACTGCTGGCAGAGTCTGTTCTCTCGAGGCTTGTAGTTCTGTCGGTGCCGCACGGATTCGATGAGTAGGCTGTGGGTGCTCAGTCTGTACCGGCTCAGGATCTGTCGATCTTTGGGGTTTTCTAGTTTCTCTAGATATGGGGCCAGTTTGTACTCCCTCTGTAGATTCCAGTATATTGTCAGTTTCTGGGATTTGTTTATGTCGTTCCTCCAGATGCTGAGATATTCCTCTTTGACTTTGTGTACAATTTTCTGGATTTCACCTTTTGTCAGGCCATGGAGGTTGATGGCTTGGTCAGACTGGCTTTGGGTACTTTTTCTTGGGAGGCTTCCTGAGGCTTCCTGGTGTAGGAAGGCTTTGTGATGGTAGGAGCTGGGACTGCTACTTTGTAGATGAGCCTTGAATGACAGCGCCTTCTTCTTTATTGCGATGTGTAGTGGGAATCTGCCCAGCTCTGCTCGGCAGGCGCTATTTGATGTGCTCCGATGGACTTGGAGAAGATGCTTGCAGAACTCTAGGTGGAATATTTCTGTCGGCCCAGCGTCCCACTTTGACCAGTTTGGGTATGAGACTGGGCCCCAGACCTCACTACCGTATAGAAGAATTGGGGCAATGATGGAGTCAAAAATTTTTAGCCATACGGTTACTGGTGCCTTGAGGTGGTACAGACGCCTTCTGATGGCATAGAAGGCTTTGGATGCCTTGTCTTTTAGTGACTCTATGGCTTGCTTGAAGCTCCCTGACTGGCTGAGTTCTAGGCCCAGGTAGGTGTACCTGTTGGTTTCAGCAAGTGGACGGTTGTCTATCATAAAGGTAGGATTGCCAGTGGGTTTCTGCTTTCTTTTCTGGAACACCATGATATTAGTTTTTTTCTCGTTGATTGGCAGTGCCCATGTGCTGCTGAAGGTCTCTAGGATTTTCAGATGATCTTGGAGGCCTTTCTCAGTTGGTGATAACAGCACGAGGTCATCTGCATACAGCAGAAATTTCACCTGGGTGTCATGGAGGGTGAGTCCTGGTGCTGAGGAGGACTCTAGGGCCACTGCCAGCTCATTGATGTAGATGTTAAAGAGCGTTGGACTGAGGCTGCAGCCCTGTCTCACTCCTCGACTTTGTTGGAAATAGGCTGTCCTCCTTCCGTTGACCTTCACACTGCAACTGTTCTCTGTGTAGGAGCTTCGGATGACATCATATGTTTTGCCTCCTATTCCGCTCCCCAGCAATTTTAGGAATAGTCCTGGGTGCCACACTGAGTCGAAGGCCTTCTTGAAGTCCACAAAACTAGCGTATATCTTCCCGTTCTTTGTATTGTGGACGTGGCTCTTGATGAGGCTGTGCAGAGTGTAGATGTGGTCAGTGGTGCGGTGGTTTGGCATGAACCCTGCTTGGCTCTTGCTGAGGACGTTGTGCTCGGTGAGGAAGGTGAGGATCCTCTTGTTCAGGATGCAGTTGAAGAGTTTACCCAGGTTGCTGCTGACACATATCCCTCGGTAGTTTGCTGGGTCGTACTTGTCCCCATTTTTGTGTATAGGGGTTATGAGGCCTTGGTTCCAGTTTTTGGGGAAGCAGCCGGCCTGCAGTACAATATTAAATAGTTTTGTTATCGCAGCCTGGATGTCTGGAGGGCTGTATTTCAGCATTTCTGGGAGGATCCCATCTGGACCACTGGCTTTTTTACCTTTTATCTGTGTGATCCTTTCTGTTATTTCTGTCAGTGTGATTGGTGTATCCAGAGGATTTTGGAAATCTTTGAACTTTTCCTCCATATCTTTCAGTTTTTTCACAAGCTCTTTTTGTGCCAGGTTCAGGTCTTCACTTGGGATGTCATTGTAGAGGTCCTTGAAGTACTGGAGCCAGATGTTGCCGCTCTGGATGTGGAGGCTGTTGCTTTTCTGGTTGGATCCAAGGTGATTCCACAGTTCCCAAAATTTGTTGTCTTCAAGGGCATCTTGGAGTTGGAGGAGTTTGGTAGAGATGTCGTTTTGCTTTTTCTTTCTGAGGATGGCTCTGTGATTTCGTTGTACGGTGTGGTAGGCTTCTCTCAGAGTGGGGTTATTGGGGTCTCTGTGTTTTTTATTTGAGGCCATTCTTAGGGCCTTCCGTATGGTCTTGCATTCTTTGTCAAACCAGTTGTTGGGATTTTGTTTACTCGGTCTCTTGTTGATGCTTCTTTTCAGGTCAGACATTTCTGCCATGGTATATAGAATGTCGTTAAGGTCTCTTACCGCTAGGTGTACTCCTTCTGGGTTGAGTTCATACACGTTATTATGGAAACATTGGAGCTTCTCTTTGATCTCTGGTCTGTTGATGGCATCTTTGTATTTTGGGGCCGACATCTTGGACCATTTGAAGGATGGTGGCAGGCTAAAGAGGCCGGTCTTTTGCGGGGTTTGTGAGGGTGATTTCTTTGTGGATTTGATGTATAGGAGCAGTTGGTTATGGTCTGACAGATGTGTTTGTGGGGTGACTATAAGGGCGCCAATATTTGTAGGGTCCATATCTGTGATGGCATAGTCTATCACACTGCTGCCCACATGGGAGTTTAGGGTGTGTCTTCCCAGTGAGTCTCCCTTGGTGCGGCCATTGAGGATACAAAGTCCAAGGCTTCGGCATAGGTTCAACAGCGTTCTGCCACTTTTATTAACTGTGCAATCATAGCTGTTCCTGTCGGTGTGCACTGGGTTGTCACAGTCGGTATCTGCTCCAAGTATATAGATGTTTCCATCAGTGGTCAGGTAGTCTCTTTCTCTTCCCATTCTTGCGTTGAGGTCTCCGTAGATGAGAACGTTCCCAAGAGTCTGGAAATGGGCAGCTTCAGTCTTTAGGGTCTCAAAGCTGTCTGGGTTGAAGTATGGAGACTCTGGAGGAGCTACGTACACTGCACAGAGGTAGATGTCGGCCACGGATGTGAGGATGGAGCGGCTTATTCTTATCCAGATATGGCTGTCTCCTCTCTTCACTGCTCTGATATGTTCATGGAGCTCTTCTTTGTACCATACTAATATTCCTCCTGAGCTCCGGCCCTGTTTGATGTTTTTGTTTTTCAGGGCGGAGACAGAGTATTCCCTGTATCCGATGGGGACATAGGATTCATTATTGGCCTTAGTCCATGTTTCAAGGAGGATCTGTATATCAATGTCTTACCGTATCTATCTATCTATCTATCTATCTATCTATCTATCTATCTATCTATCTATCTATCTATCTATCTATGTATCTATCTATCTATCCCATATCTATGTAGTATACAATATCTGGTAATAGACATATATATATTTTATTATTATTTGTAGTGCATTATCCTTGGGTATATTATGTACCACTTTCTACTCACTATTTTTACAGAACAGTGATTGAAGATTAAATAATTTATCCACTTCTTATGGTTCCAGCTGGTGTTCAATTAAGGAGGTTAGTGGAGTATTGCAATATCACATTTAGCAGTCAAATAAGTAGTTAGTTGCATGATTTACAGTCAAAGGGGATTTGGCTGCTCTTCTCAAGAAACAAGTAGTAAGTTCTTAGCCAAATATAATGGCTAATGCAGATGATCAGACAGTAAAATAAAGTAATGTAACCGGTTAAATTCCAGTTTTTCTTTAGCCAGATTTTTCAACCACTACAAATAAATAAGCCCAATTAGTAAAATAATAATTGCCCTACTGTGGCTTTTTTTAATTTCATTTCATTGTTGTGACCCCACTCCTGATTCATAACTCTGTGCTATCTCCTCTAAGGTTTCTGCACCAGCCAGTCTGTACAATACAAAGAAAACAGATAATATAGGTAAAAATAGATATCTACCATTTAGGTAAATCTGCCCACAAAAAAAGAGAATAGTAAAATATTTTCATGCAATTTAAGAAGCAAACATAAACTCACCAAAATAAAAAATAAAAGTGCAACACTAAGGCTGCTGTTTACAACCATAATGCTGCCTTGTATTTGCCCCTTATTAACTTGCCATTGGTGATGAACCATGAATTCTGCATCTGGCCATCTGTTCATGAGATGGAACTTAATTGGGTTATGAGCAAGTGAATAATGTAAAATTAAAGATAGAACTTTCCAGCTGAATGGCCTTCAAAGCAAAATGGTTTGTTTTGGACTGGCCTAAAGTCTTGACCCGATCACAAACCTGACCAAGGGGCTCAAACTGAAAACTAGCAGTTCATGTATGAAAATCTATAATGAAAATTGTGCTAAATTATCTAGAGGGATATTGTGGAAAAACTGTTGAAAAATTTTTAGAAGCATGTATCTCACTTTCATAAGGTTCATCATATAGCGAGATCTGGGGTTAATAGCAATGTCAAAGAGGGATCATTTTAGTGGAAAATATTGCTGGTGATTCAACCATTTCTTGAATTTGGTGAATTTTTTCTTGAATTTTTTCACATGGATGATATACCGTATGTTTAATAAACTTGTTTTGTAAATTAAGTTTAATTAAAAAAAAAACAAAACTGCTCTCTCCTGGCATGATACACTTTAGTGTATTTAAGAACCAATGATAAATCAAGTAAAAATCAATCCCAAACTTTCCTATTTGAATAGTGTTGTGTCCAGTAACATTAGTTGTGATTTCGGTTAGAAAATGGTATCATTAAGTTGAAGAATTATGGTACCTTGAATTGTATACAAACAAGTAATTGTATCAAATCTCGATAATGTTCACAGATTCCAACGACAATCTACCTTCCTTTGTGCTGCTACTAAAAGTATGGTTTGGCATGTTGGACTTCAACATGCACATTCCTTTGTTAGTTGGAATCACTTGAGAAAAGGTAGAGACTCCAAGGTGGCAGAAGGCAATTGCTCCCTTTTTTGTAATATATAGTCTGACCTTACTTATGCCGGTCTCGAATTGCTTGAAATACTGTTTTTGATATTCCTTTTATATGCCCATGATTATCTAAAGTGGTAATTGTTCAAACTGCCCGGACAGTCATGTCTTATCTCTGTGGATTTAATTTCTGATAACACATTAGCCTAGGGTTTCTAACAAGGGATTATTCCCTTTCTGACACTTAAGGTACCGTCACACTTAGCGACGCTGCAGCGATACCGACAACGATCCGGATCGCTGCAGCGTCGCTGTTTGGTCGCTGGAGAGCTGTCACACAGACCGCTCTCCAGCGACCAACGATGCCGGTAACCAGGGTAAACATCGGGTAACTAAGCGCAGGGCCGCGCTTAGTAACCCAATGTTTACCCTGGTTACCATCCTAAAAGTAAAAAAAACAAACACTACATACTTACCTACAGCCGTCTGTCCTCCAGCGCTGTGCTCTGCACTCCTCGTGTACTGGCTGTGAGCACAGCGGCCGGAAAGCAGAGCGGTGACGTCACTGCTCTGCTTTCCGGCTGACCGACGCTCACAGACAGTACAGGAGGAGAGCAGAGCACAGCGCTGGAGGACAGACGGCTGTAGGTAAGTATGTAGTGTTTGTTTTTTTTACTTTTAGGATGGTAACCAGGGTAAACATCGGGTTACTAAGCGCGGCCCTGCGCTTAGTTACCCGATGTTTACCCTGGTTACCAGTGAAGACATCGCTGAATCGGTGTCACACACGCCGATTCAGCGATGTCTGCGGGGAGTCCAGCAACGAAATAAAGTTCTGGACTTTCTTCCCCGACCAGCGACAGCACAGCAGGGGCCTGATCGCTGCTGCGTGTCACACTGGACGATATCGCTAGCCAGGACGCTGCAACGTCACGGATCGCTAGCGATATCGTCTAGTGTGACGGTACCTTTACAGCCAGCACTGTTTTGGCACTAAGGCATTTAATTTTGTAAAACGCTGCTTATGATTTCACTGTTGTACACGAAGTAAAAGTATCAGCAACATTGGCACTTCCTCAAATCCTAGCATAGAAAGAAGGACTATTATATGTATATATATATATATATATTATTATTATTATTCATTTTTATAGCGCCATTTATTCCATGGGCTTTACATGTGAACGGGGCAAATATAGACAAGTACAATAAACATGAGTAAAACAAGGCACACACAAGTACAGGAGGAGAGAGGACCCTGCCCACGAGGGCTTACAGTCTACAGGGGATGGGCGAGGATACACTAGGTGAGGGTAGAGCTGGTCATGTGGCGGTTCAGTATACTGGGGATCACTGCAGGTTGTAGGCTTGTCGGAAGAGGTGGGTCTTCAGGTTCCTTTTGAAGGTTTCCGTGGTAGGTGAGAGCCTGATGTGCTGGGGTAGAGAGTTCCGGAGTATAGGGGAAGCACGGGAGAAGTCTTGGATGCCGTTGTGGGAGGAAGAGATGAGAGAGGAGTAGAGAAGGAGATCATGAGATGATCGAAGGTTGCATATAGGTAGGTAACGGGAGACCATGTCACAGATGTATGGAGGAGTCAGATTGTGAATGGCTTTGTATGTCATTGTTAGTGTTTTGAACTGTAGCCTCTGGGCAATAGGAAGCCAGTGAAGGGCCTGGCAGAGAGGAGAGGCTGGGGAGTAAAGGGGAGACAGGTGGATTAGTCGGGCAGCAGAGTTTAGGATGGATTGGAGTGGTGCTAGAGTGCTAGAGGGGAGGCCAGAGAGTAGGAGGTTGCAGTAGTCGAGGCAGGAGATGATAAGGGCATGTACTAGTGTTTTTGTGGTTTCATGGTCAAGGAATGCACGGATCCGGGAAATGTTTTTGAGTTGGAATTGGCAAGAGGAGGCAAGGGCTTGGATATGTGGCTTGAAAGAGAGGGTAGAGTTAAGGATCACCCCAAGGCACCGAGCGTGCGGTACCGGGGAAAGTGAGCAGCCATTGACATTGATGGATAGGTTGGGTGGAGGGGTAGAGTGAAGTGGGGGAAAGATGATGAATTCTGTTTTGTCCATGTTCAGTTTTAGAAAACGAGCAGAAAGGAAGGATGAAATAGCAGACAGACATTGTGGGATTTTGGTCAGTAAGGAAGTGAGGTCGGGTCCAGATAGGTAGATCTGCGTGTCATCAGCGTAGAGATGATATTGTAAACCGTGGGATTCTATGAGCTATCCCAGGCTGAAGGTGTAGATGGAGAAGAGTAGAGGTCCTAGAACTGAGCCTTGGGGAACACGGACAGACAGGTGGCGAGATGAGAAGGTGGTGTGGGAGAGGGAGACACTGAATGTCCGGTCTGTTAGATATGATGAGATCCAGGATAGGGCCAAGTCTGTGATGCCAAGAGATGAGAGAATCTGTAACAGGAGGGAGTGGTCCACAGTGTCGAAGGCAGAAGACAGGTCCAGGAGGAGGAGGACAGAGTAGTGTCGCTTGCTCTTGGCGGTTAGTAGGTCATTGGTCACTTTAGTTAGGGCAGTTTCAGTTGAGTGATGTGTTCGGAAGTCAGATTGTAACCAGTCAAAGAGGGAGCAGGAGGAGAGGTGTGAGGACAGTTCAAGATGGACATGCTGTTCCAGTAGTTTTGAGGCATAAGGGGGAAGGGATATCAGACGATAGCTGGACACAGAGGATGGGTTGAGGGAGGGTTTTTTGAGGATAGGTTTGATTGATGTGTGTTTGAAGGAGGAGGGGAAGACACCATTTGTAAGTGAGAGGTAGAAGAGTTGTGTTAGGGTTGGGATGAAGACTTTTGTGAGATTAGGGATGAGGTGGGACAGAAGCGGGTCAAGGGTGCAAGTGGTGAGATGTGATCTTGATAGCAGGATGGAGAGCTGATCGTCTGTCATGGTGGAGAAGCTGGCTTTGGAACAGGGCTGAGAAGTCAAGAGGAGGGGCATTGGGGGCTGCGGGCCAAAGTTTTGTCTGATGTTATCTATCTTCTGCTTAAAGAAAGAGGCAAATTCTTCAGCTGAAATGAGAGGGGAGGGAGGAGATGCTGGGGGACGGATTAGAGAATTGAAAGTGTTGAAGAGCTGTTTATGGTTGTGAGTCAGGGAGGATATGAGAGATGAGAAGTAAGTTTGTTTTGCGGCAGTGAGCGCGGACTTGAAGCTGGCGAGGGACTGCTTGTATGCAGTGAAGTACTCAGCAGAACGAGATCTCTTCCATCGCCGTTCAGCGATCCTGGAAGCCCATCTCAGTTCTTTGGCCCAGCTGGTTAGCCAGGGCTGCCTGTTGATTCTGCGAGTTTTGCTATGCATGAGTGGGGCGGCCGAATCGAGTGTTGCTGTTATTGTGGTGTTATAAAAAGAGGCAGCAGCATCTGTGTCATGGAAGGAAGCTATGTCTGTAAGAGGGAGAAGGGACACAGAGAGTGATTGTAAATTGAGGTGTTTGAGATTTCTGCGAGGGTGAGTGAGTTTGTGGAGTAGAGGTTGCGCACTAGAAGGGGAGAGAGAAGAAAATGTCAGTAGGTTGTGGTCAGACAGGGGGAGGGGTGAGTTAGTGAGGTTAGTAAGGGAACAGAGGCGGGTGAAGATGAGGTCCAATGTGTGGCCATCTTTATGGGTCGCTGCAGATGACCATTGAGTGAGACCAAAGGAGACAGTGAGCGATAAAAGTTTAGAGGCGGCTGAGGTGGAAGTGTCAATGGGGATATTGAAGTCACCCGTGATGATAGTGGGGATGTCGGCTGAGAGGAAATAAAGTAGCCAGGTGGTGAAGTGTTATGGCTGGCAATCAGGCAACACAGCGTGCAGTAATCAGCGCACATACAGAGATCTGGCAAAAACCCAAAACAATAGGACGAGCTCTGAGACGTGGAATCTCTGTAGACTGCAGTACCTGAACTGTCCTCACACAACTGGAAGCAGCAGTGGATTGCGCCTAACAACTACCTATGCAACTCGGCACTGCCTGAGGAGCTGACTAGCCTGAAGATAGAAATACAAGCCTGACTTACCTCAGAGAAATACCCCAAAGGAATAGGCAGCCCCCACATATAATGACTGTTAGCAAGATGAAAAGACAAACGTAGGAATGAAATAGATTCAGCAAAGTGAGGCCCGATATTCTAGACAGAGCGAGGATAGCAAAGAGAACTATGCAGTCTACAAAAAACCCTAAAACGAAAACCACGCAAAGGGGCAAAAAAGACCCACCGTGCCGAACTAACAGCACGGCGGTGCACCCCTTTGCTTCTCAGAGCTTCCAGCAAAAGATAATAACAAGCTGGACAGAAAAAACAGAAAACAAACTAGAAGCACTTATCTAGCAGAGCAGCAGGCCCAAGGAAAGATGCAGTAGCTCAGATCCAACACTGGAACATTGACAAGGAGCAAGGAAGACAGACTCAGGTGGAGCTAAATAGCAAGGCAGCCAACGAGCTCACCAAAACACCTGAGGGAGGAAGCCCAGAGACTGCAATACCACTTGTGACCACAGAAGTGAACTCAGCCACAGAATTCACAACAGTACCCCCCCCTTGAGGAGGGGTCACCGAACCCTCACCAGAACCCCCAGGCCGACCAGGATGAGCCACATGAAAGGCACGAACAAGATCTGGGGCATGGACATCAGAGGCAAAAACCCAGGAATTATCTTCCTGAGCATAACCCTTCCATTTGACCAGATACTGGAGTTTCCGTCTAGAGACACGAGAATCCAAAATCTTCTCCACAATATACTCCAATTCCCCCTCCACCAAAACAGGGGCAGGAGGCTCCACAGATGGAACCATAGGTGCCACGTATCTCCTCAACAACGACCTATGGAATACATTATGTATGGAAAAGGAGTCTGGGAGGGTCAGACGAAAAGACACCGGATTGAGAATCTCAGAAATCCTATACGGACCAATAAAACGAGGTTTAAATTTAGGAGAGGAAACCTTCATAGGTATATGACGAGAAGATAACCAAACCAGATCCCCAACACGAAGTCGGGGTCCCACACGGCGTCTGCGATTAGCGAAAAGCTGAGCCTTCTCCTGGGACAAGGTCAAATTGTCCACTACCTGAGTCCAGATCTGCTGCAACCTGTCCACCACATAATCCACACCAGGACAGTCCGAAGACTCAACCTGTCCTGAAGAGAAACGAGGATGGAACCCAGAATTGCAGAAAAATGGAGAGACCAAGGTAGCCGAGCTGGCCCGATTATTAAGGGCGAACTCAGCCAACGGCAAAAATGACACCCAATCATCCTGGTCAGCGGAAACAAAACATCTCAGATATGTTTCCAAGGTCTGATTGGTTCGTTCGGTCTGGCCATTAGTCTGAGGATGGAAGGCCGAGGAAAAAGATAGGTCAATGCCCATCCTACCACAAAAGGCTCGCCAGAACCTCGAGACAAACTGGGAACCTCTGTCAGAAACAATATTCTCAGGAATGCCATGTAAACGAACCACATGCTGGAAGAACAAAGGCACCAAATCAGAGGAGGAAGGCAATTTAACCAAGGGCACCAGATGGACCATTTTAGAAAAGCGATCACAGACCACCCAAATGACAGACATCTTTTGAGAAACGGGAAGGTCAGAAATGAAATCCATCGAAATATGTGTCCAAGGCCTCTTCGGGACCGGCAAGGGCAAAAGCAACCCACTGGCACGTGAACAGCAGGGCTTAGCCCTAGCACAAATTCCACAGGACTGCACAAAAGCACGCACATCCCGCGACAGAGATGGCCACCAGAAGGATCTAGCAACCAACTCCCTGGTACCAAAGATTCCTGGATGACCGGCCAGCACCGAACAATGAAGTTCAGAGATAACTTTACTAGTCCACCTATCAGGGACGAACAGTTTCTCGGCCGGACAACGATCAGGTTTATTAGCCTGAAATTTCTGCAACACTCTCCGCAAATCAGGGGAGATGGCAGACACAATGACTCCTTCCTTGAGGATACTCGCCGGCTCAGATAACCCCGGAGAGTCGGGCACAAAACTCCTAGACAGAGCATCCGCCTTCACATTTTTAGAGCCCGGAAGGTATGAAATCACAAAATCAAAACGAGCAAAAAATAACGACCAACGGGCCTGTCTAGGATTCAAGCGCTTGGCAGACTCAAGATAAGTAAGGTTCTTATGATCAGTCAAAACCACCACGCGATGCTTAGCACCCTCAAGCCAATGACGCCACTCCTCGAATGCCCACTTCATGGCCAGCAACTCTCGGTTGCCCACATCATAATTACGCTCAGCAGCAGAAAATTTCCTGGAAAAGAAAGCACATGGTTTGAACACTGAGCAACCAGAACCTCTCTGTGACAAAACCGCCCCTGCACCAATCTCAGAAGCATCAACCTCGACCTGGAACGGAAGAGAAACATCAGGTTGACACAACACAGGGGCACAGCAAAAACGACGCTTCAACTCCTGAAAAGCTTCCACGGCAGCAGAAGACAAATTAACCAAATCAGCACCCTTCTTGGTCAAATCGGTCAATGGTCTGGCAATGCTAGAAAAATTACAGATGAAGCGACGATAAAAATTAGCAAAGCCCAGGAATTTCTGCAAACTTTTTAGAGATGTCGGCTGAGTCCAATCCTGGATGGCCTGAACCTTAACCGGATCCATCTCGATAGTAGAAGGGGAAAAGATGAACCCCAAAAATGAAACTTTCTGCACACCGAAGAGACACTTTGATCCCTTCACGAACAAGGAATTAGCACGCAGTACCTGGAAAACCATTCTGACTTGCTTTACATGAGACTCCCAATCATCTGAGAAGATCAAAATGTCATCCAAGTAAACAATCAAGAATTTATCCAGATACTCACGGAAAATGTCATGCATAAAAGACTGAAAAACAGATGGAGCATTGGCAAGTCCGAACGGCATCACCAGATACTCAAAATGACCCTCGGGCGTATTAAATGCCGTTTTCCATTCATCTCCCTGCCTGATTCTCACCAGATTATACGCACCACGAAGATCAATCTTAGTAAACCAACTAGCCCCCTTAATCCGAGCAAACAAGTCAGAAATCAATGGCAAGGGATACTGAAACTTAACAGTGATCTTATTAAGAAGGCGGTAATCAATACACGGTCTTAGCGAACCATCCTTCTTGGCTACAAAAAAGAACCCTGCTCCCAATGGTGACGACGATGGGCGAATATGTCCCTTCTCCAGGGACTCCTTCACATAACTGCGCATAGCGGTGTGTTCAGGTACGGACAAATTAAATAAACGACCCTTAGGGAATTTACTACCAGGAATCAAATCGATAGCACAATCACAATTCCTATGCGGAGGAAGGGCATCAGACTTGGACTCTTCAAATACATCCTGAAAGTCCGACAAGAACTCTGGGATGTCAGAAGGAATGGATGACGAAATAGACAAAAATGGAACATCACCATGTACTCCCTGACAACCCCAGCTGGTTACCGACATAGAGTTCCAATCCAATACTGGATTATGGGTTTGTAGCCATGGCAACCCCAACACGACCACATCATGCAAATTATGCAGTACCAAAAAGCGAATAACTTCCTGATGTGCAGGAGCCATGCACATGGTCAGCTGGGCCCAGTACTGAGGCTTATTCTTGGCCAGAGGTGTAGCATCAATTCCTCTCAACGGAATAGGACACTGCAAAGGCTCCAAGAAAAATCCACAACGTTTAGCATAATCCAAATCCATCAGATTCAGGGCAGCGCCTGAATCCACAAACGCCATGACAGAATATGATGACAAAGAGCACATTAAGGTAATGGACAAAAGGAATTTGGACTGTACAGTACCAATAACGGCAGAGCTATCGAACCGCCTAGTGCGTTTAGGACAATTAGAAATAGCATGAGTAGAATCACCACAATAGAAACACAGTCTGTTCAGACGTCTGTGTTCGTGCCGTTCTACTTTAGTCATAGTCCTGTTGCACTGCATAGGCTCAGGCTTACTCTCAGACAATACCGCCAGATGGTGCACAGATTTACGCTCGCGCAAGCGACGACCGATCTGAATGGCCAAGGACATAGACTCATTCAAACCAGCAGGCATAGGAAATCCCACCATTACATCCTTAAGAGCTTCAGAGAGACCCTTTCTGAACAAAGCCGCTAGTGCAGATTCATTCCACAGAGTGAGTACTGACCATTTTCTAAATTTCTGACAATATACTTCTACATCATCCTGACCCTGGCATAAAGCCAGCAGATTTTTCTCAGCTTGATCCACTGAATTAGGCTCATCGTAAAGCAATCCCAGCGCCTGGAAAAATGCATCAACATTACTCAATGCAGAATCTCCTGGTGCAAGAGAAAACGCCCAGTCCTGTGGGTCGCCGCGCAAAAAAGAAATAATAATCAAAACCTGTTGAATAGGATTACCAGAAGAATGAGGTTTCAAGGCCAAAAATAGCTTACAATTATTTCTGAAGCTCAGGAACTTAGTTCTGTCACCAAAAAACAAATCAGGAATCGGAATTCTTGGTTCTAGCATCGATTTCTGATCAATAGTATCTTGAATCTTTTGTACATTTACAACGAGATTATCCATTGAGGAGCACAGAGCCTGAATATCCATGTCCACAGCTGTGTCCTGAAGCACTCTAATGTCTAGGGGAAAAAAAAGACTGAAGACAGAGCTAAGAAAAAAAAATGATGTCAGGATTTCTTTTTTCCCTCTATTGGAAATCATTGAATTGGCTCCTTGTACTGTTATGGCTGGCAATCAGGCAACACAGCGTGCAGTAATCAGCGCACATACAGAGATCTGGCAAAAACCCAAAACAATAGGACGAGCTCTGAGACGTGGAATCTCTGTAGACTGCAGTACCTGATCTGTCCTCACACAACTGGAAGCAGCAGTGGATTGCGCCTAACAACTACCTATGCAACTCGGCACTGCCTGAGGAGCTGACTAGCCTGAAGATAGAAATACAAGCCTGACTTACCTCAGAGAAATACCCCAAAGGAATAGGCAGCCCCCACATATAATGACTGTTAGCAAGATGAAAAGACAAACGTAGGAATGAAATAGATTCAGCAAAGTGAGGCCCGATATTCTAGACAGAGCGAGGATAGCAAAGAGAACTATGCAGTCTACAAAAAACCCTAAAACGAAAACCACGCAAAGGGGCAAAAAAGACCCACCGTGCCGAACTAACAGCACGGCGGTGCACCCCTTTGCTTCTCAGAGCTTCCAGCAAAAGATAATAACAAGCTGGACAGAAAAAACAGAAAACAAACTAGAAGCACTTATCTAGCAGAGCAGCAGGCCCAAGGAAAGATGCAGTAGCTCAGATCCAACACTGGAACATTGACAAGGAGCAAGGAAGACAGACTCAGGTGGAGCTAAATAGCAAGGCAGCCAACGAGCTCACCAAAACACCTGAGGGAGGAAGCCCAGAGACTGCAATACCACTTGTGACCACAGAAGTGAACTCAGCCACAGAATTCACAACAGTGAAGTGGTCAAGAAAGGTAGAGATGGCTAGTTCTGGGGGGCGGTAGATGACAGCCAGCTGGAGATTGGAGGGGGAGTAGATGCGGACGGAGTGCACCTCGAACGAGGGAAGAGTAGCAGAGGGTGGTAGTGGAATTGGGCTAAAGGAGCAGGTATTGGACAGGAGCAAGCCAACCCCTCCACCACGTTTGTTGCTGGGGCGAGGGGTGTGAGAGGTGTAATCCACCATACGAAAGAACGGCTGGAGAGGCTGAGTCAGAGGGGGTAAGCCAGAGGTCGTGGATAAATGACAGTTTATTGCAGACAGCGCGTGCGTTCCATAGAGCTCCAGGTAGGGAAATTGGGGGATTGGGGGCTGGATGAATGGGTATGAGGTTACTGTGATTGCGAAGACATGTAGAGGATTGTGGCAGGGTGTCACGGTGCCTGAATATCTATGCTGCAGGGGAAGCTGCACACAGCAGTTGAGCAAAATGCCAAGTTACTAACCTGAACCCACAGGACCTTTGACATGAAACAGTGTACAGGTAATGAACAGGACCTAGACCATGTGACAGAGTGGGAGGAGGAAAAGGGGGCGGAGCCAGATGCCAGGGAAACAGAGAAGGGACAAGCACTAAAGAATTATCAAACAAGCAGAAGTCGTAGCCAGGAGATAACGAGGTACCAAAACAGAGAGGCAGAGGATCGTCAGAAGCAAAGCCAGAGTTCAGTAGCCAGGAACACAAACAGGGTAAAGCACAGAAAGCAAGACAACGCTATGCAAACCAGGCACACAATCCAGGAGTCACGCATACAGACAGAAACAGAATCTATAGCTGACAGAGAAACCAGGCTAGGAGCGAGTATAAATACCCCTCCCAATATAGAAAAGAGGCTAGCAAAAATTAACCCTGACAGGACATTAACCATGTCCTGACCATGACACAGGGGATTAGAAATGAGTGTGGGGATGTGATTAAGAGGGCCAGGATTTGGGGATATGTCACCAGCAATGAGGAGCAGTGGATAGAGCGTTAGAAGGTGGGAGCAGGATAGGTCATGATGTGGCCGTGTGTGCCTGGAAAGAAAGGATTGTATGTGTGGGAATAGTTCTGTGGAGGAGGTGAGGTGGCTGGGGAGGATGGAGGAAGAAATGACTAGTTCCTTACTGGGTGGAGGGATTACATTAAATAGGAAGAAATAAAGTAGTATGGGGGTGAATGTTAAAAGAAACCGAAACATTATAGTAGTTTTCAATTCTTTTACCTTCCAGTCAATTCCAGTCCAAATCTAGTCTAATTCATAGTAATTAAAAATCTGTAATTTAAAAGATGGAATTTCAAAGATGGTCAGACACGTCTGGTCAGACTCATGGCTTTTAATTTATGTGCACCTAAGGGCTCACAGCTGAGAGGGGGTATGTGGGTGTGTGTGTCCAGAGCACATGTTCACAGTTAAGCCAGGTCATAAAGAGGGGGTGGGGTCGATTGGTCACTCAGGTGTGCAAGGAAGATGCAAGAGGAGTGAAGTACAAATGGATAGAAAATAATGGGTAAGCAAAGCATGCCATGTGGCAATTACATGCACTTCACATAGACAGACATTGCAGGAAAAGCTGAGTAGATGAGCAGCATACCAGGTGGCAATTACATGCACTTCACATAGACAGACATTGCAGGAAAAGCTGAGTAGATGAGCAGCATACCAGGTGGCAATTACATGCACTTCACATAGACAAACATTGTAGGAAAAGCTGAGTAGATGAGCAGCATACCAGGTGGCAATTACATGCACTTCACATAGACAGACATTGCAGGAAAAGCTGAGTAGATGAGCAGCATACCTATATATATATATATATATATATATATATATATATATATATATATATATATATATAGGGTGGGCTATTTATATGGATACACCTAAATAAAATGGGAATGGTTGGTGATATCAACTTCCTGCTTGTTGCACATTAGTATATTGGGGGGAACTTTCAAGATGGGTGGTGACCATGGTGGCCATTTTGAAGTCGGGCATTTTGTATCCAACTTTATTTTTTCCAATGGGAAGAGGGTCATGTGACACATCACACTTGAGAATTTCACAAGAAAAACAATGGTGTGCTTGGTTTTAATGTAATTTTATTCTTTCATGAGTTATTTACAAGTTAATGACCACTTATAATGTGTTCAAAGTGCTGCCCATTGTGTTGGATTGTCAATGCAACCCTCTTCTCCCACTCTTGACACACTGATAGCAACACCGCAGAAGAAATGCTTGCACAGGCTTCCAGTATCCGTTGTTTCAGATGCTGCATATCCTGTATCTTCGCAGCATAGACAGTTGCCTTCAGATGTCCCCAGCATCTGAAACAACGGGCAGCACAATACAATGGGCAGCACTTTTAACACATTTTATAAGTGGTCATAAACTTGTAAATATCTCATGAAAGAATAAAGTTACAATAAAACCAAGCACACCACTGTTTTTCTTGTGAAATTCTCAATAACTTGGATGTGTCACATGACCCTCTTCCCGTTGGAAAAAATAAAGTTGGATCCAAAATGTCCGACTTCAAAATGGCCTCCATGGTCACCACCCATCTTGAAACGTTTTCCCCCTCCCATATACTAATGTGCCACAAACAGGAAATTGATATCACAACCATTCCCATTTTGTTTAGGTGTATCCATATAAATGACCCACCCTGTATATGTACCATATTTTTCGCTTTGTAAGACGCACTTTATTTCCCCCAAATTTGGAGGGAAATGGGGGTGCGTCTTACAAAGCGGATATACCGCTTACCGTTACTGTTGCAGGCTGGGATGAGGGGGTGTCCGCCACCGCTGCTGCTGCCCAGCGTGTCCTCTGTTGCCCAGGCTGATGCTGGAGTCTCCGGTGTTGCAGGGGGTTCTGCCAACATTTTGTGAAAGACCAGAGCCCCTGGCAGTTCGTCCATGCTTTCCTGTGCGATGGACTTCGGGAAAATGGGCGCTGGGAGGCGGCGCATGTGCAGATAAAGATCTCGGCACCAAGATCTCGGGAGATGAGATTTCAGAGCTGAGATCTCATCTCTCGAGATCTTGGTCCCAAGATCTCCATCTGCACATGCGCCGCCTCCCAGCGGCCGTTTTCCCAAAATTCACCACACAGGAAAGCATGGACGAACTGCCGGGGGGCTCTGGCCTTTCACAAAATGTCAGCAGAGAACTCCACAGAATCGGAGACACTCCTGCAGCACCAGAGACACCCCTACAGCACCAGAGACACCCTTGCAGCACAGGAGCCCCCCTCCAGCACAGGAGCCCCACCTGCAGCACAGGAGCCCCCCTGCACACCCCCTCATCCCAGCCTGCAGCAACGCTCCACTTATGCCTCCTCCAGCAGCGACCCTGGGACCCTGCTTCACCACAGCCACCTCCCCTGGTAAACAATATGAAGCACCACCAATTTATTAAAACATTTTTTTTTCCTATTTGTCTCCTCAAAATTTGGGGTGCGTCTTATAATGCGGAGCGTCTAACAAAGCGACAAATATGGTATATACTGTATATATATATATACAGTGGGGCAAAAAAGTATTTAGTCAGTCAGCAATAGTGCAAGTTCCACCACTTAAAAAGATGAGAGGCGTCTGTAATTTACATCATAGGTAGACCTCAACTATGGGAGACAAACTGAGAAAAAAAAATCCAGAAAATCACATTCTCTGTTTTTTTAACATTTTATTTGCATATTATGGTGGAAAATAAGTATTTGGTCAGAAACAAACAATCAAGATTTCTGGCTCTCACAGACCTGTAACTTCTTCTTTAAGAGTCTCCTCTTTCCTCCACTCATTACCTGTAGTAATGGCACCTGTTTAAACTTGTTATCAGTATAAAAAGACACCTGTGCCCACCCTCAAACAGTCTGACTCCAAACTCCACTATGGTGAAGACCAAAGAGCTGTCAAAGGACACCAGAAACAAAATTGTAGCCCTGCACCAGGCTGGGAAGACTGAATCTGCAATAGCCAACCAGCTTGGAGTGAAGAAATCAACAGTGGGAGCAATAATTAGAAAATGGAAGACATACAAGACCACTGATAATCTCCCTCGATCTGGGGCTCCACGCAAAATCCCACCCCGTGGGGTCAGAATGATCACAAGAACGGTGAGCAAAAATCCCAGAACCACGCGGGGGGACCTAGTGAATGAACTGCAGAGAGCTGGGACCAATGTAACAAGGCCTACCATAAGTAACACACTACACCACCATGGACTCAGATCCTGCAGTGCCAGACGTGTCCCACTGCTTAAGCCAGTACATGTCCGGGCCCGTCTGAAGTTTGCTAGAGAGCATTTGGATGATCCAGAGGAGTTTTGGGAGAATGTCCTATGGTCTGATGAAACCAAACTGGAACTGTTTGGTAGAAACACAACTTGTTGTGTTTGGAGGAAAAAGAATACTGAGTTGCATCCATCAAACACCATACCTACTGTAAAGCATGGTGGTGGAAACATCATGCTTTGGGGCTGTTTCTCTGCAAAGGGGCCAGGACGACTGATCCGGGTACATGAAAGAATGAATGGGGCCATGTATCGTGAGATTTTGAGTGCAAACCTCCTTCCATGAGCAAGGGCATTGAAGATGAAACGTGGCTGGGTCTTTCAACATGACAATGATCCAAAGCACACCGCCAGGGCAACGAAGGAGTGGCTTCGTAAGAAGCATTTCAAGGTCCTGGAGTGGCCTAGCCAGTCTCCAGATCTCAACTCTATAAAAAACCTTTGGAGGGAGTTGAAAGTCTGTGTTGCCAAGCGAAAAGCCAAAAACATCACTGCTCTAGAGGAGATCTGCATGGAGGAATGGGCCAACATACCAACAACAGTGTGTGGCAACCTTGTGAAGACTTACAGAAAACGTTTGACCTCTGTCATTGCCAACAAAGGATATATTACAAAGTATTGAGATGAAATTTTGTTTGTGACCAAATACTTATTTTCCACCATAATATGCAAAAAAAATGTTAAAAAAACAGACAATGTGATTTTCTGGATTTTTTTTTCTCAGTTTGTCTCCCATAGTTGAGGTCTACCTATGATGTAAATTACAGACGCCTCTCATCTTTTTAAGTGGTGGAACTTGCACTATTGCTGACTGACTAAATACTTTTTTGCCCCACTGTATATATATATATATATATATATACTGTATGTATAGTATATATATTACCTGTAGTGATGAACAAATGTGCTCGGATAAGGTGTTATCCCAGCATGCTAGTGTGCTAACCGAATGTTTGAGTCCCTCACGGCTGTTCAACAGTTGCAAGTGCAACACATGTAGGTACTGCCTGTTTGTTAGGCAATCCCTGCATGTGTTGTGGCTGTTGAACAGTCACAAGAGATGCAGGCGTGGGGATTTGAACATATTAGGCAATCACTGCACGTGTTGCGGATGTCGAACAGCAGTGAGACATGCAGGTGCGGGAACTCAAACATATGTTTCGCCGAAGACACCGAAGACACTGGGTTAGCACAGGAGAATGCTCGGATAACACCTTTTCCAAGCACGTTCACTCATCACTAATCACCTACATATGGTTAGGTTCGTATCTGTAGAGGAGGCTCTGAACTGATTCTTTTACTTCTGCGTGAAGAAATCATCACAGCATTCATCACTATTTTGTGGAAGGTAAATGGCAGACACCCTAACAGAGCTCTGACATACCCCACCATAGACAATGGTTCTTACTGCAACATTGGTATCCATCATATGTCTGATCGGGAATACCATCATTTTTTGTTTCCTGATACTGTGATAAAAAAAGGAGCTGCAGATGTAAACCTAGCCGTTTATGGTACATATGGAAGATTTTGCGGCATCCACGGACATCCAAGAGATCAGATGAGACCTAGAACTGTTTCCTGGTATAATTAAAACAAGCGTGAAAGTGGCAGACATTTTCCTAACAGCATCAATGAGGCACAAATTGATTCTCAGCAGTATAGAAAAGTAAGACCTGTCAGTCTCTTGTGCTGGCATTTTCAATGCGGCTGACACAACCTGGCTGTGCACAATGTTTTGCCAGTGGGTTACCAAATGCTGTGTGTCATAAATGATCAAGGAAAGCTATACTAGAGCTCCACGTACTGTATTATTAGCAGCCCTCGCATTTGTTCCCAAGTCATTTTTTTGTATAATTACTTTTTCAAACTATACAGAGACCACATTTTTATATTTCAAAGACCTGGCTATGCCTAATTGTGCATGCACTGTGCCGGAGAATCACAATGGCGTCTCCAGCTCATGTATAATATCGAATAGTTCACACTTGTTTCCAATAAAGAATTGAAGCAAATAATTTGCAAGAAATGTGTATAATGTGACTTTACACTTAGCGAAAAGCTTGTCACTTAAATGACATATAAAGTCAAAAGCTTGTCACAAAGCGTCCTTAGGAGGCAGATTGCTGCTAGATTTTCACTTCAAATGACCAAAGGTAATATACATTTGGAATATAATTGACCTATTTCATGACTGTGAGTGAAAACGAAAATCTCATTAGGGGGAATAGAAGCATTTTATTCTGCTGTAACCGTAATGACTTTTCTCATTGTAAATATTTCTGTGTGTTAATGGCAGCTCAGGCAACCGTTTTGATAATGAATTTTCTGGACAATAGTCTGATTGGGGTCAAAATCGTTTGTGTAAACCTAGCATTAGTTCCATTCCTCCATACAATCCATTGAGGGTGATTTACTCCTGTTATTATCTTTGACATATAATATGCCCTTATTATCAAACGAGGCATGAAACACTGTTATTAGGAGGCTGCGTGATGTAATGTATTGACTGCCTATGAGCATGATACATTGTTATTAGCAGGGTGCGTATGATGTTCTGGTTGCAGTGCGATACTTTTCGTAGCTTTTAAATCATGAAACGTCTACATGATTGATAGTCTATGCTTGGCTACATGTGTTTTGTTCTAGTGGTTTGGTGAATGTGTTGTTTGTTGCACCGGAGGATGTGATATTCGCCTTTTCGGTGCATAGTAGCAGGAACAAAAACACTTGCCCTGAAGTCTTTTCTGTCTACACCGAACACGCAAAGCAATTGCAGTCATTCTTAAAAAACAAAGCTAGCAAGATGGGAATATATCTACAGCGAAGCAGGCACACATTCCTCTACACCGCGTGACCCCAATTGTAGGTTGTGTATAGGCAACGATATCTACTGATCATAAGGTTGTGCTGAAGAACATAACATAGTAGCCTTATTTTTTTTCTCTATGTTAAAATGTGTGCAGTGTACCATTGATGAATGTTTTCCGTCGGTGGATGCTACGCTATATTACGCTGCAAACCACTGTTATCATTCAAGTATTGATGCCCAATACGTTTCCCTTACTGCACCCCAGCCTGCACTGCAGCTCCCGGTGCTCATCAAGTCCTGACCCCATATGCATGCATCTGATTTAGTGGGTCCGCAATACATCCAACACTCACTGTGCTTGTGTCCTTCTTGTGTCTCTCTCCCTCCTCATCCTCCTACAGCTACACTCAGTGTGTGTCCCAGTGTCTCCTCGGTGTGTCCCTCCTCCCAATCACTCTGTGCTGTTCCCTTGCTGCTCAAACATATCATTGGGCTGCAGCATGCCTCAGTCAGTGACTCCCCCTCCTGCCACCCCTTTCCTCATTCTCATTCTCCCCCTGTCTATTCTCATCACCCCTTCTCTGCATTCCCTTTTACCTATTGTCTTACCCATTGCCTCATCTCCTATAGGTATACCTTTTTTCTCCTCTTTTTGTGTCATTCTTTGAAGTACACTTTCTAAATAGAGGTTAGAAAAACTTTGATATTTGCTTCATCTGTATTTCGACAAATCTGGTGGTCGAGTTTAATGTAATTTAAAAATAAAAATTAAAAATTACCTAAGAAAAAATTCAGCAACAAAATAATAATAAATTGCAAAATATCAGAAAAGAGCCTCCAAATGTACACTTCTTATGGAAAGACAAGAAGGACATTAAATGCACGATCAAAGTGACAGGCACTAAAGTTAATAAGAAAAATATAAGAACAAGAGAGAGAAAAAATAAATCAATGTCAAATCAAGTCAATAAAGAAAATTTAAATACAAACTAAGGAGTATTATAAAATAATGAAAAAAAAACACAAAAAAACATTGAGGATGATGAGAAAACTTGTTACGGTAATTTTCTCTATTAGTAGTAATTTAGTAAACTATTAAATGTGGCTTAGTGGACTTTAGTTAATAAGGATTTGAGCCTTGGTTGCATCCGCAGTAAGTCATATGACAGACAAGTTTCTTATCTCTTAATCTTAACACAAATTTTGCTGCACTAGAACAAATCTAGAACTGGATTGGATGTGGAAGTAAAGGGAAAACTTGTATAAAAAAACAGATTGTAAGCGACTGCAGCTCCAAGAGATGTGCAGAAGCGTTTCTTCACAAAAAGGTGTTTGCGAAGCATCCAAAATGGGCCTCATGCTGACTAATAAAGAGCAGAAGGTATGACTATCTAAAGGTATCTAAGAAAGAAAAACAGCCCTAAGCCTTGATGCTGCTTAAGGAAAGTCAACACTCTGAACTTTAGGCTACCAAGTTTCAGCCCCAGGAAAAAAAGAATGAAGGATTTTAGCAGAATTGATGTATAATGGAGAAAGTTCCTAAGAGCATTTTCCCTTAGAGGCATAGCCTTGATAAAGTTTGAGTGTAGTCCCAATGGTAGGATAAGAATATAAGGAGTTTCAATGGAAGGAATCAAATGAGTCAATCTATGTTACTGGATTATAAAACACTGGCAAGAGACTAAAACATCTCTCATATCTCTCCATGGTCCTTCCTGTTCGTGTCGTGCCACTACCGATCCTTCGATTGATGCTTCTATCTTCTATTTCCTTCCATTCACTAGGCAGTCTGCTGTCCGGTAGGTCACGCCCCACATTAATGGTGTGTGTTGTGCAACATGATGACATAGGGCTAAGTGAGTAGGAGACCTTGATGGAAGGATTTCTTTTAACCTCTTACTATCCAACTCATTTCACATTAAATGTATTCGATATGAATCGAATATCCCACATTAATGAAGTGAATCTTCCCAAAATGAATTTTGGAACATTCATTCATTTCTAGAATCTACCCATGTAGCGAAATATAAGAGGCTGTTAAAGTGCTGACAGAAAGCAGTCCAGGCTATTCTGGTCATAGTGTATGCCACATAATATTTTTTTGTGACAAAAATGTTCAATTAGTAGTATTAAAGTGAAAGGGTGAAACAGAAAAATGTGAAAGGTTTGCCATAAAGGGGATCATAAATACATGAGTTAAATTTGATTCAAGCTGATGGATAGTTAAATGTCTAGTTTCCTTAGAACGTTTCACATCACTCAAACAATTTATCAAGAAATATGAGCTCCCCTGAGCAGAGCAATTTAAGCGCATCAGATATTTCATTAAATATGCTCCTCTCAAATACTGGGGTCCGCTATTGTCACATGTCTTGTAGTCATCAGTTAGAACTGATCCAGCAGTAGTAATCAGTTGACAAAAAAATTGTGCAGATACAACTTTTTTGCCCGGCTACAGAAATCTGATTTCAATTGGATCCATTTTTTTAACATTTAAGTCTAGGGAAGACGTATCTGTTAAACAGCCATGACCGCGTATGGCCAATAAAGGATCCTTTCCGTAAAGCATCCCCCACCCCCAACTACCTTGCCCCTCTTAACCCCTCCATCTATTACCCAGGAAAACACACCACCACGTTAATTTCTTTTTGGATAATTTGGCCACAGCGGCCATTTTATTAACAAACAAATACATAAATAACAACATGTAAACAGTAAATATATAAAACCTCGAGGGGGGGGCTCTTGGAGCTAAAAAATCTGGCTCATAATAGGCAGAGAGCCTACCCAAAATTTTTACAAAAAACACGTATTTACCCTCAGCCGTAACCACCAGCTCGAGGGCACCATGTAACCCATTTCGGGCAAACCAACCACAAAGCTCCCGAGGTAAACACCCCGTCCAGAGCCCGTACCAAAAGCCAGATCAACCCTATCAGCATCATCACCAACTCCAAGAACCCCACCCCCCGCCAACGCCACTGTGACAATAATACAGAATGCTTGCCTTCAATAAATCAACAGAAAAGAAATATAATTCAAAAGACCCCTTTTTTTTTTTTTTTTTTTTTTACCTTAAGAATTGACGAACTCGCCGATCTTGCCTAAAGCTACGTTGCCTCATAGAACCGCTAAAACAGGGAGGGTGGGAGGGACTCACTTCGCCCGTCTAAGGTAACTGATCTCCCCTTTTCCCGCACTTTCCCAAGCCCCCACCTCCCTTTTTGCATAAATCCCCACCCCAAATCCTACTCTTCCAATCCCCGGGCTCCTTTACTCAATAACACCTTTATTTTTTAAAAGAAAACCTACTGCACTGCTCCCATGGCAACGCAGTCATGTGGGGGCCTCCTTTTAGCTGCGCCCCATACAGCCCCCCCTCTTGACCGCGTATGGCCAATAAAGGATCCTTTCCGTAAAGCATCCCCCACCCCCAACTACCTTGCCCCTCTTAACCCCTCCATCTATTACCCAGGAAAACACACCACCACGTTAATTTCTTTTTGGATAATTTGGCCACAGCGGCCATTTTATTAACAAACAAATACATAAATAACAACATGTAAACAGTAAATATATAAAACCTCGAGGGGGGGGCTCTTGGAGCTAAAAAATCTGGCTCATAATAGGCAGAGAGCCTACCCAAAATTTTTACAAAAAACACGTATTTACCCTCAGCCGTAACCACCAGCTCGAGGGCACCATGTAACCCATTTCGGGCAAACCAACCACAAAGCTCCCGAGGTAAACACCCCGTCCAGAGCCCGTACCAAAAGCCAGATCAACCCTATCAGCATCATCACCAACTCCAAGAACCCCACCCCCCGCCACACACGAACAGCCCTGACCACCTCAGGCTCGTGAGTGCCCCACCACCGCCAAAGCTCTTTCAACTCCTTCCTGTAGACCGAGCGCCCATAAATCCATCCCGATCTCGTTAAGATGCACTCCATCATCCCTCCAAAAATTACCGACCCCGGCCTCCAGCTCGAAATGCCTCACGGCAATACCCCCATTCCGGGACACAAAACTCGCCACCATCCTGTTCAATTTTACCCTGGCTCTGTTAATCCCTTTATGGGAACGGGCCTCCCGCCACGTCTTCCGCGGCACAATGTCTGACCACACAGTCAGCATACCGGGAAAAGATACCCACAGCCTCAACAAGTCATAACGGATATCCCGAATGAGTTCCCTCACGGGTTTTGCCCCCAAATCATTACCCCCCAAGTGAACCACTAAAATATCCGGAGGGCGATCCAGACGGGCGGCGCGGGAGAATTCCGGCAAAAAACTACGCCACGACATACCACGAGTCCCCATCCAACGGATGATCACTGCCTCTCGGCCGAAACCCAGTTGCCTACCATTCGCGCGCGCATCGGCCCGGAGGGCGCCCCAATAAACGAAAGAGTGTCCGACAATCCACGCCAAAAGAGGGGTACGACCTGAAAAACACAACCATAATTAACAATCCGCAAAGACGTCCCTCTTCACCCCGCATTGTTGATTTAATGCCGCACATAAGACAGGTAACGATTAGAACTCCATCTGCCTATTTTCTTGATCACCTCCGGCCCAAGGCCCAAACCATCGGCCTCAGATGCGGCCCCAATCCTAAAAGAATGCGAGCCGAAATTTTCCGGGTTAACACCCAGCAAACCCAAGCCCTTCTTCAAAATGGCTACAAACTGGAAACGTGACAAGAAATCCCCCTCTTGGTGTTGCAACAGAGGGCCTGACCTGACTGATGACAAATTCCAATATGCCTCTAAGCAGCGTTGCGGACACATCCCGCTACCCGCCACCCTTCCTAGCACTACTTTCTTTCCCCTACCTAGCTGATCCGTCTTTGAACGCCTTATCCAAAAGGCAACTCCCCCTTCCCAAAAAACCACATCTTCCGCCAAAAGACCACCTGACCTGTCCTTGCTCGGGGAAACCAATTCACCCAGACGCAAAGCACCAAAAAACGCTAGAGAAAAGGCCAATTGAAACAGTACCACCTCAAACTGAGATGAACAAATTACGCCCAAGGCCTCCCCTAACCGCTGCAACAACCCAAAATAAATGGGCCTGCGCTTATCAAAAGTCGAATTACCCTTACGAAAACCTTTCAACGCCTGCCGTATAACAAAGTCCTTTGTGACGTCCCTCAATCCTTGCAACTGAAAACCAAAAGCCAAACCTGCTATAAACTTGTTTAACCTAGACACGGACCAACCCCACTCCACGACCTTACCTACCAGTGCCAATAACGCCATTGCCCTGTCGCTATCTGACTCAGCCGAGCCGCATTGAAACAACCAACTTTCCCACATGGCCCATGACGCCGCATAATCTGACCATGTCCTGTTTGACACCGAGGCTTGGATCAATCGGCCTCCCCTTCCGTAACCACCTGCCACAGATGCAAAGGACATGCTGCTCCTGCCGCCTCCGAATCTGGAGCCAAATCCCGGAATCGGTCCCACTGCAAACGAGACAAAGCATCAGCTATATTGTTCTGAACTCCTGGCACGTGCACCGCCGTAATCCATGCATTCAACTCCAAGCATCTCAGTACCAACTCCCTGACCAACCTAATTACTGGAGGGGAAGAAGAAGATAAGCTGTTAATCACGGCCACCACGCTCGAGTTATCGCAATGGAAACGTACTCGCCGATCACGAAAGCTGTCACCCCAAACAAACACTGACACCACAATCGGGAACAACTCCAACAATGCCAAATTCTTGGTGAGCCCCTTCTTTCGCCAATCCTCTGGCCACACCCCGACGCTCCATTTTCCTCCACAGTAGGCCCCATAACCAACTCCACCTGCTGCGTCTGTGTAGATCTCGCAATCAAAAGCATTCAGATCCTCCTGCTGAATAAGCGACCTGCCATTATAGCCTTCCAAAAAACGTTGCCAAACAAGAAGGTCCTCCTTATGCTCTCTACCCAAACGAATAAAATGATGAGCCGACCGAACTCCAGCCGTCGCCCTGGACAATCTGCGGCAAAATATCCTGCCCATCGGCATAATACGACAAGCAAAATTCAGGCGGCCCAGCAGCGACTGCAACTCCTTCAATGAAGTCTTCCGCAATTTTCCAATCCGACTCACCTCTCGCTTAAGCAACTCCAACTTATCATCAGGCAACCTACACTCCATTTTCTCAGAATCAATGAGAATCCCTAAGAAACTCAAGACCGTGCAGGGGCCCTCCGTTTTTCCCTGTGCCAAAGGAACACCAAACTGTCCGGCCACCCATTCCATGGTCCCAAGTAAATGACAGCACACTGCTGAATCCGGTGGACCAACAAACAAAAAATCATCCAAATAGTGAATGACAGAAGGAACGGCCGATACATCTCTCACTACCCACTCTAAAAAGGTACTGAAAGTCTCAAACAATGCACAGGAAATAGAACATCCCATAGGCAAACACCTATCCAAGTAAAAACCACCCTCCCACCAACAACCTAACAAAGGAATGCTCTGCGGGTGCACCGGCAAGAGCCTAAATGCCGACTCGATGTCCGTTTTTGCCAGCAATGCTCCAGGCCCGTACATTCGCACCCACCGAACAGCCGCATCAAACGATGTGTAAACAACGGAGCACAACTCCTCCGCAATCCCGTCATTAACCGAGGATCCTTTGGGATATGAAAGATGCTGAATTAGCCGGAACTTGTTCGGCTCCTTCTTGGGCACCACCCCAAGCGGGGAAACAATTACACCCGCCATGGGCAACGAACTAAAAGGCCCCGCCATTCTTCCCAGCTCAACCTCTTTTGCCAATTTAGCCGAAACCACCTCCGCATGCAAGCCAGCTGATCTCAAATTTTTTGTAGAAAAAGGAACAACATGCATCGGGTGAGGGATCTTAAACCCCTCAAGAAAACCGTCCCTAATAACCTCCGCCTTTTTAACATCCGGGTATCTACTTAGATAGGGGGCCATCTTTTGAACCCTCACCGGAGTCACCCCCTTGACCGCCACCCACTGATGGCTTACCACGTGATTTCTTGAAACACTTAGCGGCTCCGTGAGAGGCCCCGTTGCAATGGGAGCACACGTGTTTAAATTTACAAGTGGTGCCATACTTGCACTGGCCCTCATTAAACTGCCAGCATGTCCCAGATTTTTCCTTTGAACCCTGAGACCCGTGTCCTCCACTTTGTCCTGACTGCTGACTGCTATCCCCCCCTCCCCCCTGAAAGGACTGCCCATAACGCACCGGAGCCATCACCTTCAGCCACAACCCGATGTCTTTTTGGTCCCACCTTATCTCCGGCCTCACTGCTTTTCGCTGCCTGAACTGTTCATCGTATCTCAGCCAAGCCTGGCCCCCGTAGGTACGATGCGCTTCACCAATAGCATCCAAATAACAAAACAGGCCCGAGCAATTCTCGGGGAATTTCTCCCCTATAACACTCGCTAGAATGGCAAAGGCCTGCTGCCAGTTAACGAACGTCTGAGGAATAAGGCGCCAACGCCTCTTTTCTTCCTCTTCCTTTTTGCTGTCGTCTTTCTTTCCTTTATCCAAGTTAAATTTTTCTAAAGGAAGGAGAGAGAAAATCTCTACGTACTCATCTTTCCAAATCTTTTCCTTGACTTCTTTCTTCAAATGGGCCCCCAGCGGACCCTCAAAACACACATATACCTCGCCTTTTGCCCTGTCGTCTAACTTAACGGTATCACCTTTTCCCGTTTCCGTTTGTACCGACACCGACACCCCCGCCACAGAAACAGGTGTCCCGCTACCCGAGCTCGCAATCTCGTTCGAACCCCCTGCTACGCCCCCGGCAACTGACACCCAGGCACCAGCGGGCGACGATCCCACACTGTTAGCAACTGAGCTACCCCCGCCCCCATCCAATCTACGCAAAATCTGCGATATACCCGCTAGAAGTTCTCTGACCCCCGGGACCTCATTACAGCCCCCACCCCGCTCCACCACACCCGAAACACCCGGCACTGGGGAAAGACTGGACATGTACTCACGTGGCTGCGCAGGTGCTGTGTCCCCACCAGCCGTGCTTCCTGAATCCTGCTGGTCCATTTCGTCGCGATGTTCGTTCCCGGAATCATCGCTGCCGCTCATCTGCCCCAGGCCCGCACCCCTGGCCTCCACGTCACCAGGGGGGACCGAGACTGGCGAAGGCGACCGGTCCCTCGACCTCCTGCTGGATCTGGATCTGTCCGGCTCCGTGATTCCTCTGCCTCCAGCCGCTGGACTGTCTCCTCTGGACGCCGCTCCTGCGGCCCGACCGCGACCCGCTCCTTGCCGTGATGCCGCCGCTGTCCTGCCCGATAGTCTGCTCTGCCGTCCTGTCGCAGAGCCAGGTGCACTGGGGGGATGGGATCCGGGTGCCCCCGCCGCAATTGCGCCCGCCGCGATACTCCCCGGCTCCTGCCTGGTGGATGCTGCCGCCGCCGCTGGGCTCCTTCCCCGTCCCCCTGCTCGTGTTGCCGCCACCGCGGGAGGTGCTCCCCGGCGGGTAGAAGCTGCTGCTATCGGTGCTGTGGCGCCGCCGCGCCCTCTGCTAGGCCGCACCGGAAGTGCGGCCCTGACATCCTGTGCAGCGCCGGCGTCCTGCCGCGTCTGCACCGCTCGCCCAGCACCGCGCCGCCTCGCGCCGGCAGGGCCGCCAGGTGGATTCCTGCCGGGGGAGGGGGCGGGCAAGGTGGATCGGCCGCGTCCCCCAGCCCCCGCAGGGTCCCTGTAGGGGCTCCGCGGCCTGCGCCTGCCGCGCGGTGTAGTGTTGGGGGACAGCCTGTCTGGCGGCCTAGACCGCCTGGTTCTGCTGCCCCGGCTCCCGCTGTCCTGGCTCCCACTGCCTCCGAGCAGCCCTGTGAGCTGCTCCTCCAGCCATCCGGCCCTCCTGGAACTGGCCTCCCGACGAAGCTGAGCTACCAGGCTGTCCACAGAAGACATGGTGAGAGGGATGTGGCAGCAGGTCCACTCACTTCGCCCGTCTAAGGTAACTGATCTCCCCTTTTCCCGCACTTTCCCAAGCCCCCACCTCCCTTTTTGCATAAATCCCCACCCCAAATCCTACTCTTCCAATCCCCGGGCTCCTTTACTCAATAACACCTTTATTTTTTAAAAGAAAACCTACTGCACTGCTCCCATGGCAACGCAGTCATGTGGGGGCCTCCTTTTAGCTGCGCCCCATACAGCCCCCCCTCTTTCCTTTTGGTCCGTTTGAAACTGATCCATTAAGCAAAAAATTGATCCTTTTCAAATGAAAGAATAGCTGATGACTATTTAATAGATTACTCTTGTATCCAGTCTAACTAATGATTACTGGATATGTGAACAGTAGTGATGAGCGAATCTGTTCGGAAAACGATCGCCAAACATAAATTCGGCACGAATATGGCACATTTGGATTCATGATCGGAAACATGAGCAAAATTTTATAGAATCAGGAGAAATCGGGAACATTCGGTAAAAAGTAAGGGAAAATATTTGTGTTGCCACAAATTTCAGCGCTTTAACAACGTTAATGGTAGTGTATCATGAGCGTTTGGCACGTGTTTGATGAGGGGAAAGGGGTTTGCAGAGCTCAGAGGTGCAGCATTCTTATTAACAGCCATTTTTTTCCTAACTTTATTTGTGCACATTGCGACTAGGATGTAGGAAACATCCAAAAGGTCCTGACAGCATGGCTTGTGGCACTGGCTGCTAAAATCACATGTGCCTCTCCATATAAAGAGCGGACATCTTGTTTTAGTGCCATTTTGACACTGTAACAGAACAAAGAGGCTGCTCTTGACACTGGCACTGCTAGCAGCAAGATTTTAGCTAGTTAGCCAGGTGGTTGTATATCAGTCAGATAGTGTAGCTAAAGGTACCGTCACACTAGACGATATCGCTAGCGATCCGTGACGTTGCAGCGTCCTCGCTAGCGATATCGTCCAGTGTGACAGGCAGCAGCGATCAGGCCCCTGCTGGGAGATCGCTGGTCGGGGAAGAAAGTCCAGAACTTTATTTCGTCGCTGGACTCCCCGTAGACATCGCTGAATCGGCGTGTGTGACACCGATTCAGCGATGTCTTTGCTGGTAACCAGGGTAAACATCGGGTAACTAAGCGCAGGGCCGCGCTTAGTAACCCGATGTTTACCCTGGTTACCATCCTAAAAGTAAAAAAACAAACACTACATACTTACCTACAGCCGTCTGTCCTCCAGCGCTGTGCTCTGCTCTCCTCCTGCTCTGGCTGTGAGCGTCGGTCAGCCGGAAAGCAGAGCGGTGACGTCACCGCTCTGCTTTCTGGCTGCCCGGAGCTCACAGCCAGACCAGAGAAGCAGAGCGCCGAGGACAGACAGCGGTAGGTAAGTATGTAGCGTTTGTTTTTTTACTTTTTAGGATGGTAACCAGGGTAAACATCGGGTTACTAAGCGTGGCCCTGCGCTTAGTTACCCGATGTTTACCCTGGTTACCGGGGACCTCGGGATCGTTGGTCGCTGGAGAGCTGTCTGTGTGACAGCTCTCCAGCGACCAAACAGTGACGCTGCAGCGATCCGGATCGTTGTCGGTATCGCTGCAGCGTCGCTAAGTGTGACGGTACCTTAACTAGTGCCCAGTGTGGCTGTTAAATTTACCTTTGAGCATTTTTGTTTAGGCCACAGACAAAGTCAGCAGGGCACATGTCCTACAAGTGTGTTGTGCACTGCTTCTATTGTGCTCCATGCATGAGTATAGCATTTTAAATAATATTTTTTCATTAGCTAAATGTGAAACAGCCTGCTGTATCCCACCTTGTCATTTTGTGCTGTGGGGATATGAAACTGCTGGAGACCTAAGGCACATTAAAAAAATTATAATTTTTCAGTTGCAAAAGGTTAGACAGCCCGTCGTATCAAACTTCTCATTTTTTGGGGTTGAAATTAAGTTGTCTGCAGCTCTCACGCACATAACCAAAAAAGTTTTTCTGTTTCTAAATGTCATACAGTAGCGGACCTGACTTTCAAATAGTTTGTAACATCTAATTTGTTATAGAGGCCTGATCTAGAAGCCACCAAAAATTCTCCTGTTCCTAGTGTCATACATTAGGGAACATCTCACATTCAAATAGTTTGTAGCATCTAGTGTGTTATAGAGGCATGATCCAGAGGCCACCAAAACATTGTTCTGGTCCTAGTGTCATACAATAGGGGACCTGATTTTCAAATAGTTTGTAGCATCTGGTGTGTTATAGAGGCCTGATCCAGAGACCACCAAAAAATGATTCTGTTCCTAGTGTCATATAGTACTGGACATCTCACATTCAAATAGTTAGTAGCATCTAGCATGTTATAAAGGTATTATCCAGAGGCCACTAAAAAATAGTTCTGTTCCTAGTGTCATACAGTAGGGGACATATCACATTCATTCAATTACTTTGTAGCATCTAGTGTGTTATAGAGGCCTTATCCAGAGGCCACCAAAAAATTCTTCTGTGCTTAATGTCATACAGTAGGGGACCTGACTAATGATGTGCGAATTTGTTCGGAAAATGATCGCCATGCATAAATTTTGAACGAAGATGGCATATTCAAATTCGTGATTGGAAACACCAGCAAAATTTTATAAAATCCAGAAAAATCGGTAACATTTGGTAAAAGTGCGGGAAAATGCATTGTCACAAAAGTATTTTCAGCACTTTAGCAATGATAATGGTGATGTATCATGAGCTCTTGGCCAGTGTTTGATAAGCGGAGGGGGTTTGCAGAGCTCAAAGGTGCAGCATTCTTGGAAACAGTCATTTTTCCCCCTAACATTATGTGTGCACATTGCAGCTAGCCAATCAGGGTGCATGAAATTCCCACATTGTCCTGACACAATACCTTGTGTCATTGGCTGCTGAAATCACATGCCCCTCTCCATATAAAGAGTGGACATCTTGTTTTAGCACCATCTTGACACTGCACAGTGCAGAGAGGCTGCTCCTGACGCTGGCACTGTTTTTTGGCCACAGGCAAAGCCAGCAGGGTACATGTCCTACAAGTGTGTTGTACACTGCTTCTATTGTGCTCCATGCATGTGTACAGCATTCTAAATAATATTTTTTCACTAGCTAAATGTGAAACAGCCTGCTGTATTTCACCTTGTCATTTTGTGCTGTGGTAATATGAAACTGCCTGCAGACCTAAGGCGCATTAAAAAAAATTATATTTTTTTCTGTTTCTAAATGTGAAACAGCCTGCTACATTTTTTCTGTTGCTGAATGTGATACAGCCCACCATATCCCCCATTGTCATATTGTGGCAGTGATATGAACCTGTCTGCAGACCTAATGCGCATTAAAAAATTTTTTATTTTTGTCTGTTGCTGAATGTAATACAGCCCTCCGTATCCCACGTTGCCATTTTGTGAGGTCTGCAGACCTCAGACACATTAAAATATTTATTTTTTTTATGTTGATCAACGTGATAAAGCTCGCTATATCCAACCTTTTCATTTAGTGGTGTTGAAATTGTTCTGTGTGCAGGGCTGTTGCACATTAAAATAAATTTATTTTATTTTTTTTTACAAACGTGATACAGCTGCCGAGATCTGAGTTTGAAATTGTTTTGAGCCTATTTTATAGGTTATGTACATCTTTGGCATCCAATTTCTCATTTGATGCCAGTCTTCTACTACACCCAATCCAGCAGATGGAGACCCAACCAGGAATGTTCACATTTTCGTTGGACAGGGAAGATGGTTAAAATTGATGGGAAGATGGATGGAGCCAAATACAGGACCATTCTTGAAGAAAACCTGTTGGAATCTGCAAAAGACCTGAGACTGGGACGGAGATTTGTCTTCCAACAAGACAATGATCCCAAACATAAAGCGAAATCTGCAATGGAATGGTTCACAAATAAACGTATCCAGGTGTTAAGGTACCGTCACACTTAGCGACGCTGCAGCGATACCGACAACAATCCGGATCGCTGCAGCGTCGCTGTTTGGTCGCTGGAGAGCTGTCACACAGACCGCTCTCCAGCGACCAACGATGCCGGTAACCAGGGTAAACATCGGGTAACTAAGCGCAGGGCCGCGCTTAGTAACCCGATGTTTACCCTGGTTACCATCCTAAAAGTAAAAAAAACAAACACTACATACTTACCTACAGCCGTCTGTCCTCCAGCGCTGTGCTCTGCACTCCTTCTGTACTGGCTGTGAGCACAGCGGCCGGAAAGCAGAGCGGTGACGTCACCGCTCTGCTTTCCGGCTGACCGACGCTCACAGCCAGTACAGCAGGAGTGCAGAGCACAGCGCTAGAGGACAGACAGCGTTAGGTAAGTATGTAGTGTTTGTTTTTTTTACTTTTAGGATGGTAACCAGGGTAAACATCGGGTTACTAAGCGCGGCCCTGCGCTTAGTTACCCGATGTTTACCCTGGTTACCAGTGAAGACATCGCTGAATCGGTGTCACACACGCCGATTCAGCGATGTCTGCGGGGAGTCCAGCGACGAAATAAAGTTCTGGACTTTCTTCCCCGACCAGCGACAGCACAGCAGGGGCCTGATCGCTGCTGCCTGTCACACTGGACGATATCGCTAGCCAGGACGCTGCAACGTCACGGATTGCTAGCGATATCGTCTAGTGTGACGGTACCTTTAGAATGGCCAAGTCAAAGTCCAGACCTTAATCCAATCAAGAATGTGTGGAAAGAGCTGAAAACTGCTGTTCACAAACGATCTCCATCAAACCTCACTGAGCTCGAGCTGTTTGCCAAGGAAGAATGGGCAAGAATTTCAGTCTCTCGATGTACAAAACTGATAGAGACATACCCCAAGCGACTTGCAGCTGTAATCGCAGCAAAAGGTGGCACAACAAAGTATTAAGTTAAAGGGGCCGAATGATATTGCACGCCCCACTTTTCAGTTTTTGAATTTCCATAAAAATTTAAAATAACCAATACATTTCGTACAACTTTGCAAATGTGTTCCACTTGTTGTTGATTATTCAACAAAAATGTACATTTGGTATCTTTATGTTTGAAGCATGATATGTGGGAAAAGGTTAAAAAGTTATAGGGGGCCGAATACTTTCGCAAGGCACTGTATAAAAGAGTGTTTAACGTGTTTGGGTAGTATTTTAATTGATGCAGTATATGTTGTCTCCTTTGCTGCTAAAATGTTTCTGATGTGTTCTCTTGTGCAGATGCGCAGTTCATGTGAGGTCAGTGCACTGTAAATTTTACCACAGGTACACGTCGCATGGTAAATTACCTGGGTTGCACTACAAGAAATGAATGTCCTAATCTCAAACTCCTCCATACCTTCAGAGGATATGAAATGAGGCAGACCTAGATATATTTTTTACAAGAAACGCAATCCTCATTTTGGTCCCTTGAAGCTTAACATTTTTTTTTGTTCAGCTACATAATGACTCTTGACCAAATGATCCCCAAGATTTGTATTTCTCCTAGCTGTCATCAGTGGTTTTTCTGGCCTTACAAGGGGATACACTAATTGGTTACACCCTTTTATCTATACATAAATAATGCACTCATGTTAATGTTAGCTATGTCTCCTGATGAAGCCCAGTGAGGTGAAACATGCGTCGAGGAGCTTGTGCACCCCTTCCTTGTGTCTCTCCTGGAATACTATCTTTATTGTCTCATCATGCCCCAAGGTATCAGCAATTTATGATTCCATTATCTTGTTGTATTCCTTTGTGACATGATGTGCTCTATTTGTTGTACTTATAGTTAGGGCTTAATTTAGCTTATCAGTGCTGTGATGTGTTCACCTGTACACACCTGTAGTTTTCTGTTGTTTATTTAAAGCTATGCTACTCTAAGTTTAGATTTGCAGTTGCTAGTTTTTCCTCTATTATTATACATACAATTTTCATTGTTATGTGTTTTATTCTATAGAACTGGAATTGCTCGCATAGTGGATGGATTGTGGGCAGAGCTACAGTAGAGCAGTATCTTGACTGCTGTATCTTTTCTAAAGACATTTGTCTCTATCAGATCGTCATCGGCAATATGAATTTGAATGTCTAAAAATTCCATATGTTTTCTGTCATAGTATTTTCAGGAGATGTCAGGTGTGGAAAAAAGTCTGTAAAGTAATCCAGGACAAGACAGGCTCCATGTTGTTGAGATTAGGGCTCTGCGAGGGACGTATTATCACGTCTAGGACTTTTTTAAAAGCTAGTTCTTTACTGCTTCTGGACTTTAAATGTCTGAGCGATGCTTCTGCTACTCTGCAGTGATGTTCTAAAACATCACTGCATATGAGCATAGCAACATGCAATCGCATAGCTTCAGCAGCGAAAATCCTCAGAGAGAAGGCACAGATGGTTTATTATAGTCTGTGACTTCTCCATCGCTGTATACACAGCACGAAAGATGTGCAATGTACACAGTATTAGGAAGCACTGACAGTGCTTCCTCCTCCATACCTAGTGGTTATGTGATCAATGTGTATAGTAAGGGAACAGGAGCTATTAGGTCGTAGGACACCCAGACAGCTCTGCTTTGCAACCAGAAAACTGCAGTACCCTTGTAACAGGAGATATTATACTAGCTCCTATTACAAGGAAAATAAGATGAAAATAAAAATATATTTCAATATGTAAACATCCCCCCAGAAGATTATTACGTCCTTGGTGTGCTGTGGGGGAAATGTGTGAAGCAGCTGAAAAATAAATAAAAAATAACAGGTGAATATAAGTAGAGACATAAATGTCACAGTCGATTCGAATTGCTGTTAGTGGCCCTGCCCCTATAAAAAAAAGTGCCCAATATATAATACAATTTGCTACAGAATAGGCAACAAATTATTAAAGCAAGTTTAGCGTTTCTAGAAAAAAATACACACGGATGCACTGATATATATGATTATATATATATATACATATATATATAGACACACATACACACGGTAATATAAACAAACACTGACATTGATATATAAACACAAAAAATGGCTATATGTACACACACAAACACTGTAAATATAGATGTATACACTATACAAAGAGGCAAAAGAGCCGTGCACATATGCAGGGATCAACATGAAAAATTAACAAATTTTATTTATTCAATGTCTTTTGACCACACAACTCTCAAAGTTTAAAAACATTTAAAACCACAAATAACAAGATATACCCAAGATACCCAATAAAAAATACGGGGAAGAAGAATAGAAGAAATGGGTCCAGTCCATTATCACATTTCCTCCTAAGCAGTATAATAAACAACGTCACATTGGTTAAATCCAAGTTATACTAAGGAGAGAATATAGCAATCCTTATATTGCAGATTGGTACCCAATATAGATCCAGAAAGTGCACAGTGCAACCTCTGTAGCAGCCTAAGTGGAGGTAATAAATGTATCAAATACACAGGGAATAATTAATGCCATAACAATACAGGCATAGTATATAAATAAGCAGGACATTTCCCAAAACATTTAACATAAGCACCTAATGGACATGTTCACACCGTGCATTTAGCTGACAAGAATCAGGAACCAGCTCCCATGTAACCCACCCAACACGTGTCGTCACCTCAGTGACTTCATCAGGGGCAAAGTAGTGTGGTTAACTGACAAACAATAAAGTATTTATACACTCACAGATTAAAGAATTCAATGCAGCTGCAGCACGAGTCACGCCGGAGCAGAACGCTAACACATTATCCTTATTAAATACTGAAAGTAGCTAATGCGCATGAGCAGAGATCACCATAGAGATGAGACGGTGTTGACTCTATTGCACAAGAGCGGCAACTTGGACACCATCAGAGGCTGAATTAGCAACGAATTACTGCTGAGAAAACGCAGTTAACCAGGCGGTTATATAGTGCGCATGAGCAGCGACCACCATAGAAATAAGACGGCGTCGACTCTATTGCGCAAGCGCGGCAACTTAGACATCATCAGAGGCTAAATATGCAACGAATTACTACTAACTACCGAGTTAGATGGGCAGATATATTAACAGAAATACATAGCACTCCTCAAAGTAATGGGCTTATTGTGGCGTAAAAGTACAGATATCCCTTTTCATGTCATTTAAAGTGTGCGAGAATATCACCGTGCAAGGGCAGGGGTCGCCATGAAGATAGAACAGCGTTCCACCTATTGCACATGCGCCGTAGATCACCCATCACCGCACATACAAATTCAAGTCCGCACACCCGAAAAGTGAATAAAGTCTGACGACAGTACATGCGTCCCCAAGGGCAAAAGCCCCTCAAAGCGCAAGACCCATCCAGAATTAAGGCACATAGCCCTTCAATAATCCTAACCGCATTTAGCAATATTAAAATATGTATCAAAAAGGACATAGGTTTGACCAAAGGTCCACCAAAAGTGGTTTGAAACCAGCAATTTTTAACCCTCCAAAGAGAGGGGAATATCATCACCATCGGGGATGTTTTTTATATCCCCTAAATCAATATGTTTTTTAAGTACAGATGTAATAGGAACCAGACAACCTAAATTAGTTTTCAAAATCAATTGAAGCTTGTAGAATGGGCCCCTGTTGTGAATTATGTTGTCAGGCTCCCTCCTGTGGTCATGAATGGTACTTCGGCTGGTTCTGTCCATGGACTTTCTCTGGTGCCTGTGGGTGTTTCTGAGTTTCCTTCCACAGGTGACGAGGCTAATTCGTTAGTGGGCTGCTCTATTTAACTCCACTTAGATCTTTGCCCCATGCCAGCTGTCAATGTTGTACTATGGCTCTAGTTCACTCCTGGATCGTTCTGAGTTCCTGTTGCTCCAGCAGGAGCTAAGTTACTCTGTGCTATTTTGCTTGTTTGCTATTTTTTCTGTCCAGCTTGCTTTTGTCAATATTGCCTTGCTTGCTGGAAGCTCTGGGACGCAGAGGGGCGCCTCCCGCACCGTGAGTCGGTGCGGAAGGTATTTTTCCCTGCACTCTCTGCGTGGTCTTTTGTAGGTTTTTGTGCTGACCGCAAAGTAACCTTTTCTATCCTGGGTCTGTTCAGTAAGTCGGGCCTCACTTTGCTAAATCTATTTCATCTCTGTGTTTGTATTTTCATCTTTACTCACAGTCATTATATGTGGGGGGCTGCCTTTTCCTTTGGGGAATTTCTCTGAGGCAAGGTAGGCTTATTTTTCTATCTTCAGGGCTAGCTAGTTTCTCAGGCTGTGCCGAGTTGCATAGGGAGCGTTAGGAGCAATCCACGGCTATTTCTAGTGTGTTTTGATAGGTTTAGGGATTGCGGTCAGCAGAGTTCCCACGTCCCAGAGCTCGTCCTTATTATCAGTAACTATCAGGTCCATTATTTGTCCTAACCACCGGATCATAACAGGCCCCTCTGCGAGCCCTACATCGGGTACGAATCAGTTTGAATCTATCAACGCACCAACCGTTTAGAATGAGAGAGCACTTCTGCCTGTAATAATTGCCTATCAATATGACATAAAAAACATAACTAGGGTATATCATGAAGTGCCTTTTGTTTAATTGTACCCCAAACATGTATAGCAACGGCGCGAGGAAAGATTTAACAAGATACGATCACCAAGGTAATGTCTAGAATGGCAGAAAGAAGACTAGTTTCCTATATTGGGTACCAATCAGAGAGAAAAAAAGGGGGGGTTTGACATATTTTCCTATAGGCTGAGTCCCTTAAACCACAAAATCCCCCCCAAAAAAGAGAATGATGTTAAAGTTGCTTGTAATAGCCAGTAAACAGAAGCTCTTCATTCAGTCCAACTGGTGTGAGGCTTCGTAGCTTGTACATCCATTTGGATTCACATCTCAGTAATTGGGTTGTAACATTTCCACCCCTAATGGTCACATTGATACCCTCTAGTCCCTTAATTCTTAGGCCTCTGGTGCTGTTTCTATAAGTGTCCAAGAAGTGTGATATGTGAGAAATTACATGAGTTCACCTATCTCGTCTTGAGGGACGTAATTTTCAAAAACCGTGTTCAACCATGTAGTAAATTATTATTTGTATTGCTCAATATTGTACGGTTGTTTTTCTGTGCATTGTCAAAACTTTCTCATGTTCTTTCTGCTTTGGCATTTTATTTGCTTGGTTAGTATTGACTGAAATTGCTCCTTTTAGTAAATGTTGCATAACTAATCCGTGCTACATTGTGAAGACTGAGTAATATGTAATTTCTTTATTTTATGTTGTGGATTAAGCCTGATATTAAAGAATGAGACAGGGCTTTAGTGACTCTACTACACATGAATCAAGGAAATCCTCTTTGGTTATCCATATAATCAGGATCTAAGCACTCTATATTTTCTAAATATTCCAATTAAATGAGAAGATAATGTGCGGAAAGTTAATCTAACAAAGCAATAGAGAAACTATGTGCTGTTCCATCTCACCATTAGGATTTGTGAATGTGGCTGGGATTCCTGACCAAAATGGAAATCAAATTTACTAAGCAATAACTCAAAGCAAACAAGAAAGGTCAAGGTCAAATGACAAATAATTCAAACACAGTGAAATAGAGATTATTTAAAAGATAGGACAAGCAAGAATCATAATGTAGAGCTCCAGTTCACAGCAATAAATCAATACATGAGACTGGCTCAACTGGGTTGTAAAAGTAGACCTAATTGTGAGACCTCAGTGGGCAATAAATAATGTTTGCAATGAATTACATCTAATGACTAGGGTGCCTGTGTGGTAACCCCGGCTCATGTGTGAAAGCTTAAGAAATGACTATCCACTAGAGATGAGCGAATATTTCAATGTTCGGTTCGGATTACGATTAGGGTTGAGTGAAACGGATCGTTCATTTTCAAAAGTCGCCGACTTTTGGCAAAGTCGGGTTTCATGAAACCCGACCCGACCCCTGTGTGGGGTCGGCCATGTGGTACGCGACTTTCGCGCCAAAGTCGCGTTTCAATGACGCGAAAAGCGCCATTTCTCAGCCAATGAAGGTGGACGCAGAGTGTGGGCAGCGTGATGACATAGGTCCTGGTCCCCACCATCTTAGAGAAGGGCATTGCAGTGATTGGCTTGCTGTCTGCGGCGTCACAGGGGCTATAAAGGGGCGTTCCCGCCGACCGCCATCTTACTGCTGCTGATCTGAGCCTAAGGAGAGGTTGCTGCCGCTTCGTCAGAAGCAGGGATAGCGTTAGGCAGGGTCCATTAACCACCAAACCGCTTGTGCTGTAGCGATTTCCACTGTCCAACACCACCTTTTGTTTGCAGGGACAGTGGAAGCTACTTTTTTTTTCCCCCTCAGCGCTGTAGCTCATTGGGCTGCCCTAGAAGGCTCCCTGTTAGCTGCATTGCTGTGTGTACGCCGCTGTGCAAACCAACTGCTTTTTTCAAAGCACAAATCCTGTTGTTCCTTCCTTTCTGCACAGCTATCTTGTTTGTCCACACTTTTTATTTCATTTGTGCATCAGTCCACTCCTTATTGCTGCCTGCCATACCTGGCTGAGATTACTGCAGGGAGATAGTAATTGTAGGACAGTCCCTGTTTTTGTTTTTTTTTAAATTCTCCCTAAAAAAATAAGTTGTGGGAGATTAAGATTGGCATTTCTGCTAGAGTGCCATCCCTGTGTGTGCCATCTCTCTCACATAGTGGGCCATAGAAAGCCTTTTTATTTTTCAGTTTTTTTTTGTGAGGTTTATAAATTCTCCCTGATAAAAAAAAACAGTGGGAGATTAATATTGGCCTTTGGGCTTGTGTGCCAGTCCTGAGTGTGCCATCTCTCTCTCAAATAGTGGGCCATAGAAAGCCTATTTATTTTTTATTTGGTTTCTAAATTCTCCCTGGAAAAATAAAAAAAAAATCAGTGGGAGATTAATATTGGCCTTTCTGCTTGTGTGCCACTCCTGACTCCTGGGTGTGCCATCTCTCTCAAATAGTGGGCCATAGAAAGCCAATTTTTTTTTTTTATTTGGTTTCTAAATTCTCCCTGAAAAAACAAAAAAAATCAGTGGGAGATTAATATTGGCCTTTCTGCTTGTGTGCCATTCCTGACTCCTGGGTGTGCCATCTCTCTCTCAAATAGTGGGCCATAGAAAGCCTATTTTTTTTAATTTGGTTTCTAAATTCTCCCTGAAAAAATCATTTTTTTTTTATTTGGTTTCTAAATTCTCCCTGAAAAAATCATTTTTTTAATTTGGTTTCTAAAGTCTCCCTGTAAAAATAAAAAAAAAATCAGTGGGAGATTAATATTGGCCTTTCTGCTTGTGTGCCACTCCTGACTCCTGGGTGTGCCATCTCTCTCTCAAATAGTGGGCCATAGAAAGCCAATTTTTTTTTTTTATTTGGTTTCTAAATTCTCCCTGAAAAAACAAAAAAAATCAGTGGGAGATTAATATTGGCCTTTCTGCTTGTGTGCCATTCCTGACTCCTGGGTGTGCCATCTCTGTCTCTCAAATAGTGTGCCATAGAAAGCCTATTTTTTTTTTTTATTTGGTTTCTAAATTCTCCCTGAAAAAATCATTTTTTTTAATTTGGTTTCTAAATTCTCCCTGAAAAAATCATTTTTTTAATTTGGTTTCTAAAGTCTCCCTGTAAAAATAAAAAAAATCAGTGGGAGATTAATATTGGCCTTTCTGCTTGTGTGCCAGTCTTGACTCCTGGGTGTGCCATCTCTGTCTCTCACATAGTGGGCCATAGAAAGCCTATTTTTTTTTTATTTGGTTTCTAAATTCTCCCTGAAAAAATTAAAAAAAAAATCAGTGGGAGATTAATATTGGCCTTTCTGCTTGTGTGCCAGTCTTGACTCCTGGGTGTGCCATCACTCTCTCTCAAATAGTGGGCCATAGAAAGCCTATTTTTTTTAATTTGGTTTCTAAATTCTCCCTGAAAAAATCATTTTTTTTAATTTGGTTTCTAAATTCTCCCTGAAAAAATCATTTTTTTTATTTGGTTTCTAAAGTCTCCCTGTAAAAATAAAAAAAAATCTGTGGGAGATTAATATTGGCCTTTCTGCTTGTGTGCCAGTCTTGACTCCTGGGTGTGCCATCTCTGTCTCTCAAATAGTGCGCCATAGAAAGCCTATTTTTTTTTTATTTGGTTTCTAAATTCTCCCTGAAAAAATCATTTTTTTTTTATTTGGTTTCTAAATTCTCCCTGAAAAAATCATTTTTTTAAATTTGGTTTCTAAAGTCTCCCTGTAAAAATAAAAAAAAATCAGTCGGAGATTAATATTGGCCTTTCTGCTTGTGTGCCAGTCTTGACTCCTGGGTGTGCCATCTCTCTCTCTCAAATAGTGGGCCATAGAAAGCCTATTTTTTTTTATTTGGTTTCTAAATTCTCCCTGAAAAAATAAAAAAAAATCTGTGAGAGATTAATATTGGCCTTTCTGCTTGTGTGCCAGTCTTGACTCCTGGGTGTGCCATCTCTCTCTCTCAAATAGTGGGCCATAGAAAGCCTATTTTTTTTTTATTTGGTTTCTAAATTCTCCCTGAAAAAATCATTTTTTTTAAATTTGGTTTCTAAATTCTCCCTGAAAAAATCATTTTTTTAATTTGGTTTCTAAAGTCTCCCTGTAAAAATAAAAAAAAATCTGTGGGAGATTAATATTGGCCTTTCTGCTTGTGTGCCATTCCTGACTCCTGGGTGTGCCATCTCTGTCTCTCAAATAGTGCGCCATGGAAAGCCTATTTTTTTTTTATTTGGTTTCTAAATTCTCCCTGAAAAAATAAAAAAAAAAATCAGTGGGAGATTAATATTGGCCTTTCTGCTTGTGTGCCAGTCTTGACTCCTGGGTGTGCCATCTCTGTCTCTCAAATAGTGGGCCATAGAAAGCCTATTTTTTTTTTATTTGGTTTCTAAATTCTCCCTAAAAATTTAAAAAAAAAATCAGTGGGAGATTAATATTGGCCTTTCTGCTTGTGTGCCAGTCTTGACTCCTGGGTGTGCCATCTCTCTCTCTCAAATAGTGGGCCATAGAAAGCCTATTTTTTTTTTTTTGTTTCTAAATTCTCCCTGAAAAAATCATTTTTTAAAATTTGGTTTCTAAAGTCTCCCTGTAAAAATAAAAAAAAATCAGTCGGAGATTAATATTGGCCTTTCTGCTTGTGTGCCATTCCTGACTCCTGGGTGTGCCATCTCTGTCTCTCAAATAGTGGGCCATAGAAAGTCTATTTTTTTTATTTGGTTTCTAAATTCTCCCTGAAAAAATAAAAAAAATCAGTGGGAGATTAATATTGGCCTTTCTGCTTGTGTGCCAGTCTTGACTCCTGGGTGTGCCATCTCTGTCTCTCAAATAGTGGGCCTTAGAAAGCCTTTTTTTTTTATTTGGTTTCTAAATTCTCCCTGAAAAAATAAAAAAAAATCAGTGGGAGATTAATATTGGCCTTTCTGCTTGTGTGCCAGTCTTGACTCCTGGGTGTGCCATCTCTGTCTCTCAAATAGTGGGCCATAGAAAGCCTATTTTTTTTTTATTTGGTTTCTAAATTCTCCCTGAAAAAATAAAAAAAAATCAGTGGGAGATTAATATTGGCCTTTCTGCTTGTGTGCCAGTCTTGACTCCTGGGTGTGCCATCTCTCTCTCTCAAATAGTGGGCCATAGAAAGCCTATTTTTTTTTATTTGGTTTCTAAATTGTCCCTGAAAAAATCATTTTTTTAATTTGGTTTCTAAAGTCTCCCTGAAAAAAAAAAAAAAAAAAGTGGGAGATCAATATTGACATTTGTGCTTGAGTGACAGTCCTGCGTGTGTGGCATCTCTCTCATTTGGTGCCACCGAAAACAGAGTGTGTAACATTGTGCCTGATTTTCCTTGCGGTCTCACCCACCTGTAAAGGGATATCTAAATCATACTGAAGTTATAGCTCACCGTGTAAGTTGTTTGACAGCAACAAATACCGTTACTTTGGTTAAGTTTTTAAAACAATGAGGAAGTCTGGTGGAAGAGGTCGTGGCCGTGGGCGTTCATTGTCAGCTGGTAATGATGGTAGTGGTAGTGGAGCATCAGGTGGTCGTGGGAAAAAAAATATTGCACCTAAGTCTGGAGCTGTGGAGCCAGGTTCGTCGTCTGGCTACAGAAGGCCTCGAACGCTCCCTTTTCTTGGAGTAGGAAAACCGCTTTTAAAGCCGGAGCAGCAAGAGCAAGTTTTGGCTTACCTTGCTGACTCAGCCTCTAGCTCTTTTGCCTCTTCTTTTGAAATTGGTAAATGTAAAAGCAGCGCGTCGTTAGTGAATGTTCACGGTCAGGGACAAGTCGCTTCCTTGTCCTCTTCAGCAAAAACAACAACAGAGAAGGATGCAGCAGGCGACACAACGGGTCACTCCATGGAGCTCTTTACAGATACCGTCCCTGGCTTAGAAAGTGAAACAGTTAACAGGCCATGCCCATAACAAGTTGAATCTGACATGGAGTGCACTGATGCACAGCCACAGCCAGACTACTATGCTGGTCCTTTGACTCAGACCACAACATTGCCCTTGCAGGGTACTGATCCAGAATCAGACCCTGATGAGACTATGTTGCCCCGTCACGAACGCTCTACCACCGACTTACACGGTGACACAGACGAAGTTGCGCACGAGCTAGAAGAGGAGGTTATAGATGACCCAGTTGTTGACCCCGATTGGCAGCCATTGGGGGAACAGGGTGCAGGCAGCAGTAGTTCTGAAGCGGAGGAGGAGGGGCCGCAGCAGGCATCAACATCGCAACAGGTTCCATCTGCCGGGCCCGTAGATAGGACAAAACGCGTGGCAAAGCCAAAACCTGTTGGAGGACAGCGTGGCCATCCGGTTAAAGCTCAGTCTGCAATGCCTGAAAAGGGATCCGAGGCTCGAAAGAGTGCAGTCTGGCATTTTTTTAAACAACATCCAATTGATCAGCGCAAAGTCATCTGTCAAAAGTGTTCAACTACCTTAAGCAGAGGTCAGAATCTGAAAAGTCTCAATACAAGTTGCATGCATAGACATTTAACCACCATGCATTTGCAAGCCTGGACTAACTACCAAACGTCCCTTAAGGTTCTAGCACCCTCGGCCAATGAAGCTAGTCAGCAACGCTACATCCCTGCCGTCACTGTAAGGCCACCATTTTCCGCACCACCTGCAGTATCTGAGCAGGTTTCTTTGCCAGGCCAAAGCAGTCAGGGTCAGGGAATCACCAATTTCGTAGTAGGAAACACTGCATGTAGGGCACCGGCGGAAACAATACCGTCTCCAACCGTCTCTCATTCTCATGTCCACCGGCACACCCGCTAGTTCCACGATCTCCAGCTCTCCAGTCCATCTCACCCTACATGAGACTCTGGTTGGAAAAAGGAAGTACTTATCCTCGCATCCGCGTACACAGGGTTTGAACGCCCACATAGCTAGACTAATCTCGTTAGAGATGATGCCCTACCAGTTAGTTGAAAGTGAAGCTTTCAAAGCCCTGATGGACTACGCTGAACCACGCTACGAGCTACCCAGTCGACACTTCTTTTCGAGAAAAGCCATCCCAGCCCTCCACCAGCATGTTAAAGAGCGCATCGTCCATGCACTCAGGCAATCTGTGAGTACAAAGGTGCACCTGACAACAGATGCATGGACCAGTAGGCATGGCCAGGGACGTTACGTGTCCATCACGGCACACTGGGTGAATGTGGTGGATGCAGGGTCCACAGGGGACATCAATTTCGGGACAGTTCTGCCTAGCCCACGGTCTAGGAAACAGTTGGCTGTAGGTGTTCGCACCCCCTCCTCCTCCTCGTCCTTCTGCAGAAGCGAGAGCTCGTCCACAGACCGCAGTCGGCAAACCACTCCATCCGCAGCTGCCACTGTTGCACACCAGTTGTCCCATTATGGGCCAGCTACTGGCAAGCGTCAGCAGGCTGTATTGGCTATGAAGTGTTTGGGCGACAACAGACACACCGCAGAAGTTCTGTCCGAGTTCTTGCAGAGAGAAACGCAGTCGTGGCTGGGCACAGTAGATCTTGAGGCAGGCAAGGTAGTGAGTGATAACAGAAGGAATTTCATGGCTGCCATCTCCCTTTCCCAACTGAAACACATTCCTTGCCTGGCTCACACCTTAAACCTGGTGGTGCAGTGCTTCCTGAAAAGTTATCCGGGGTTATCCGACCTGCTCCTCAAAGTGTGCGGACTTTGCTCACATATCCGCCGTTCGCCCGTACACTCCCGCCGTATGCAGACCTATCAGCGGTCTTTGAACCTTCCCCAGCATCGCCTAATCATAGATGTTGCAACAAGGTGGAACTCAACACTGCACATGCTTCAGAGACTGTGCGAACAGAGGCGGGCTGTTATGTTTTTGTGGGAGGATACCCATACACGGGCAGGCAGTAGGATGGCAGACATGGAGTTGTCAGGTGTGCAGTGGTCGAGGATACAAGACATGTGTCAAGTCCTTCAGTGTTTTGAGGAATGCACATGGCTGGTTAGTGCAGACAACGCCATAATAAGCATGAGCATCCCCCTAATGCGTCTGCTGATGCAAAGTTTGACGCACATAAAGGAGCAGGCATCTGCAGCCGAGGAAGAGGAAAGCCTTGATGACAGTCAGCCATTGTCTGGTCAGGGCAGTGTACAGGACGAGGTAGCGGGCGAACAGGAGGAGGAGGATGAGGAGGATGATGGGGATGAGTATTTTTTTAATGAGGAAGCTTCTCCGGGGCCACTGGAAATTGGTGGCGTGGCAAGGCCGGGTTCTGGGTTATTTGAGGGACACAAGTGATGTAGATTTGCCTGAAACTGCCCCTCAACCAAGCACAACCGCAGATTTGACAACTGGAACTTTGGCACACATGGCGGATTATGCCTTACGTATCCTCAAAAGGGACACACGCATTACGAAAATGATGAACGATGACGATTACTGGTTGGCCTGCCTGCTTGATCCTCGCTATAAAGGCAAATTGCAAAATATTATGCCACATGAGAACTTGGAACTAATATTAGCAACCAAACAATCAACTCTTGTTGACCGTTTGCTTCAGGCATTCCCAGCACACAGCGCCCGTGATCTTTCTCACACGAGCTGCAAGGGGCAGCAGACCAGAAGTGTTAGAGGTGCAGAAATCCGAAGTGGCGTTGGACAGAGGGGTTTTCTGACCAGGTTGTGGAGTGATTTTGCTATGACCGCAGACAGGACAGGTACTGCTGCATCAATTCAAAGTGACAGGAGACAACATTTGTCCAGTATGGTTACTAACTATTTTTCATCCCTTATCGATGTTCTACCTCAACCGTCATTCCCATTTGATTACTGGGCATCCAAATTAGACACCTGGCCAGAATTGGCAGAATATGCATTGCAGGAGCTTGCTTGCCCGGCAGCTACTGTCCTATCAGAAAGAGTATTTAGTGCTGCAGGTTCAATTTTAACCGAAAAAAGGACTCGTCTGGCTACCCAAAATGTTGATGATCTAACCTTCATTAAAATGAACCACAACTGGATTTCGAATTCTTTTGCCCCACCTTGCCCGGCCGACACCTAGCTTTCCTATGAAAAAGTCTTGCCTGTAGACTACTCTGAATGACTTTTCCAATCTCGTAATTTGCAGCAGCTGATTGTCCAGCATACGACATGTTTACACCTCCCTAAATGGCCAAACTCCCCACACGGGGTCGTGTTATCGCCACTTGGCGCAAGCACCCGTGAGAGTGCTGTTTGTCTGAAGAGATGGGTGTGCCCGCTTTTGGTCGACGGCACTGCCACTGGGTCCCTCATAGTACAATAAAGTGTCTCTGGCGGTGGTGGTGCGCACCCAACGTCAGACACACTGTTGTAACATGAGAGGCCCTGGGCCTGTACCGCCTGCCACAAAAGAGTTCCCCCACCCCCAGCTCAAACATTGCTCTACCACAGGGGCAGTGTCCTATATTTACCCAAGTAAATACTTTGCGCCAAATTACTAGGTCTGAAACTACGCAGAGGAGCCCACCCCTGTACCTAATGATTGCACCCTTTTGTGGTTTCGTTTTGTTGTAATGCGAGACATTAACATGTATTTATTGTTTGGGACTACTAACTGGCAGACACTCATTACAATCGGCCTCCGCTGACAACACCAATGGTGCCTGTGTACCCCTGCAAGAGAATTCAAAGTGCCTACAGCCCAATTTTATTACGTTAGGCCTTCGAAGCCTGTCTGCGGTCCCTCCTTCCACTAGGCCTCCACTGACCTGTCTACTGCTGCCCGTATACCCCTGGAACCAATTTTAAAGTGCCTACAGCCCAATTTTATTATGTTAGGCCTTCGAAGCCTGTCTGCGGTCCCTCCTTCCACTAGTCCTCCACTGACCTGTCTACTGCTGCCCGTGTACCCCTGGAACCAATTTTAAAGTGCCTACAGCCCAATTTTATTATGTTAGGCCTTCGAAGCCTGTCTGCGGTCCCTCCTTCCACTAGTCCTCCACAGACCTGTCTACTGCTGCCCGTGTACCCCTGGAACCAATTTTAAAGTGCCTACAGCCCAATTTTATTATGTTAGGCCTTCGAAGCCTGTCTGCGGTCCCTCCTTCCACTAGTCCTCCACAGACCTGTCTACTGCTGCCCGTGTACCCCTGGAACCAATTTTAAAGTGCCTACAGCCCAATTTTATTATGTTAGGCCTTCGAAGCCTGTCTGCGGTCCCTCCTTCCACTAGTCCTCCACTAACCTGTCTACTGCTGCCCGTGTACCCATGGAACCAATTTTAAAGTGCCTACAGCCCAATTTTATTATGTTAGGCCTTCGAAGCCTGTCTGTGGTCCCTCCTTCCACTAGTCCTCCACTGACCTGTCTACTGCTGCCCGTGTACCCCTGGAACCAATTTTAAAGTGCCTACAGCCCAATTTTATTATGTTAGGCCTTCGAAGCCTGTCTGCGGTCCCTCCTTCCACTAGGCCTCCACTGACCTGTCTACTGCTGCCCGTGTACCCCTGGAACCAATTTTAAAGTGCCTACAGCCCAATTTTATTATGTTAGGCCTTCGAAGCCTGTCTGCGGTCCCTCCTTCCACTAGTCCTCCACTGACCTGTCTACTGCTGCCCGTGTACCCCTGGAACCAATTTTAAAGTGCCTACAGCCCAATTTTATTATGTTAGGCCTTCGAAGCCTGTCTGCGGTCTCTCCTTCCACTAGGCCTCCACTGACCTGTCTACTGCTGCCCGTGTACCCCTGGAACCAATTTTAAAGTGCATACAGCCCAATTTTATTATGTTAGGCCTTCGAAGCCTGTCTGCGGTCCATCCTTCCACTAGTCCTCCAGTGACCTGTCTACTACTGCCCGTGTACCCCTGGAACCAATTTTAAAGTGCCTACAGCCCAATTTTATTATGTTAGGCCTTCGAAGCCTGTCTGCGGTCCCTCCTTCCACTAGGCCTCCACTGACCTGTCTACTGCTGCCCGTGTACCCCTGGAACCAATTTTAAAGTGCCTACAGCCCAATTTTATTATGTTAGGCCTTCGAAGCCTGTCTGCAGTCCCTCCTTCCAATAGTTCTCCACTGAACAGACCAATGCTGGCCGTGTACCCCTGGAACCCAGCTGAAAGTGCATGGAGCCTCCTTTTTTTCTTTGTTTTATATTTAGAAAGCCCAGATGAACTACGCTGTACCACGGTTCAAGCTACCCAGTCGACATTTCTTTTGCGAGAAAAGCCATCCCAGCCCTCCACCGGCATGAAAAAGTCTGCATTGTCATAGCACTCAGGCAATCAAACAGTAGAAAGGTGCACCTGACAAGAGACGCATGGACCAGTAGGCATGTCCACAAAAAGTTACGTGTCCATTACGGCGCACTGGGTTAATGTGTTGGATGCATGGTCCACAGGGGACAGCCTACAAAGTCTGTCAGCAGTCCCTAATTCAAATTGTCCTCCGCTGACCACACCACTGCTGCCCGTGTACTCCTGGTACCAATTTTAAAGTGCCTACAGCCTAATTTTGTTATGTTAGGCCTACTACGCCTGTCTGCGGTCCCTCCTTCCAATACTCCTCCACTGACCACACCACTGCTGCCCGTGTACCCCTGGAAGCTATTTTAAAGTGCCTACATCCTACTTTTGTTATGTTAGGCCTCTAGGAATTTGAAAACTGCATTGGGGCTACTACTTCGGTAGGGCCTACTAACGGTGTCTGCCACTCCAAGGTGTTCCCCAGGTTTCCTCGCCATTGCTTCAATCTTCTGACTCTCGTTTAGTAGTTGTTGAAAACTATACTGCATTAGGCCTACAAATTGGGTATGGGGTGTAGAGACGGTGTGTTCCACTCCAAGGTGTTCCCCAGGTTTCCTCTCCATTGCTTCGGTCTTCCGACTCTCGTTTAGTAGTTGTTGAAAACTACACTGCATTAGGCCTGCACATTGGGTATGGGGTGTAGAGACGGTGTCTTCCACTCCAAGGTGTTCCCCAGGTTTCCTCTCCATTGCTTCGGTCTTCCGACTCTCGTTTAGTAGTTGTTGAAAACTACACTGCATTAGGCCTACAAATTTGGTATGGGGTGTAGAGACGGTGTGTTCCACTCCAAGGTGTTCCCCAGGTTTCGTCTACATTGCTTCGGTCTTCCGACTCTCGTTTAGTAGTTGTTGAAAACTACACTGCATTAGGCCTGCACATTGGGTATGGGGTGTAGAGACGGTGTGTTCCACTCCAAGGTGTTCCCCAGGTTTCCTCTCCATTTCTTCGGTCTTCCGACTCTCGTTTAGTAGTTGTTGAAAACTACGCTGCATTAGGCCTGCACATTGGGTATGGGGTGTAGAGACGGTGTGTTCCACTCCAAGGTGTTCCCCAGGTTTCCTCTACATTGCTTCGGTCTTCCGACTCTCGTTTAGTAGTTGTTGAAAACTACACTGCATTAGGCCTGCACATTGGGTATGGGGTGTAGAGACGGTGTGTTCCACTCCAAGGTGTTCCCCAGGTTTCCTCTCCATTGCTTCGGTCTTCCGACTCTCGTTTAGTAGTTGTTGAAAACTACACTGCATTAGGCCTACTAGTTGGGTTGGGGCCTTCTATCTGTGTCTGCCGCTCCTTGCTGTTCTCCTCCAGTGAACAAAGATGTGCCGCCGGTTTACTACTGTTGCCAATTTTGAACTGCATTTAGAATACTTACTGATTTGGGCCTACTCTCTGTGTCAGCCTCTCATTCCAGTTGTCCTCCACTGAACAAAGCAATGCCCCCTGGTTAGTCCTGTTACCAATTTTGAACTGCATGTAGCCCACTTTATTCTTTGGGCCCATATCTGTTTCCCCCTCATCCTGCCCATTGCCCAGCCAGTGATAGATGAGTCTGCTGGTACATTGACCCATAACGCAACATTCCCCGTGCACGCTACACTGCAAGATTGTGACCCTGCTGAAAGTCAGGTCCCCCTTCCCGCATACCATACCACATTACACGGGGACAAAGAGGAAGGTGCAGATGAAGGTGCAGGTTCCTTCATCAGGTAGGGGGAGGAATACTCGTTGGCGATGTCACTGGCACAGGGCCTCTCATAGTACGCAAAAGTGTTGCTGCCGGTGGGAGGCGCCCCCGCCGTGCAAGCACACCGCTGTACTTTGATGGGCCCTGTGCCAGTGCCAACGAGTGGGCCCCTCCTGCTTGCTCAGGATCACAGCACTTGCAAAGTTGAAATACTTACCTCTCCCTGCTCCACTGCCGTGAGGTGGTCCAGATTTACTGGGCACACTAATTACTTGAACCAGCCCTACCCCCCACAACTTTAGCCAAATGACCCCCAATTTCAAATGCCTTACAATTATTATAAGCTAAATTATGATTGACAAGCTTCAGTAGTAAGAATGGATGTTTTTGCCAATACAATCGGCTCTGTACATGTTTTCCTGGCCTCTACTCACTGCCGACTATGCTCCCCCATTGACTTGCATTGGGTTTCGTGTTTCGGTTGATCCCC